>NC_044276.1:13012105-13131366 GCF_003957555.1 Calypte anna | reverse complement strand
ATATTTTCCAGCTCCTGTGCCAGAGTATGGTAGGCAAGCGTGGGTGAATGTTTGTAGCCCTGAGACAATCTGGTGAAAGTATATTGTACTCCATCCCAAGTAAAAGCAAAATATTTTAGATCCTCGGAATCAATGGGAATTTGAAAAAACATATCTTTCACATCGAGAGAGTCAAGCACTGGGTGCGCTGCCTCCTGGATTTCTAGCACCAGATCTGCAATGTTTGGGACAGCAGCAGTTAGTTTCTCAGTACCAGCATTCAATTTTCTATAATCTACAGTCATTCTCCACTTACCATTTGGTTTTCTTATGGGCCAAATCAGGGAATTATAAGGCGAATGGCAAGGCACAATTATGCCTCTCTGTTTCAGGTCAGAAATTACTTCTCTGATACCTTCTTTTGCTGCTAAGGGAATAGGATATTGTTTCACATTCGTAATTTTGCTTTGGGGGAGGCGAGGGGCAGTTTTTAACATTCTAACTTTAAGAGTGGGGGTGCCAAAATTCCAAAAGCAACCGTTCTCATGTCTCCAGGATCGACCAATCAATAGGTCCATTCCTAACAGATTGTAAGGAATGTTGTCTACTATCATTTGGGTTCGAATTAACTCTTCGTCTCCCGGTAGCTTGAGGGAAAGTTTAGCGGTTTTCTGTAAAACAGGCTTTCCCAAAGCACCACTCACAAATATTGGTTTCAGAGAAGAATTAATACCACATTTCTTGGCCACATCAGATTTTAGTGTGGAGATCTGTGCCCCTGTGTCTACCACAAATGTTACAGGGTAGCATTTTGGCCCAACAGCGCACGTAAGTTCCAAATGCCCATTTTTATTCAAGACCAATCTTAGCACATTTTGCCAGTCTTTTGGAGGACTTGATATTTTAGGATTTGATTGTTCATAATTTTCGGACCAGAGGCGGAGGGGTAGCCCTATATGTTAGGGAGTCCCTTGACACTGTAGAAATTGAAGTCTATAATAATAAGGTGGAGTGCCTGTGGATCAGAATCAAGGGGAAGGTCAACAAGGCTGATATTGTGATGGGAGTCTGTTACAGACCACCCAATCAAGATGATGAGGATGATGAAGTATTCTACAGGCAACTGGCGGATGTCTCCAAATCGTCATCCCTTGTTCTCGTGGGCGACTTTAACCTACCAGACATCTGCTGGGAACTCCACAGCACAGAGACGAAGCAGTCTAGAAGATTCCTGGAGTGTATAGAGGATAATTTCCTGCTCCAGCTAGTAAATGAGCCCACCAGGAATGGAGCCTCGCTTGACCTTCTTTTCACAAACAGAGAGGAGCTGGTGGGAGATGTGGTGGTCGGTGGTCGCCTGGGACTTAGTGACCATGAAATAATAAAGTTTTCAATATTCAGGGATACAAGGAGGGTCGTCAATAAGACCTCTACGCTGGACTTCCGAAGGGCAGATTTTGACCTCTTCAGAAGACTTGTTCGGAGTATACCCTGGGAAACAGACCTTGAAAACAGAGGGGTACAGGAGGGTTGGTCGTACTTCAAGGAACAAGTTCTGAAAGCACAGGAGCAGGCTGTCCCAGTATGCCGAAAAGCGAGCCGGCGGGGAAGACGACCGGCCTGGCTGAATTGGGAGACTCTGAAAGAAATTAGGGTTAAGAGGAGGGCCTACCAATTATGGAAAAAAGGGATAACTACTGAGGAAGAATTTAGGAATATTGTTAAGTCATGTCGAAAGAAAATCAGAGACACAAAAGCACAATGCGAACGGAATCTCGCCACCTCTGTGAAGGATAACAAAAAGTCCTTCTACAGATACATTAGCAGCAAAAGAAGGGGCAGGGAAAATATCCATTCTTTACTGGACACGAGTGGGAATATAGCTGTTAAAGATGAAGAAAAGGCTGAGGTATTTAACACCTTCTTTACCTCAGTTTTCAGCGGAAAGACAGGTTACCCTGAAGACGGATGGCTTCTGGAGCTCATAGAAAGTGACATGGATCTAAACAGCCCCCCTGTAATCCTGAAGGACACAGTCTGTGACCTACTGCGATGCTTGGATCCCCACAAGTCTATGGGACCAGATGGGATCCACCCAAGGGTAATGAAGGAGCTGGCAGAAGAGCTCGCCAAGCCTCTCGCTATCATCTACCAACAGTCCTGGCTCACTGGGGACATCCCAGATGATTGGAAATTGGCGAATGTCACGCCAATCCACAAAAAGGGCCGGAAAGAGGACCCAGGAAACTACAGGCCCGTCAGCCTGACCTCAGTGCCTGGCAGGGTCATGGAACAGATCATCCTCGGTGCAATCACACAGCACCTGCAGGATGGGCAAGGGATCAGACCCAGCCAGCACGGTTTTAGGAAGGGCAGGTCATGCCTGACCAACCTGATCTCCTTTTATGATCAGGTGACCCGACTGGTGGATGAGGGGAGGGCTGTGGATGTGGTCTACCTAGACTTCAGCAAGGCCTTTGACACCGTCTCCCACAGCATCCTCCTGAAAAAACTGTCAGCCCGCAGCTTGGACAGGAGCACCCTGTGCTGGGTTAGGAACTGGCTGGAGGGCCGGGCCCAGAGAGTGGTGCTGAACGGGGCTGCATCCAGTTGGCGGCCGATCACTAGTGGTGTCCCCCAGGGATCAGTGTTGGGCCCAGTTCTGTTCAACATCTTCATTGATGATTTAGATGAGGGGATCGAGTCCATCATCAGCAAATTCGCAGACGACACTAAGCTGGGGGGGAGTGTTGATCAACTAGAAGGCAGGAGGGCTCTGCAGAGGGACCTGGACAGACTGGAGAGTTGGGCTGATTCCAACGGGATGAAGTTTAACACGGCCAAGTGCCGGGTCCTGCACTTTGGCCACAACAACCCCATGCAGCGCTACAGGCTGGGGACAGAGTGGCTGGAGAGCAGCCAGGCAGAAAAGGACCTGGGAGTCTGGATCGACAAGAAGCTGAACATGAGCCAGCAGTGTGCCCAGGTGGCCAAGAAAGCCAATGGCATCCTGGCCTGTATCAGGAACAGCATTGCCAGCAGGTCCAAGGAAGTGATTCTGCCCCTGTACTCAGCCCTCGTGAGGCCACACCTTGAGTACTGTGTCCAGTTCTGGGCCCCCCAGTTCAGGAAGGATATCGAGGTTCTGGAGCAGGTCCAAAGGAGGGCAACCAGGCTGGTGAAGGGACTCGAGCATAGACCCTACGAGGAGAGGCTGAGAGAACTGGGGTTGTTCAGCCTAAAGAAGAGGCGGCTCAGGGGAGACCTCATCGCTCTCTACAACTACCTGAAAGGAGGGTGTAGCCAGGTGGGGGTTGGGCTCTTTTACCAAACGACTTTCAACAAGACAAGAGGGCATGGACTTAAGTTGTGCCAGGGGAAGTTTAGGTTAGATATTAGAAAGAATTTCTTTACGGAAAGAGTGATCTGTCATTGGAATGGGCTGCCCAGGGAAGTGGTGGATTCTCCGTCCCTGGAGATATTTAAAAAAAGACTGGATGTGGCACTCAGTGCCATGGTCTAGCAACCGCAACGGTGGTTCAAGGGTTGGACTCGATGATCTCTGAGGTCCCTTCCAACCCAGCCAATTCTATGATTCTATGATTCTATGATTCTATTTTGATTTGTAGGGATGGTTTCCCAAGGTTCATTTAGGGGGTCAGTAGAATTTACTGAACTGGGATCAGGACCTGTCTCCTCTCTTTGCTGTTTTTTTGCTTTCTTTTTAGTAGCAGAGAGAGGGCTTTTTAGTTTCCCGAATTATGGGAATTTCCAGATCTTTCCCCTGAATTTGACCTGGCAGGCCATTCTTCTACCAAGGCTTTTAGATGGCCATAAGTAAAATTGTGACTTAAGATCGAAGGAGGGATACCTTTTCGCTTAGCTTCCTCTTTAAGCTTTGCAAAAGGTCCCAGTTCACCCTGTGGTGAATTATTTCTGTCTCGGGAGGGTCTATTTTGACAATTATTATTATGATTATTTTTCTGTCTGCCTCCTCTATTTACAACTGTCCAGTCACCCTGTGATTCCTCCTGCTGGTGAGGAGGAATTTGGGGAGATCTGGCAGCCGCAGCAGCATAAGTCAATTTTTGATTATCATTATAATTTTCTGGGGTTTGAACAATTCTTACAGATGTAGAATCAGCTTCGGGTGCCACATATTTGCATCCAAATTCTGTCAATTCAGTAAGCAGATCGGACCAAATATAGTCTGTACGTAATAGCGAATTTCTATTTGAATTTTCGATTCTAGCCTTGATCTGTAGGGCTAGATTTTGCAGTTGCATAGGTAGCCCTCTGATGAGAATATCCATTTTCTCAGGTTTTACTTTTAGCATAAGTGGGTCCTCCTGGTTAATCACCAGAGCATGGTCATAAATCACTTGGATCACACTGGCTTTATGAACATTGTCCAGTAGCTGGGTGAGACCCCCTCACAATACATGGGGTTCTCCCCTAGCCTTGGGGTCAGTGAAGCCCACATTATAAGCAGCTCATTGGGTCAGGGACCATGGAGCTCTGGAATTACCAGTAATCAACATAACTCCAGGACCCCAGTGGCCTGACTCTTCTTTCTCTGATAATTATATGTGGTCTCCACCCGAAGATGAAACCCTTACCACATAGTCTCTATCAGTTTCCAAAGGTAAACTGCCAAATTGCCTCTTTAATTGGCTCAGTTCCAGAGGAGAATATGGAAATTCTTTATGGGTAACTTGTTCTCATCCTGTATCTAGCTCACGTGTATGTTCTGCTCTAATTACAGGACGCAGACGCTTATGTGTTATAGGCATGCTTTCATCTTCTGAACTATCAGAAGTCTCATGACAGGAGGAAGATTGAGTAGAGGCCTTCTCGCTCATTACAGTGAGCTGCTGGACCTTTTCCTCCAATTTATCAAATCTTTTAGCACCAGTTTTTACAAATGTGCTGACCCATTTGTGTAATTCAGCCATTTCTCCCTCAGGCAGGTTAACAGCCTGAGGGGGAGTGCCTGTTTGCGTTTTGGCAACTTTCGGCTGTGGCTTTGATTTTAAAATGGAGGGTCTGCTTTTCCCCTTTTTGGGTGCAAAATACACCGTTTTTTTACGGGGTCTTTCAGGAGAGACATACTCCTCCTCGTCTGTTGTATATTCAGACGCAGATGTAGTGCCTTCCAGCATCGGACCAAGGTCAGCACTGATTTCAGAATTTGGCTCCCTGGAGTCCTCAGCTTCGTCAATTGTTTTTAGGAGGTCCCCAAATTCTACAAACATGCCACTTTCAAGATTTTCTAATCTTTGGCGCATTTCTTCTTTCTCCTGCCAAATTATAGTGGACAGGATAAAGAAGGCATGAGCATTGAAAAAGTCTACCCCGTGTTTTTTCACTCGTTCTTTGGAATCTTTGTCCAGAGCAGAAGGATTGTGTAGAATTTTTACAGATTTAGCAAGGGCGGTAAAGTCACCATTCTTATAATTTGTGTAAATTAAATAGTAAAGAGTATCCTTTGGGGTATATTTATGAGTTGTTAGGTGGTCCCAGAAGGGGCGAATCAGAGCATATTCACAGAATTCTTCCTCCTTATAGAGAGAAACAGTCTGGTTTTTACCTCCACTGGAATTGGCAGAACAAGCTACGGCCTCCATTTGTTTTTACTTTGGCTTTAAATTATTTTAAATTTTTTTAAGAGTTAGTTTGGCAATTCAGGCGTCAGACTAAAAGCAAGCTCTGATATTTTTCCTCAATTTAATCCTGCCAACTACGCCAATAAAAATGTTATGATCCGAGTTATTAATTATATTTTGATTGGGAGGAAAATTCAGCCACTACTTATAGACGACACGTGAATTTACAAAAATAACAAGGTGTTATGATTTAAACAAGTTACAAGGATTTATTTTAAACAGGGAAAACCGGTTTTGCTAGCAGAAAGCTGTAGCAAGACGAACCTCTTTTCGGGTACGGCGCTTCAAGGTCCAAGTAGGTGTTCCAGCAGAGACTCACAAACAGTGCTCCGAGCCTATAGCCCACAGGGTTGACTAGCCTGGATCGGTGCTGTTGCTCTAAGAGCGACTGATCTCTCTGCTGGCTAGCTTAGGAGTGAGTCCCGCCTGTGTCTCAGGCCTCACCTTTTAATGGCCCCCTGGTCCTGCTCATGCGCAGTGGGGGCCCACCGCAATCAGGCACAGGTGGGCTTGACACAAGCTCCTGCTCACTCCCTGGCAATTAGTGGCACATGGTTGCCTCGTCACACTACATTCCCCCTCCCTTTTTTTTTTTCTTGTGAAGAACTACCGTGACAATAATAAGTAAATAATACAACAAAAGTGACAATTTCTCTCTCTCTTTTTTTTCTTTTTGTTTTTTTTTTGTTAGAAGAACACAAGCAACAAGTAAGAAAAATTATAAGATGTCCAAATGTGCAAATTGGGCAAGGTCACTCAGCTTGAGGTGCTGGATGATGCACCATTGTCCATTAGAGATCTGGTGGCGGCAGGGCGTGTCCATTTACTGGGTACCCAAAGAGGTCCGGAGTCTGTGGAGACACAGCTATAACCTCTTCCGGTAAACAGTAGCGGCTTGGGCCCTACCCACTGACCTGTAGATGGATCCTTGTAGTTGATTTGGACTTCTGGCATGCGGTTGATTTTCTGGGACGAGTAGTGGAGTAACACAGGGGGTTGTTGGGAATCGCGGCTTAGACTAAGAAAATTTAGTGTAAAAAGCACTTTGCTAAACCGCATCTGTGGGTCCATGTCTTTGCTGTCCTTTTGTTTTTGTAAATATGTCTTCAGGATGCGATTAGCTCTTTCCACTATCGCCTGGCCTGTAGACGAATGAGGGATTCCTGTAATGTGTTTTACTCCCCAAGTAGCAAGAAACTGCTTGACTTTTCCGCCTGTGTAAGCAGGTGCATTGTTGGTTTTTACTACTTGAGGGACCCCCATAACAGCAAAGCAATTGGTCAGGTGATGGACCACATGTAGAGCCTTCTCCCCTGTCTGAGCTGTCACCCAAAGCATGCCCGAAAGGGTGTCTATCGTTAAATGGACGTATTTGAGTCGTGTGAATTCTGGAATGTGGGTGACATCCATCCGCCAGATCTCTCCTGCCTGCAGCCCGCATGGACTGACTCCCACTCCTAGGGCAGGGCCAAATTGTGCGCACTGAGGGCATGCTTTAACAATCCCTTTTGCATCTTCCCATGGAATTGCAAACATGCGCTTCAACGCCCTGGCATTTTGATAGAATAAGGAATGGCTGTTTTGAGCCTTCGCGAACTGACTTACGGGACCCTGTAATCCTAGGCTGACCAGGGAGTCAGCCCTTGCGTTTCCTTCACCTAGGCCCAAGGACGTTTTATGGCTGCGGATGTGCAAGATGCAGCACGGTTGTGTGCAAATTTCCAGCACACGCTGTAATGTAAAAAAGAGCTCCAATAGCTGCTGGTTTTGTACTGGCTTGACAAGAGCATCCTCGATACGGTTTGCCACTCCTACCGCATATTGCGAGTCAGAGACAATGTTAAGGGGGACACATCGCCATTGTGTTAAGGCCCAAATGATAGCCAGTAGTTCCAGAGTCTGCAGGTTGTCCTTGTCGGTGCCTGTAATCAAATGTTGCTTCCACTGTCCCTTATCCTGCCATACGCAGGCGGCCGTTTTCGACCTTTTTCCAGCATCAGTGAACACTGTGATACCAGGCACTGAACGCTCTGAAACAATCGGTCGCTCTATCCAATGGAACTGGCTGATGGCCTGTAGGCGCTTGTGTTTTGGGCCTCCATGACGGATTTCCCCAGAGTATTCGAACAAGGCGAGTTGTAGTGGTGTAGAGCGTTGCAGCAACCAATCAAAATCAATTGTTTTGATAGGGATGCTGATCCATCCTGGCTCTCGACCATCTACTTCAAGGCAACGCTGTCGTCCCTTTCGTATCAGGAATGCAGTTATCTCAGTTTGTTGCCAGATGCCTTTCTGGGCCGTGTGTGGTGGAAATGGCCATTCCAAGATGGCTATCGAATCTGATTTCTGTGAGCTCTGATTGTGTTTTCGGTCACAGTTGTCATGGTGGTGTTCCCCATTTTCCCTTTGCCAATTAAAATCCTGTAACAGCAGTGCGAATGGGAATGAAGGGTGATTACATACCCAGACTCCGATGGCTCGGGTGGCATCTCGACGATCTGCAAAGCTGGATGCCAGTTTGTGGATGACTCATTTTAACGCATTGGTATGGTTATCGGTCCAGTCCACTAACACATCTGGTTGTGTGCCCCGCAATAGAGACAAAAAGGGGTGGATGTCCGCATTGGTGACACCAATCATTCAATATTTTAAGGCATCATTCAATATTTTAATCGAGCTTATCACTTCTAGTTTTTGCGGTCTCACCATGGCATGAGTGACTTGCCACCCTAAGTAGCTCCAGGGCGATTGTATTTGCACTTTCTCAGGAGCTACTATTAGTCCTTTTGTCTTCAGTTTGTCGGTTAATATTTGGCTGAAGTTGTCGGGGAACACGGCTTCCTGGCAAAGTAGTATGTCATCCATATAGTGTTAGATTAGTGTGTCCGGCATTTCTTTTCGTATCGGCGAGAGTGCCCATGCCACATACATTTGGCATATCGTTGGGGAATTTCTCATCCCTTGGGGCAACACTACCCATTCGTATCGCTTCGCAGGTTCACTTTTGTTGATCGATGGGATGGTGAATGCGAAGCGAACTGTGTCTTCAGGATGTAGGGGAACGTTGAATAAGCAATCCTTAAGGTCGATTACCAGAAGGTGCCAGCCTCTTGGTAGCATTGTGAGAAGGGGCAGCCCGGGTTGGAGGGCGCCCATTGGCCACATCTGGTTGTTGACCTTGCGTAAGTCATGCAATAGTCGCCATTTTCCTGTCTTTTTTGGAACTATGAAGATGGGTGTGTTCCAAGGACTGACAGACGGCTGGATGTGTCCTGCATCCAGCTGCTCCTCTACCAGACGGCTGGCGATTTCTAGCTGCTCTTTGGGTAGGGGCTACTGCTCCACCCAGACAGGGGTGTCTGTCTTCCACTGCAGTCTGGGAGTTGGCAGCACTTCTGCAGTGGCCCTTATTGAAAATGTTGAGGGGGTTGGATGGGTTCGGGGATGGAGAGAACGGCCCCTAGTTGGCTCATCACTTCCCTGCCAACCAACCCTCCAAGTTGCCCTGGTAGCAGCAACACATAGGGACGTACGGTTACCGTTTGTCCTTCAGGAAACTGTAATTGCACGTTTTTAAGGGCCTGAAGGGGAGTGGAACCCCCACCTATTCCCTGCACGGCATCGAGGGCAGTGATAAGTTTCCAATGACTAGGCCACACATTAAGGTTGATTATTGTAATATCAGCCCCGGTGTCCATCATCATGGAAACGGTCTTAACCTCTTTTCCAGCGGTCAGCTTTACAATAATGATGGGCCTTGTCTTCATCTGTTGCACTAAGGTTACCAGAGTGCTTCCAGAAGATCCAAAGCCCTGACTGCCTCGTGCCACGGGGGCGTTCTTTCCCAGATTCATTTTTGGGAGGAGGACCAGTCGTGCAGGCCGGGTTCCTGCTTTGATTATCAGGGGGGGCGTTAATTTAAAGCAAGTAATCATGATCTCCCCTGTATAATCCCCATCTATAACTCCTGGGAGCACAACAAGTCCTGCAACTCCAGTGGAAGAACGGCCCATTAGTAAGGCTCCAATTGTGCTATCTTCTTGGCATATCGGTCCATGAATTCCCGTCAGTATCCGCTAAACTTGTGTTGTCGTCAGCGTGACATCTATTGCTGAGGGCACATCGATTCCCAGGCTTCCCCTTGTGGCTGGGGTGGGGACCTGGTGTAGAGTGCTCGCCCGGCTACTTGTGTCATGGCGCGGGGGCCTGGCACGCTGGGCCTTCCGTTTTTTGTAGACCCGCATGCCAGGTTGTTGTGGTTGTCTCTCTGGCATCGGTCGCACCACACTGTGGCTGAGCAAGCTCTTGCTGAGTGGCCTGTGGCTCCACAGTGGAAACAGACAGGGGTGGATTTTCTTGATCGATTTCTCCTTCTGTATCGATTTTCCCTTCTGTCTAGTTTTTGCGCCACTGCCGCGAGCAGCTTTTGGGTGGGTTCCAGGGCGGCGGCAAAGGCACTGGCCATGCCTTGGTTTTGTTGTGTTTGGGTGGCCCTGGAAGCCACCTCTAGCATCTCCGAGACGTCAGCTGTTTTTGGTAGAGAACAGCAACTTCATTCTCGGATTCGCATTTTCAAACGCCAGCAGCTTGAAAATCGATTCCTTCTGCTCTGCTCCCAGCTCGGATTGAGCCATGATGGACTTCGAGAGTCTATCAACAATATGTTGAAAGGGCTCATTCATCTCTTGCTTAACGGCAGTAAATGAAGGGACTGGAGTAGGCTCTGGAACCACGTACAAGGCTCGGTGGGCTAGGTGCGCAGCAATGTGGTGGAGCACAGTCGGGAACTGCAGCTGGACTTGGACATCTGCATATCGTCCCGAGCCCGTGAGCATCTCGGTGGTTATTCCTGATAGTGGATCCCCGGGTGCTCGAGGGTGGTTTGCCTCTGCTTGGGCCAGGCGTTCCCATTCTTTGGCCCAGACAATCTGCTGGGAGGGAGTAAGCAGGTACCTGGCCAGATTGCGGCAGTCGTGGGGGCAATTGGTGCCAGCAGTGAAGAGCCAATCCAGGACGGCCTGACCACTCTCTGATTTTAAGCCTCCGTCTCTCAGGGTGTTCTTGGTTTGCTGTAAGGTTTTCCAACTGTGCTGTTCAAATCGAAGTGGCCCATTGTTATCATGCAGAACAGGACAAGCAACAGTGCTGGCCTCCCAATCCCCTTCGAGAATGGCATCACGGATGAAGTCAGACCATCTTCCGGGTTGGGGTTTATCAGCACCTTTGATGCCTTGGTTGTTCTGTCTTGATAACAGCGGGGGTTGGAATGTCCTCCTTATCATCATCAGGGAGGGTGGGTGGGTCTCGATATTTATGGAAAGACAAGCGTTGTTCTATGTCTGTCATCGTCTTTTCTAAGGATTTCATGGCCTGATTTGTTTGTTCCAGGAGGGCTTTTATTTTGTCCTCCAGGCCCATGGGTGCAGCTGGTGGGGTGGCTGCTTCTTTCCCATGCTCTTTTTCTGAGCTGGGAGGTGGCAGTAGGGATGGTTTCAAGCAGCAGCTGGGGCCGCCCATCTCAGGGGCATGGGCTGTTGGCATCTTCACATTCTTTTGTTTGTTTCTTTCGGTGCTCGGAACAGGTGCTTCTTTTTCTTCCTCTGGCCCGATATCCGATAGAAACTCGGCTATGGAATGGTGCAACTTCCCTCTCATGCCCTTGATAGCAAGGCTGTTGTCCCTTAGTCCTAGGAACGCCTTTCAGGTTTTTCCATCCTCAGGAGGAGGGGTGGGTAGCGGAGGTGCTGTGGGGACAACATCAGATCCTGCTTCTGGTCGTGGTGCTCTAGCATCAACGCTAGCTTTCGGCGGGAGTGCTGCAATGGCGGTGTGTAGAGAAACAAGATAAACCAGGTGCCTCGAGTTGCCAAAGAGTGGGTGTGAGTCCACCTGTGCCTGGTTAGGACAGGCCCCCTATTACCAGGGGGCCAATAAAGGTGGGACACACACCCACACAGAAAAGCTCACTCTGTGCAAGGCAATGGAGAGGCCAGCAGCTCATCGAGCCTCAGGAGCAAGAAAGGCTCATCCCGCTACAGCGGTGATGGCAGCTTCCACCTTGGCTTTTATTTCTTTTAGGGCATTGGTCACCACTCCCCAGGTACCGTCTAATCCGGTTATGTTTTTGTTTATTTGTTGAGTATGGAGGTCTCCCAATAGGTTACTGACCTTCTGCCAGAGTTCCCACGCAGCCGCAGAGGATGGGGAAGAGAAGAGCTCTTGCTCCTTCGCCAGTGTCACCAGTTTCTCATTGACAGGGGTACTTGCTGACAACCCCATCTTTTCCTTTTTCTTGGTTAATCAGTGGTAGGGAAGGAACGGTAGTGGATCTTCTTACCCGACTCCTTGGGTTTTCTATTAATGCTAGTTTGCGCCAGACTAGATCCCTTTTTTCTGATTTGTCTGTGCACGGGCTAGACCGAGGTCTATGCCCGCATTCTCCACCAGATGTAGCAAGACGAACCTCTTTTCGGGTATGGCGCTTCAAGGTCCAAGTAGGTGTTCCAGCAGAGACTCACAAACAGTGCTCCAAGCCTATAGCCCACAGGGTTGACTAGCCTGGATTGGTGCTGTTGCTCTGAGAGTGACTGATCTTTCTGCTGGCTAGCTTAGGAGTGAGCCCCGCCTGTGTCTCAGGCCTCACCTTTTATTGGCCCCCTGGTCCTGCTCATGCGCAGTGGGGGCCCACCGTAATCAGGCACAGGTGGGCTTGACACAAGCTCATGCTCACTCCCTGGCAATTAGTGGCACCTGGTTGCCTCCTCACACTACAGAAAGCCTTTGCATAAATTAGTCACCTTGGAGAGAGAGTCATTAAGGTAAAAGAAAAGAACAAAGAGGTTTTATCACCGTCCGCACGGGACCTGGCCTCAGGCTGGAGTTGCTTCTGGGTTCTCCGCTGTTCGATCCTCCGCTGCATCTGCCTCGTGGCTGGAAACCGAAGTGCTGAGAGAAGGGGGCATCTAGAAGAAAGCTGCTACCTTTTTCCTTTTTTCCTAGGTTTTTTTTATACATCAAAAAAGAAAGAGAGGTCCCTTTTTTGTATAAGTCCCTGATACATACAGATTTCCAGACTTCTTGGAGAAGAGTCATCCTTATCTTTTGTCTTTTGGTGCCCTGCTACTTTCATTGTTTTTGTCTCCACCATGCACCAGGAGGCGACTTGGTAAGCAATCTTATCTTTAAGGTGTCTGTCAGGCATATGGTGAGGTAAACATATGCTAATTGAAACCAAGCAGGAAGAGAGAAGAAAAAAAAAGGTGATTCAAGAGACATATTTTGTATTTTCAATTCAAGGTGTATACATAAGCCCTATGCTGATTTAATCAATCCATCTGTGCCTCCAACTGATCTGCAGGGAAACTGACTCCCTCCACCCCTCATAGTGGGTTCCCTGTTAGAGGGTGGGAGTTGATGACGCTCACTAAAAATGAGAATGAAGGTGTTAACGCAGTGGTAAATACTCATTCTTCACTAACTAAAGAGATGGCATTAGTCACTACTGAAAAAGTGAAGTTTCACTGGCATACTGACAATTTAATTTAAGTATTTGAAGTTTCTTCTGCACAGGACACTTATGATGGGATCATTGAACATTCAACTTCATTGGATATGCAGATCCCTGAAGAAAAGCAGTGTCCTGGTTTGGGACAGGATAAACGTGATTTTCTGACTTGTACTTTTGCTTTTAGCTAAGTCTCTTGTAAGTAGTTGCACTTGCTGAAATTAACATCAAGTTTCTCAGACAGTGTGTGTAGTGAAATGAGGCAACCAGGTGCCATTAATTACCAGGTAGTGGGCATGAGCTTTTGTTAAGCCCACCTGTGCCTGATTAGGGCTGGCCCCCACTGCGCATGAGCAGGATTAGGGGGCCAATAAAAGGTAAGGCTCAAACTCACAAACTCAGCTCACGCTGGAACTCACAACCTCGGCATGCTTGGCTTTTACTGCTTCTATGAGCACCGCGCTAACCTGATTGTGCTCCTGGAGCTTTGTCTCAGCACCGCACTAACTTGGTTGCGCCACCAGAGCTCATCACCATTAGGCTTGAGTGGCACAGCCGGTTAGCACGCAGTTATA
Organism: Calypte anna; assembly: GCF_003957555.1. Classification (NCBI taxonomy): domain Eukaryota; kingdom Metazoa; phylum Chordata; class Aves; order Apodiformes; family Trochilidae; genus Calypte; species Calypte anna. The sequence continues at coordinate 13,117,642 of NC_044276.1, read as the reverse complement.
CAGACAAACCCGAGCAATGCCGAGGCCGTGGGTTCGAGACTCAGAGCCTCACCCTAACGCAACCCTGGTGGCACAACCCTTATTCTCTCTCCTTTCTTTATCAGAGAGGAAAAAGAGATTAATAGAGAGCGTCTGTTACTCGGTTTAATTGCTGGGCCAGCGTTAAACCGTGACAGATTTATTGGTGCCCAACGTGGGGCTCGAGCTAATTGGCTCGAGTCCAGTTTAAATTTTGACTAATTTGCCTGAATATTTTTAATTCCAACTCCAGTGAAAGAATGGCTTTGCTGAGCTGGAATTAGACCTTGTTCTTTGGAAATTTCACAGGGTTGGAGATTAAACCAATCATTCCGTACCTTTGGTATTTAGGGTGTGCCATCTGTCTTTTCGCAGCTGGAATTGCTGTTACTATGTGGTTTGATTTTCATAAGAGCTGCTTAAGAACCATCGTTGCAATATGGTCCTCAATACTGATGTATATCATGGTGCATGGTGCAGTAGTGTTTTATAGAGAGATAAAAAACTTGGTTGGTAATTACACTCCCAGCTTTAATTGGGGAAATTATACTATTCCATTGTATTTCGGGCTCACTCCACCAGATTTTAGTAGCAATAGCATTTCATTTTTCAGTCTTCTGGTGGGTGTTGTTAATTTTTCTCATATATTGGTGAGGAGTAACACAAAAACCACAGTAATGAGATTGAGTATGCCTTTTCGGAGGCCGAGAGTTGCTGTTCGGAGAGTGAGAGCTGCTCCTCGTAGAGAGAGCACCAGAGCACCCCCACTCCTGCCTCCGCAGCTGCTTCTCGCCCGTCCTCACACAAGGACACAACTCAGATAAGGCCGTCGAGCATTGCCAGTGTTTCTGCTACAGCTGCAGTTGCTGTGTCTACCCCCACAGACACTGATGCTGTTCAGAAAGTGAGCCCTGCTGCCGCTACTGCTACAGACACCACAGCCTCTCCCCCTCAGCCCACACAGCTACTTGTTGACCCTGTACCTAGGAGAAAAGGAAAACAATGGAAATCAGAAATGAGCCTTAACCCTTCCAAGTCTGAACGAGATGACCAGGTGATAGAGGAAATAGAGGATACTGCCTCTCCTCGTAGAGCAGCTAGAGAAGAGTCAGCTGAGCAGGACTCGGACTCAGAATCTGCTCAGTCCTATTCCATGAGAGACTTGCGTACTCTGAAAAAAGACTACAGCTGTTTTTCAGGTGAACCACTTCTCACTTGGTTACTCCAATGCTGGAATGAAGGAGCTGCTACCATAACATTAACTCGGAAGGCAGGCAGTTGGGATCCCTGGCCAAAGATGCAGGTATTGATCAGGCATTTGGGGAAAAGGCTGGAACTACCAGCCTGTGGAAACGACTCTTGTCAGCTGTAAGGGAGAGATATCCCTATAAAGAGGAAATAGACTGCCCACAGATCAAAGCAGCCAGACTTGAAAAAGCTATCAGGTATCTCAAAGAATTGGCTGTGCGAGACGTGATCTATAATAATGATGACATTGAAGATCCCTATCACGTACCATGCCCTAAACCTATGATGCAAAGGTTTGTGCATGCTGCACCACCACCTTTTAATCATACACTATCAGTAATGCTATGGGTTCCTGCAGAGGTAGATGCAACTGTGGGTGATGTGATTAAAACTGTACGAGAGTGTGAAGATGCTGTCATAGCCCCTTGTCGGGCCTGGGTCTCAGCTATCAAGAGAGCATCTGAGGAATGGCATTCACCCCTTTCTCCTCAGACAGATGGAGGACGCCCCATTGCAGCCATTAAGAGGAGACGCCCTCCTATGAGACAGAATCGAGAGAAACAGAAATCAGCAAGAGGGACCCTATGGGCGATCCTGTGTGAGTGTGGAGAGGACATGAAAAAGTGGGACAAGAAACCTACTGCTGTCCTAGAGGAGCAAGTACGTAAGTTGCTGAATAAGACGAAGGCAAAAGGAGGTCCTTCTAAAAAGATGGCTGCTCAAGTCTCCAGTGTAGAGTTACCCAATCCAAAAATGCTGGTGACTCAAGATCCCTGCACATCAGGTGTGAGTACTGGGGATGCAAGCTCCAGTAATGCACATACTGACAATGCTGTATGTGCTCATGCTTAGAGGTGCCCTGCCTCCAGCCAGGTGGAGGAGAGGGACAACCGAATCTATTGGATTGTGTGGATTCGATGGCCTGGCACATTAGAGCCACAAAAGTATAAAGCCTTGGTGGACACTGGTGCACAGTGCACCCTAATGCCATCGAATGAGAAAGGGACAGACTCCGTCACTATTTCTGGAGTGACGGGGGGATCTAAAGAACTGACTATTGTGAAGGCTGATGTGAGCCTCACTGGAATAAAGTGGCATAAACACCCGATAGTGACTGGTCCAGATGCTCCGTGCATCCTTGGCATAGACTACCTCAAGGGAGGTGACTTCGAGGATCCAAAAGGGTACCGGTGGTCCTTTGGTACTGCAGCTATTAAGACTGAGAATGGAGAATGGCTGCATGCTTTGTTTGGCCTTTCAGATAAATCCTTTGTAGTGGGATTGCTGAGAACTACAAACCAGCGGCTGCCAACTGCTACTTCAAGAGTGCATTGAAGACAATATCGCGTCAACAGAGATGCTGCGATCCCCATTCACAAGCTGATCCGTCAACTAGAGAGCCAAGGAGTGATCAGCAAGACTCACTCACCCCTCAATAGTCCTATATGGCCAGTGCAAAAGCCTAATGGAGAGTGGAGGCTGACAGTGGACTATCGTGCCCTAAATGAGGTTACACCACCACTAAGTGCTGCTGTGCCGGACATGCTGGAACTTCAGCATGAGCTGGAGTCAAAGTCAGCCAGATGGTATGCTACTTTTGACATTGCTGATGCATTTTTTACTATTCCTATAGCACCAGAATGCAGGCTACAGTTTGCTTTCACCTGGAGAGGTGTCCAGTACACTTGTAATCGACTATTCCAGGGGTGGAAACACAGTCCTACCATCTGCCATGGACTGATCCATGATACCTTGGAAACGGGTGGAGCTCCGGAACATCTACAGTACATCGATGACATCATTGTGTGGGGTGACACAGCAAAAGAAGTCTTTGAGAAAGGTAAAAAGAAAATCCAAATTCTTCTAAAAGCTGGTTTTGATATAAAAAGAAGGAAGGTCAAGGGACCTGCGCAAGAGATACAGTTTCTGGGAGTTAAGTGTCAAGATGGACGTTGCCACATCCCAATGGATGTGATTACCAAAATAACAGCTATGGCCCCACCAGCTACCAAAAAGGAAATTCAGTCCTTCTTGGGAACTGTTGGTTTCTGGAGGATGCATATTCCTACTTACAATCAGATTGTGAAACCTCTCTATGAGGTTACCCGAAAGAAGAAAGATTTTAAATGGGGCTCAGAACAACAAATTGCTTTTGAAAGTATTAAACAGGAGATTGTGCAGGCAATGGCCCTTGGACCAATTCGAACAGGGCCAGATATTAAAAACGTGCTCTACACCAGAGCAGGGAATGACAGACCGACATGGCAGATAGCTCCAGGAGAGACTCGATGTCGACCTCTAGGATTTTGGGGTCGAAACTACAGAGGTTCTGAGGCCAACTACATAGCCACTGAAAAAGAGATATTGGATGCATATGAAGGATTTAGAGCTGCTTCAGAAGTGATTGGTACTGAAGCAAAGCTTCTCCTGGTGCCACGATTACCTGTACTGGGTTTTATGTACACAGGTAGAACATCTTCCCTTCATCATGCCACCAATGTTACCTGGAGTAAATGGATTTCCTTACTCTCACAGGGAGCTAGAACAGATAGACTCAATTGTCCAGGAATTGTAAAAGTGATAACACATTGGCCAGAAGGCACACACTGTGGAATGCCACCAGAAAATTGGTAAAACGGGCTGAAGAAGCCCCACCATAGAACCAACTACCAGAGAATGAGAAACAATATGCTCTTTTCAGTGATGGATCCTGTCGTCTGGTAGGAAGCCATTGAAGGTGGAAAGCTGCTGTATGGAATCCTACATGACTAGTTGCAAAAACAGACAAAGGAGATGGTGAATCAAGTCAATTTGCAGAAGTAAAAGCCATCCAATTGGCTTTGGACATTGCTAAACCAGAAAGGTGGCCAATATTTTACCTTTATACTGACTGACTGATAGCAGCAAATGTCATATGGTGCTGCTTAAAGCAGTGGTAGCAAAACAATTGGCAACATAGAGGTAAACCTATCTGGGCTGCTGAACTCTGGAAAGACATTGCTGCTAGGTTAGAGAAACTTGATGTAAAAGTGCGTCACGTAGATGCCCACGTACCTTCATATTGGGCTACTGAGGAACATCAAAACAACCAATGAGCAGATAAGGCTGCTCAAGTGTTCCAAACATATTTGGACTGGGTCCATAAATGTGAACTATTTTTAGCTAGATGGGACCATGACACTTCAGGCCATCAAGGCAGGGATGGAACATAGTGATGGGCTTGTCACTGAGGGGTGGATTGAACTTTGAATGCTAATGTGCAGGTTATCTACAATTGTGACATATGCACTGCAATTAAGCAAGCTAAAAGGTTGAAACTGTAGGAAAACAGCAGAGGAGCAGGCCTGCGCGGGATAGAGGAGTGTTTCAGATTCCCTGGAACTCACTGACCCTGAAGAAGAACAAAGAGCTGTAAATAACTTAAGGAATTTGCCATCTGGCCGATGTTATGTCCTGGTACCACGTGCCTCAGGTGGGAATGGGTAGATAAGGTTTTATGTTAGTAGAAAGAGCACTTTGAGGTGCAAATTGTAGATCAATCAATAGATAACGGGATACTATATAAGTATAACAAACCACACAATAAACTGATTCTGATTGTGCACAGGAACCAGGATCTGTGCCTTCATGTCTTCCATCATATGGTGCTCCGTATGAGGCTTTCAAGAAGAAAGTGAAAGACTTGGGAGAATTCTGCAATTCTGAGAAGACACACTCCAGTGAGCCAAACAGGAAGGTGAGCAAAGATGCATTCGTCTTTGAGGAAAGGTAATCGAGGATTGCGGCCAGGGAAATAATTAAGATGGGTCAGTCAGTGACCCGATTCCAGCAGCTTCATCATGAAGTCTTGATGCATATAGCAAGGAAACAGGGCTTCAAGATAAACCCCCAGAAATTGACTTTGTTATTACTATGGATATGTCGTGACTGCCCATGGTATCAGGGATTTAAGAAAGTGATACAATGGCAAAAAGTGGGTGCAGTTCACTGGTCAAGATTTTTTACACAATCATTTAATAACATGGAGAATGCTAATGACTGCTATGAGCATATTATATACTCGCCCGACTAACTTGCTGATGCTATCTGATTCATGTCCTGTTGCTCGAGAAGCAGGGCAGTCTCAGAATGCTGGCGACAAGGGAAAGACTGAAAAAAATCTTGTCGTTTGCCACAGAAGGTGTGGGAGCCATAGCCAAGCTGCTTGTCCCTACTGCGGAAGGTGTGGCTGCCACGGCCAAACCACTTTTTCATGACACAGTAATACAGGCTGGTCTTACCAATATACCTGCTGTGACTGTCGGTAGAGGACTTGGATTCTACAGGGCATGAAGATCATTTTGATCCAAGGGTAATGGATCCTGCAGGGGAGATGGACTTACACCCCCCCCTCACATCTTAAAAAAACTGCCGCCGCTGTGGCCGTGACTGTAAAAGACATTTCAACAGCTGCCTGCAGGAAGAGCGGAGGGATAAAAGCAGCAGAAGGAGGGGGAGGCTCTGAGAATGGTTCTGTGCTTCTGACCGTGATGCTAACAGTGAAAGTTTCACATGAATTAGGCATGCTTGTGACTTTTTGATTGACGACTGCAATGACTGGTTTAATTACTGATAGAGATGACCAAGTAAAACTTGGAACTGATTTGCTGCCACGCGCCATGAATACCCGAGCTGTCCCGGAAAGTCCTGACAATGGATAGCTCAGCAGCCCAGCCACTTCCCTGAGGCGTAGGGGCGAGTGCCTGAGGGGGCTGACTGCCGCTTCTTTTGCCACTCCCCCCGCGATGGAGCCACCATAGCTCCCGGGGCCTCTGCCCAGACAGGGAGGGAGTGTTATTGTGTGTGGAATTCTTCCTTTCTTTGCTCTCTTTCTCTTTGCCATCCCCTTCACTCCCCCCCACCCCATCCCTCATGTTTTCCCTATGCTGTTCTCTCTGCTTCATGAGCTGCTTGCTAGCTCAGTCAGTCAAGACCGTGACTTTCAATCTCAAGCACTGGGTTTGAGCACAACGTTATTTTTACCCCAAGAACTGGCCATGTTATATTATAGATCATAAAGAGTGTTTTTTTACCATTTATTTACATGAAGATGATGTAAGGGTTAATATAAAATGCCTGATAGTAATTGTCTAGGGGTCACATTGACTCGATAGAAGCTAACACAGAATGCTTGTTTAATAGAAGCTAAGAAATTGTTTAGGCAGTCATCACCTTAGATGGGAAATATACGTGCTAAACTGATAATTATAGCAACCTTGAGATAAGAAACAGAACATGTTGTCGGCTTGGGTGAAGACTGAAGAAATGAGCATGTCTGGAGAAGAAGAGATGAAAAGTTTACCCAGAGAAAGACCTTTGCTTCATTTTTACTTCATCCCAACGACCCCCACGACCACCATCAGGACACACTATGCAAGCGTAGGAGGGAGGAGATTATGAAAATGACCTTTTGGGACTAATTTTAATACAAAGTGGGAGTAGATGATGCATATGTATAGGCATATTGCGAAACCTAATGAATATGTAAAACTTCAGTGTATATAACAAAAACCTAATTGAGAGACTGGCGTGCACGGATTTCGGAGGAATTATCCCCTTGTGCGCCCAGCACTGAATAAACATACCTCTCTCTATAACTTTCCAAATTGTAGAGTCGGTTTCCGCAAGACAATTTTGGCACCCCAGATGGGACTCTTTTTCAACCGGCTGCAGGATTGATTGGGAAACCGTCACAGTTTAACACTGGCCCGGCAATTAAACCGAGTAACAGATGTTCTCTATTAATCCCCCTCTCCTCCCTGATAAAGAAAGGAGAATAAGGGAGAGAGACTTATGGGTTGGAAACTAAGCTACACAGCTTTAATGAAACAATAATGATAAATAGGAAAAAAATTACTAAATATATATAAATATACAAATATACAGGAAAATTGATACCACGTTTCTTCCCTCCTTTTCCCGCAATAACTCTCACGTCACCACTGAGGCTGCAGGGCAGCCCTGGGAAAGTCCAGGATGGACTCCTGGGATCGGCAGCAGTCAGGAGCTGGAGGCAGGAACACACAGATTCAGGCTGGCATGGATCAGGACCACAGGCAGGTGAATGGACGGAATCCTTCCAGGATGCCGAACCAAAACAGGGAATGGGCGAAGAAGGGGAAGCAGGAAGGGCAGGAAGGACAGGAAGGGGTTTGACCCTTGTGATCCCTCAAATTTATATTGAGTATGATGTATATGGGATGGAATACTCTGTTTGGTCAGTTCTGGCATCTATCTTGTCCGTTCCTCCCCAAAGGAGGGCTGCAGGTGTGATCTCTTTCTTCCTTCTGGAGGGTCAAATGTTCCTCAGAGCTGAGCAGTGTCCTTGGTTCTGCATACCAGTCTCTAGCAGTAACTATAAACATCAAGTGTTATCAATCCTAGAAGTAGACACTGTCTGAGAAACTTGCTGTTGATTTCAGCAAGTCCAACTACTTACAAGAGACTTAGCTGAAAGCAAAAGTACAAGACAGAAAATCACCTTTATCCTGGCCCAAACCAGGACAGAAACGGACAACCTTGGTGTACACCCCGAGATTTCTCGGAGGGACTCCTTTCCTAGACACTCACTGAGGGGGTGTGTCGCGATGAGGGAGAAGGAGACGCTTAATATAAGAATCCACCAAACTCGTTTATTGTATTTCAAGTTCAGGTTAATATATTCTTGTTAATTAGCTCATACATATTGCAAAAACTGAGCTCATGATTGGTGTATTAATTTGAAAGTTAGTTTCATTCTCTGTTCCTTTTATTCACTGATACAGCCTATTTCTTCATCCTGCTTTGCTGACCACAATGTGCTGAGCAGCACGTACAAGGACACTTGTGACTCTAAGGTTGCAAACTGCTGATCTTGTACAACCTCAGCAAGTCAGAGAGCTTGCACTCTGACCCTTGCTAAGTTGTCTGCAACTTTGGTCAAGTCTGTATGCCCTTGTTCGGCTAACCAATCCTCCACAATTCCCCCGTTTTTATTTTGTACGAGAAAAATTTTTGATACAGCTTTATCAAGCATTCATCGAATACATTGCACAATACAGGGCAGAAGCAAAAGTAAAATCATGATAACAATACCAACATAACAAAGCATTTTAACTAAAGCCAAAAGCCATCCTGAAAGGCCAAGACCATGAAACCAGGTTGTAAAAACATCATCGAGGGGAGCTACTTGTTGCTGAATCTGTTGTGTGTGTTGCTTCAAATAGCGAATGCTGGCGTGGATACTTTCACTGTGATCAGAGAGGTTCACGCAGCACATCCCTTCGAAATCCTGACAACCATGGCCCTGGGCAAGTAACAAAAAATCTATGGCAGCACGATTTTGCAACAAAGCATGTCTTAAGCTACTTTGGTCCATTAAAAGCTTATCTAAGATTTCAGTAGTAACATTTGCCTGCTTCTCAGACCAACAAGCCAATTTTGCAAGGTTACTCAAGGCATTCGCTGCTGCACCGCCAGGAATAAAAATAGCTAAAGCTGCTTTAGCTGCTACACTTAAAAGCTCAACCTTATCATTACACTGTGGTGTAAGGCCAATACTACGCTTGTCACGCTGTTTTGTTAGTCTCCGCAAGTCAGCAAAGTGAGGTGCAAAAAGAGTTAGTGAGCCTAAATAACAAGGTCCGCCAACTATATCATGGGGAATACCTTGCCATGCTCTATCTCCACAAATCAAGAATATTCCAGGAGGTAGAGCCTTGGCAGTATCATTGACCCAAATTAGCACAGTATTATCACGGGGGTTATGAGTAGAGCCTATAGGTCGCATTTTGACAGAGCCATTGTATCCACAATACCCAGATTCATAGGTATATTCCCAAGTCTTAGGACTAACATCCTGCCAGGTAATAGGATACGGCCGAGCAGCATATTTGGGACCAAAAACTATACAGGTTGGTGTCCAATTTCCTGATACATTACCAATTTTCTGGGATCCTAATAAATTCAATTCTTGAGGGTCTCATGGAAGGGATTTCTTGAGGCCCAAAATCAGTTTTGCTGAGCAGTTTCCTAGGGAAAGGCTATTATCACAGGAGCCACTTGAAAATTGACCAAAGATACATTAAACCCTGGGACTCCTATTAAGCAGGTATGAAAAGGGGTGTGTGGCAGAAGCCATTGCAATATAAAAATCAGTGGTACTGGTCATTGTGTAGTAACTTTTTCTTACATAGTGTTTCTGTGACCACCTTGTGGGCCGATCTCATTGGCCCCTCAAACATGGGGTTGAGCATGGCAAAGGGTTCACAAATCCCCCGTTTTTATTTTTGCACAAGCCCATGTTTGGTTAAAAACTTTTGCAGTACCAATTCTCAAACAAACATAAGACAAACAACAAAACATGCAGAACCTAAAAATACATTCAATATCATAATGCCCTTATGAAGCAATCTAAAACTACTCAGTTAACAAATCAAAACATACTGGTTAATAGGTTATTAATTGGATTTTGTTTCCCATAATCAAGTGTAAGTCGACTTTGCATTCATGGCATATCTCCGTTTCACACAAGCACTCATACACACGTACTCTCAAACAGAGCTCTGTTTAATATTAGGAAGGTTTGGCATCCACTAGTGAAGAGAGTCAAAGGAGGGATAGGAGAGGCTTATCCGACGGAATCTTGTCGGGGGGCCCCTATAAGCGTCTCCAAGTCCCACTGGCTCACAGCACGATGGAGTCCTAGTTCCTTCATAGCTGCCAAATTAAAATGCAATACACGTTATCACAATCTTCACAAACATACCCTAAAAGTAAATAATAAAAGTTAGAGGCAACACGATATTGTAAAATTACCTGTCTGATACTATTAAAATCTTGTTAGCATCTGTATTAAACTATCAAAAACTAAGTTCATCTACTTGGCAATACGACAACAAAAAAGAAAACCACAATCAACAATCAACATATAGACAAGGGATCCCATAATCAACATATAAACAGTCATGTGACTCACGACATTAATAAGTCTTTTATCAACACCTTATAGTATGAGAGGAAAGGCCTAATAGAATTGTTCAAAGACAGAACTCTGAGCCTATAAACGGCAAAGGCACCAGACACAGTTTGTCTAGTAATGCTGTAATGTGACACTGGTCCAGTTGATGCTCTCACAGTGCTTTGGGGCGTCGATCCATCGGGAGGTGTAGTAAGGCCGTGCCTCCCGTAGAGCCAAACGCTGTTGCTCAGTGAGAAACTGTCAAAGAAGCAGTTGCTGTATCAGTTAGTTGTCATGTTGGAACTAACTAGGCAATTCGAGTTCTTTTTAGTCTTACCATAGGCAGTGTTCAAGTTATAGTCATAATACAGGTTTCTCTAGTATAGTCACTGTCTTTTAGTCCTGGTAAGACAAATGGACCCTTAAGTCTGGCAGACGATGGCTCTAATAAAAGAGTTCCACATGGTTTTTCACTCATATTTTACTGGGTCAATGATGCTCAGAGGGATCTTTTTGGAGTTTGCTGTTGATAGGTCCTGCCAGAGGCTTCTACTGGTTGCTGTTGAAGGGACGTGGCTGGCTGGAGTTGTCGTGGGAGGGATGTGGAAGTGGCTGGTTGCTGGAGAGAGGTGGCTGTTTGGAGGTGTTTGGAAGGGTGCACACTAGAACCGAAGTTGGGGTGTTCATGCTGCGGCTTCTCGCACTCTTTGATCTGTTTCCCTGGCGTGCGCCTCCCTGAGGACGAAGGAGTTGATGCTGTCGTCGCGGGGGAAGGCGGGGGCTTCTCGGGGCCGCGGCAGCAGTAGCAGCGGCAAGGGGTGAGGTACAGATAGATGAGGACCAGGACCACGCTCAGGATGCAGCCCACCAGCGTGGTGTAGACGGTGTTGAGGGTGTCGTGGGGACCGTGCAGGGTGAAGTTGTGCACCCGCAGCTCCACGTAGAGGGTCTCGTTGAGGACAGAACCCCCCACCCAACAGGAGTAGGTGTCGGCATCCTCGGGGCGCAGGGCTCGCAGCTGCAGGCTCCCGTTAGCCAGGAGCAGGGTGCTGCCGTTCCCGCTTTCCTCCGGTGCCTTTTCACCTCCCGGGGTCGCCCAGTACCAGCTCTGCACCCCCTGCAACCGAGTGTCACAGCTCAGGGTCAGCGTGTCACCCAAGTGGCCTTCCAGCACCGTTTCCCTCGCCTCGCTGCAGTTGAGGGGCTGCCGGTCGGCCAGGCTCAGGATCCCGACAGGAGCCGGGAGGGTGAGAAGCAGGCAGTGTAATTCCTCCTGGAAATCCATCACGGCGCTCAGGCGGCGGCGGTGGCTGCGGGGCACCAGCTGGAAGAGGTGACAGTCACAGGCCAGGGGGTTGGCGTGCGATTTGTGGTGGCAGCGCATACACCACACCGGGCCAGCTTGGCATTCTCGTCGCATGTGTCCAGGGGCGCCGCATCGGAAACAGCGATATTTTGTTGCTCGGTTTCGCTGAGCGAATGCAGCCGGGCTTTGCAGGGGTGCAAGAGCAGCTAACACCTGAGAGCTAGTCGCCCTCGCCTTTTCCCTTAGGCTTTCACCTAAGTCCTTAACTGCCTCTACTAACATAGCATTTGGCCCCTGAGGTACTTTTTGCATGCGCTCTAATAATTCCTCTATCGACCAAGTCCCTGGAAGCGTAACGATGACACTACGGGCTACAGAATTACAATTTTGAATGGCACAGTGTTTTAGTAAAGCCCCATGCATATACTCCGGAACTCCGGCTGCCTGAATAGCGCTAGCAACTCTGTCCACAAACGACCCGAAAGGCTCTTCCCTCCCCTGCTTGATTCCCATATAAGACGGAACTCCTCCAGGCGCTTTAACGCGCCTCAAAGCGAGACGTGCTAAATGCATGGATTCCCTGATTTTATCTGGTCCCAACAGTGCTTGTGCCTCAGACCGACGCCACGGACCTAGACCCATTAGCTCCTCAAGTGTTATTCCATACAAAGGATCGCCAGCCTGCCTCTGCACTGCCACTGACTCCTGGCAGAATGATTGCCAGTATGCATTGTATAGCAATTGCTGATGCTGGGTAAGAATCAATTTCATGATGTTCTTAATATCTTCTGGCAGAAGCAGATTACCTCCCCAGATATAATCCAACATTTGCCGAACAGGCTCACTCTGCACTCCGTTTTCACTGACAGTGGCACGTAACTGAGATAGTATTTTCCAGTCCTGATTATTAATGTTCGCCTGCATACCACCAGGTACTTGAGAATAAACTACTGGGAACGCACTGGTTAAAGACTCGGCTGCGTCCCTATCTCCCGCCTGCATAGCGTCTGCAGCAATATTTTGCCACAACATTTGCCGTCTCATGGCAGTCATTTGCAGCTCCTCAGGCGGAAGAACAGGAGCACTATCCCTAAATGGATTTCTTGACAATTTAGAGGATTCCAAAAAAGGATTTGAAGGAGGCTCAGGAGGATCTAAAAAATTTGGTGGTGGGGCAGAACCCGACAAGGGGGTAGAAGGACCCTCCGGAGTAGGAGGCACAGCAGGGGCAGACAGCAAATCACTTCCCTTTCCTAAGGGCTCAGTCGGAATATTTATGACATTGGTAGCGGGGGGTAATGGGCAATTAGGCTCTGTAACAACAACAGGAGGACTGGGCTCTCCCAGGCGCTGTGCCGCTGCACGAGCAGCCTGTTGCTCAGCCTTATGTTGTTGTAACGCATTGATAACGACCCGCCACTGTTTCCCTAATTTCTTAGCAATTTTATCATCCTCTATTGTACCTTCCCACAACTTGTCCCCAAAACGCCTCCATTCTCCTTCCTCTAAAACTGTATTGGGGTCTGCAAAGCAACCTTTGGCAACCCCTGCTGCCAGTAATCCTGGCAGTTCCTTTTTCAAATCTAAACCCTTAATTCCCCGCTTTTCTAAAAAGCTCTGGAATAATGAAAGCACCGCTTGCCTTTCCATACTTACAAAATCGTCAGCGCGCTGTTGCAGCCCTGCAAGGCTTCGGCGGTGTCGTCGACCGAGACTCTTCTATAAGGTCGCTCGGGGCACGGAGTCCAGCTCTTCTGCCTCTTGTGCTGCATCAAGATCGACCGTTACTGCATCGGACCGTGGCTTCTGGGCTCTCGCCGTTCGGTTTTGTCCCTGGGGCTCTCGCCGTTTGGTTTTGTCCCCGGGGCTCTCGCCGTTCGGTTTTGTCCCTGGGGCTCTCGCCGTTTGGTTTTGTCCCTGGGGCTCTCGCCGTTTGGTTTTGTCCCCGGGGCTCTCGCCGTTCGGTTTTGTCCCTGGTCCCGGCCGGCCTTAGTTCCTGGTCCGGGCCATTCTTTGTCCCTGTTCGGGCGCCATTTGTCGCGATGAGGGAGAAGGAGACGCTTAATATAAGAATCCACCAAACTCGTTTATTGTATTTCAAGTTCAGGTTAATATATTCTTGTTAATTAGCTCATACATATTGCAAAAACTGAGCTCATGATTGGTGTATTAATTTGAAAGTTAGTTTCATTCTCTGTTCCTTTTATTCACTGATACAGCCTATTTCTTCATCCTGCTTTGCTGACCACAATGTGCTGAGCAGCACGTACAAGGACACTTGTGACTCTAAGGTTGCAAACTGCTGATCTTGTACAACCTCAGCAAGTCAGAGAGCTTGCACTCTGACCCTTGCTAAGTTGTCTGCAACTTTGGTCAAGTCTGTATGCCCTTGTTCGGCTAACCAATCCTCCACAGGGGTGGACAAGAACTGCGGATAAGGTATGTTTATTGGATTTTAAGGTACATGGGCCCCTAAATCATTTAGGACGGTTGCGACAGGTCAAGGCTGCCGAGGTAGTGCACCAGAGATTTCTTGTGCAAGGCAGACCTCATTGGGTAAATAGGGGGCCCGACAGGGAAGGGCGATCGCTGGGACGCAAAGGACCTGTCCATGAATTTATAAGAGGAAGGAGGAGGGTAAGAGGAAACAACCAGCTGGTGGGATCCTAAGTGATGAAGTGTGATTGTAGCCTAGGTAACTTTGTTTCGTCTCTATGCTAAATGTTAATGGTGTGTGTGTCTGTGTGTATGACAGGAAACATTGTTGTGAAGTGAGTATCCTTTTATCCCAGTAATGAATGTTATCTGATGTATGCTCTGAAGTGTAGAAACTGTGTAAAAAGATAAAAAAAAGGGAGGGGGGTTATTACGGGGAACTCGGTTTCACTTGATGTAAGAGTAAACTTCAGTCTAATTGAGACAATCAGTGGTCAAAGACCAAAGCTGTAAAATTTTTATAGGTTTGGAAGTGAACAGTGTGCTTCATAGAATCATAGAATTGGCTGGGTTGGAAGGGACCTCAGAGATCATCAAGTCCAACCCTTGATCCACTACCGCTGCAGTTACTAGACTATGGTACTGAGTGCCACATCCAGTCTCTTTTTAAATATCTCCAGGGATGGAGAATCTACTACTTCCCTGGGCAGCCCATTCCAATGCTTGACCACCCTCTCCGTAAAGAAATTCTTTCTAACATACAACCTGAACCTCCCCTGGCACAGCTGAAGACCGTGTCCTCTTGTCTTGCTGAGAGTTGCCTGGGAAAAGAGACCAACCCCCACCTGGCTACAACCTCCTTTCAGGTAGTTGTAGAGAGTGATGAGGTCTCCTCGGAGCCTCCTCTTCTCCAGGCTGAACAGCCTCAGCTTCTCCTCATAGGATATGTGCTCGAGTCCTTTCACCAGCCTAGTTGCCCTCCTTTGGACCTGTTCCAGGACCTCGATATTCTTCCTGAACCGAGGGGCCCAGAACTGGACACAGTACTCAAGGTGTAGCCTCACCAGCACTGAGTACAGGGGCAGAATTACTTCCTTGGACCTGCTGGCCACGCTGTTCCTGATACAGGCCAGGATGCCATTGGCCTTCTTGGCCACCTGGGCACACTGTTGGCTCATGTTCAGCTTCCTGTCAGTCTAGACTCCCAGGTCCCTTTCTGCCTGGCTGCTCTCCAGCCACTCTGTCCCCAGCCTGTAGCGCTGCATGGGGTTGTTGTGGCCAAAGTGCAGGACCCGGCACTTGGCCTTGTTGAACCTCATCCCATTGGAATCAGCCCAACTCTCCAGTCTGTCCAGGTCCCTCTGCAGAGCCCTCCTGCCTTCCAGCTGATCAACACTCCCCCCAGCTTAGTGTCGTCTGCAAATTTGCTGATGATGGACTCAATCCCCTCATCTAAATCATCTATAAAGATATTAAACAGAACTGGACCCAACACTGATCCCTGGGGGACACCACTAGTGACCAGCCACCAACTGCATGCAGCCCCGTTCACCACCACTCTCTGGGTCCGGCCCTCCAGCCAGTTCCTAACCCAGCGCAGAGTGCCCCTGTCCAAGCTGTGGGCTGACAGCTTCTTCAGGAGTATGCTGTGGGAGATGGTGTCAAAGGCCTTGCTGAAGTCCAGGTAGACCACATCCACAGCCTTCCCCTCATCCACCAGTCGGGTCACCTGATCATAAAAGGAGATCAGGTTGGTCAGACAGGACCTGCCCTTCCTAAACCCGTGCTGGCTGGGTCTAATCCCTCACCCATCCTGCAGCTGCTGTGTGATTGCACTGAGGATGATCTGTTCCATAACCCTGCCAGGCACTGAGGTCAGGCTGACGGGCCTGTAGTTTTCCGTGTTCTCCCTCTGGCCCTTTTTATGGATTGGCGTGACATTTGCCAACTTCCAATCATCTGGGATGTCCCCAGTGAGCCAGGACTGTTGGTAGATGATAGAGAGAGGCTTGGCAAGTTCTTCTGCCAGCTCTCTCATTACCCTTGGGTGGATCCCATCTGGTCCCATAGACTTGTGGGGATCCAAACAGTTCAATAGATCACGGACTGTTTCCTTTTGGATTACACGGGGGCTGTTTAGATTCTTGTCACCTTCTATAAGCTCCAGAAGGCAGCTGTCCTCAGGAGAACCTGTCTTACTGTTGAAAACTGAGGCAAAGAAGGTGTTAAATACCTCAGCCTTTTCTTCATCTTTGACAACTATATTCCCGCCCATGTCCAGTAAAGAATGGATGTTTCCTTGCACCTCCTTTTGCTATTGATGTATCTGTAGAAGGACTTTTTGTTATCCTTCAGAGAGGTGGCGAGATTTAGTTCAAGTTGTGCCTTTGTCTCTCTAATTTTCTTTCTACACAACCTAACTATATTGCTAAATTCCTCCCGAGTAATTAGCCCTTTTTTCCATAATTGGTAGGCCCTCTTCTTAACCCTAATTTCTTTCAAAGTCTCTCTGTTCAGCCAGACCGGTCATCTTCCCCACCGGCTTGCCTTTCGGCGCACTGGGACAGCCTGCTCCTGTGCTTTCAAAACTTGCTCCTTGAAGTACGTCCGTCCTTTCTGAATCCCTTTGTTTTCAAGGACTGTTTCACAAAGTATACTCTGGACTAGTCTTCTGAATAGGCCAAAATCTGCCCTCCGGAAGTCCAATGTAGAGGTTTTATTGATGACCCTCCTTGTATCCCTGAGTATTGAAAACTTTATTATTTCATGATCGCTGAGTCCCAGACGTCCACCGACCACTACATCTCTCACCAGCCCATCTCTGTTTGTGAAAAGAAGGTCAAGCGGGGCTCCATTCCTGGTAGGCTCATTTACCAGCTGGAGCAGGAAATTATCCTCTATACACTCTAGGAATCTCCTAGACTGCCTCCTCTCTGCTATGTGGAGTTCCCAGCAGACATCTGGCAGGTTAAAGTCACCCACGAGAACAAGGGATGATGATTTTGAAACATCTGCCAACTGCTTGTAGAATAATTCATCACCCTCATCCTCCTGATTGGGTGGTTTATAACAGACTCCCACCAGGATATCAGCCTTGTTGGCCTTCCCCCTGATTCTGACCCACAGGCACTCCACCTTATTATTACCGACTTCAACTTCTACAGAGTCCAGAGACTCTCTAACATATAGGGCTACCCCTCCACCTCTCCTACCCTGCCTGTCCCTTCTGAAGAGCCTGTAGCCACCCATGGCAGCACTCCAGTCATGGAGAGAACAACCTAAAATGGTGGCCAAGCCCACCCAGGTGCTGAGCTTCCCTAGGGAGAAGCAGTGGGTCCCCAGGGCAAAATAGAGATAAAGAAAAGGGAGTGCAGAGGCATTTCACACAGCCCGAAAACCTAACAGCAAATTAGAGACAAAAGCTCTGAAATGGCTCCTTTTTAGTGCAAAGGATATGAGCTGAAAATGTCCAGCCTCTCTGTTGTATGGACCGGGAGGGACATGGGGCTGCCACATGGATGGAGCCCACAGGATCTGCCAGAGGTGGGGATGTACTGGGACGGTCTTGTGTGGTAGGTGACGGGGCCAGATGAGCCGTCCCAGGTGCAGTGGCATAAGAGGGCTGGAGCCAAACCACTGTCAGGATGGTGCATTGCCCCTGCCAGGCACTCTTCTGAACTCATTGGCATGTGTTGCCTGTGGGCCACCCTGGCATCCTCCCTGTCCAGCTGCCATTCAGCTGCCAGAAGGAGAAGCCTGAAAGGGGGAGAGGGGGGACGACTCATTTTGAGAGGGGCCAGGAGAGCCGGCATTCCTTGGCCCCGGAGGGCCTGGGGCACGCATCCCATTTCTTACATTCTGCCCCCCTGGGAAGCGCTAACGGCATCTCAGGGAAGGATGGGGCAGTCCAGTCGGTGTCCTGACTCACCCAGCAGGCACCGTGCTACAGCAATTACTGCAATAACAGGGGGAAAACATATGTCACCCAGCATGCCGGGGGAGGCAGGGCTCAAGGCGCAGCAGTGGGGTGTGGGGTTCCCAAGAAGGGGTTGGGCACTGGCCAGGCACCACGGTCAAAACCAGAAAAAATCCAGCTGGGATCAGCGTGCAGTGCCAGCACCCTGCCAGCCTCCCTGAGGCTACCGAGGAGGAGCGGGACTCCCAAGTTTGGGACTGAGCTCAGCCAAAAGGTAGCTACAGGGATGCTGCTGAACAGGGCCTGACATCACAAGGGATCTGGGGGAGGGAGCCTACCCACCAGGGCAACGCTCCGTGGTGGTTAGAGCAGGGATGGCACAGAGGGGATACAGGGGTGATGATTATATCGCAGTAAAAGGGAGCCACCGGTCAAGCTGAAAAGGCATATTTCTGTAAACCCTTAAAAAAGAAATTGGGAAAAAAAATAGGGATACATACATTTTTATATATGCCCAGCTCTCCAAAGCCCCTTTTTGTTGCCCGTAACCAAAACACAAACCAACAGAGTCAGTTTATGCTGTGCTTTATTCAGGGCCCGGGAAGCCTGAGGACTAGCGTCCCAAGTCAGGGTTCCGAAGACCCTCGTTTTTGGTTCAGCTTTTATACTCTTTTTCATTACAGGCCACGTACAGAGTTACATAAATTTTAGTCACAAACAGTCACATAGATCATGCAGATAACAATAGACAAACAGTCACATAGATCTTACAAATAACAATAGATAGTCATCTCTTAAACTGTAAATCCACGGTTTACCGTTTCAGCTGTCATTACCACCTGGCCCACCACCTGGATACAATATTTTATCTTGATCTTTGGTATATGGTATCAGTTTACTTAACTATTCTCCTTTTGATTAATGTTTTTGCTGATGGGGTCAACACACTCCTTATTCTCCTTTGATCATTGTTCTTGTAAGGGTGAGCTCACTCTTAACTAGTTACTTATTCCCAGAGTTTTAGTCTACCCGAGCTCCTTCTAACTCTTAGTTCGTCCATTTTAAAATTTTACAACCAATATTATTTTATTTCTACTATAAACTGTAACAATTCCCCCCTTTTGAGCATCCTTCGATTATTCCTTCGCAAGGATGCTCAACCTTTAAGCCTCTTGATAAGCAGGTGGAGGCGTCCCTTCTTCTGGAGATATTACCTCCTTCCGGGTTATAGCCTTCATGACCCTTCGTGTATGTTGAGTTTCTTTAATAATCATTCCCAATAAACCCTTGTACATTACTAAAGCAATCACAACAATGATAATTATCATAATTCCATATTGTATAATTGATGATATCCAACCAGAGACCTGGATCCCTAGGGAGCTGAATACTGCTCCAACCCAATTGTGTTCTGCCTCTTTTTGAACATCGTGGACCTTGTCCTCAATCTGTTCCAATTGGCTAATATCTTTCTCTACTTCCTGGGTAAGGTTTGGGATATGCACACAACAATGTTCATTTTTATTATTCAGATACCCACAAACACCATGCTCTTTTAGCAACATCATATCTAAGGCCATTCTGTTTTGTATGGTCATTCTTGTGGTAGCCTGAAGTTGCAGGTTTAGGTCCTTAAATCCTTTCTTAATAACTGCAGCTAATCGCTCAGTTTGTCCTAATAATTTGTATAACATTTCCCTATTTCGATAAGTTGAGATGGGTGCAAATAGTAATTCTAATACCCATCCAAATTTAACTCCAGAAGAGGGTTCGTGCCACTCATCTTTCTCATCTAACCCTATTATTTCCAAGTCTTCATTTATACCCCTTTTCTCTCTCTTACCCTTCTTGGGTTTTTTTGGGTCTAATTCTCACTTTCAGATCTCCATATCCAAAGCTTTCTCGAATTAATACTATACAGGTATATTCCCCTTCATCTTCCTCGGTCACTCTAGGTATCTGCAACATGGTTATTCCAGCCTGGTGTTGCCTATCCCAAACTGTTTGTACTCCTCTTATAATCACTTTACCTCCTGTCACCAATTTCCATCCTGTTTTTGCTTCAGCGGATCCAGCTCCCTGATCATCAGTAAACCAACAAGTCAAATTAACTTCGGATCCCTCCTCTACTGTCAGATAAGGCTCAGGTACATCGATCTTTACTACCGTTTCCACGGTCATGATTGGACTACAAAAGATCAATGTCCTCATGACTTGCTTCTGAACACCATCCTTGTTGGAGACAAAGGTTCTACCGACCATTGCGTGGGGACCTTCTTGACCTTGGTGTAGTGAATCCAGTTGTCGATTCCGTCGACCTTGACAGCCGTGTAGGTGGTCATGATCACCTGGTGAGGACCGTCCCATGTCTCCTTCAGTGGTTCCACTGACCAGTTCCTGATGTAGACTTGGTCTCCTGGAAGGATGTCGTGGACCAGATTTTCCAGGGGTAACGGTCGGTTCCACTGCAACGCTCCTCTAAGTGCTGTAAGGGTCTTATTCAGAGACAATGCATAATTTAATATCACCTGATCCCCCGCCAAATGAGGATCCCCCTGATAAGTAGTAGCATGGTAGGGTTTGCCGTACAAAATTTCGTACGGACTTACCCCTATCCTTTCCCTTGGTTTAATCCTAACTCTTAACAGAGCTACAGGCGATGCCTGCGGCCACTGGATTTTTTGCTTCTTGGCAAATTTTCTTAATTTGGTTTTTCAATGTTTGATTCATCCGCTCTACCTTACCACTTGATTGGGGTCTCCAGGGTGTGTGCAGATTCCAAGTTATTCCTAGTATTACAGAAATCTCCTGCACGATCCCTGCAGTGAAATGAGGACCCCTATCAGATGATAGCCCCAACGGCACCCCAAATCTAGGGATGATTTCTTTCAAGAGTGTTTTTACCACTTCCTTTGCCTGATTGGTCCTGCAAGGGAAAGCTTCTGGCCATCCCGAGAATGTGCACACATACACCAACAGATGTTTGTATGCTTGGGCTTTTGGTAACTCAGAGAAGTCTATTTGCCAATAATCTCCTGGTTGGGGACCTACCTGTAACTTACCCATTTGTACCTGCCTTCTTACCACTGGGTTGTTTTTGATACACACCAGACACATTGCATTTACTCTTTTTGCCAATGTTAACATCTGGTTTGAGAATATTTCATTTTTCAAAAATTTTACCATTGCCTCCGCACCCCAGTGACACTTATTGTGTTCTGTTTCCAGTACTATCTTCATGATCCTTACCGGCAGGATCACCTGTCCTGTTGGGGTCACATACCAACCCTTGATATTTTCCGTGCCTGCAATATTTGAGCCAACTTCTCGTCCTCTGGCGAGTAATGTGGTTTGTCTTCCATGTGCGCAGCGGCAGGGTTGCCCCGAGCGGGTAGCAAAGCTAATTGAGTCCATACTTCTCTGGCCACGTGCTTTGCTACTTGATCCGCTTGTCGATTTCCCTGGAACTCTTTTCCTGGATTGTTCCGATGTCCTTTGACGTGCATTACTGCAACTGCCAATGGCTTGTAAATTGCTTCCAATAACATGATTATTTCTTCTCTGTGTTTGATTGACGACCCCTGCGAATTAAGAAGTCCCCGTTCCTTCCACAAAGCCCCATGCACATGTACTACTCCAAATGCATATTTGGAATCAGTCCATATGTTGACTTTCTTCCCTTGGCTCAGTACCAGGGCTCTTACCAGAGCCCAAATTTCTGCCTTCTGTGCTGATGTGCCCGGGGGCAATGCTTTTGCTTCCACTATCTGCTGCAAGGTAACCACTGCATACCCTGCATACCTGGTACCTTTTTCCACAAAACTGGACCCGTCCGTGAACAATTCCCAATCAGGGTCCGGCAGTGGCTCATCCTTCAGGTCCTTCCGGCTGGCGTACACTTGTTCGATTACCTCCACACAGTCATGTTCCGGCTCTCCTTCTTCCTGGGTGGACCTGAGGAATTCTGCTGGGTTAAGGTGATTTGTTATTTTCAGCTCCACATCATCCTGTTCCCTCAATTGGGCCTGGTATTGGAGCATCCTGCTTGATGAGAGCCAATGGCCCCCTTTTGTTCCAATACTGTTATGACCATGTGAGGTACATAAACTCTCATGTGCTTGCCCAATGTTAGCTTGCGTGCCTCTTGGATCAGGATCACTGTGGCTGCCACTGCTCTTAGGCATCCTGGCCATCCCCCACTTACTGAGTCCAATTGTTTAGAAAAGTACCCAACCGGTCTTTTCCAAGACCCCAGTTTCTGAGTGAGCACCCCCAAGGCTAACTTTTGCCTTTCATGTACATACAATTGAAAATCCTTGGTTAGATCAGGCAGGCCCAGGGCAGGTGCTTCCTTGAGGGCCTGTTTTAATTCCCGGAACGCTTTATCTTCCGTGGGTCCCCACTTAAATCTCGGTTCCTTCACAACCTCATACAGTGGTTTGGCTGTCAGCCCAAAGTCGGGGATCCACAGTCGACACCAGCCAATCATTCCTAGAAAAGATCTTAGTTCCTGATTATTGCGGGGTACTGGAATTGCACATATGGCTTGTATGCGATTTACTCCCAAACGACGAACTCCCTGCGAAATTTCACATCCTAAATAGATGACCTTTTGTTTGACCAGCTGTGCCTTTTCTCTGGATACCCGGTATCCAGCCTGTCCCAACATATTCAATAGTCCAATGGTTAATTTGAGGCAGAGACCCTGTTCTGTGGTACCCAGGAAAATATCATCCACATATTGCAATACCACATATGAAAAAGGCAAATCTTTTATCTGGGTAATCTTCCATTCCTCAAGTTCCTTGGCCAGCTGGTTACCAAATATGGTGGGCGAGGATTTAAATCCTTGGGGAAGCCTGGTCCATGTAAGTTGGCGCTTTCGTCCCGTGTCGGGGTTCTCCCATTCGAATGCAAAAATGTTCCTGCTTTCAGGTGCCAGGGGTATGCAGAAGAAGGCATCTTTTAAATCAATTACTATAAACCATTGAAATATCTCAGAAACAGATGTTAACAATGTGTACGGATTTGCCACTACGGGATGTATATCTTTGGTGATTAAGTTAATTGCCCTTAAGTCCTGCACTAACCTGTAATTACCATTAGGCTTTTTGACTAGGAAGATAGGAGTGTTGAATTCAGATTCACACTCCTGCAGAATCCCTAAATCCAAAAATTGAGTTATCATTGGGGCTATCCCTTTCCTAGCTTCCAGACTAATGGGGTACTGCCATACCCTCACCGGTTGGGCCCCTTGTTTTAATTCCACTACCACTGGTACTGCCGCTTTTGATTTACCTGGGGTCCCTGTTTCCCAAAGCCCCCGAAGCCTTTCCCCAATTCAGCGCCACCTCTCCTTCAGGGACCTCCCCGGCCGCCGCGCCGGGCCCCACGGGCCCCGACGTCAATCCTGGCGACCCGAGCAGGACGAGCTCCGCCCAACGCAGACAGCCGCCCGCCCGTGCGGGGTGGCCGGGGGAGAGGCCCGCGCCTCCCCCCCCCCGACGCCGCCGGCGCCCTTTCTCCTTCTCTGTAGAATCCATAATAGTGTCCAGCAACATCTGCAAATCATTCCAATCAGGATTCTGAGTTTTTATTACTATTTTCACAACCCGAGCCACTTTCTCAGGATTTTCCCTGTACGCCCCCGCCGATTGTTTCCATATTATTAAATCATTCGGTGAAAAAGGAACCTTTATCATCACCTTCCCTCCATCCGCTCCCACTGCCTCTCGCAGCGGAGCCATCAACTGAGGCTGCGAAAAACCCGCCTCCTTTCTCCAGCCTCCCTCTCCGAGTCCGCTCCGCAAGCGGCGTTCTCGGCTGATCAACCCAATCCTTCCTGCTCTATCCCCTCCTCGGATGAGGAAGGAAGAGGGACCCTAGCCGTATTTACTGGGGGAGCCTCAGGAGGTGGGAGCGGCGGCGCGCTCGGGGAGACCAACAAAGACACATCCTCCTCTTCCTCCGAGAATCGTATCTTACGCTCTTTACAACCAGGGCATTTATCACATTCTACTTTCATGGTTTTTAATACTAACAATCCACATGCTTTTTTTTTTTTTTTTTTTTTTTTTTTTCCAGTCAGGTTTTTTCTTTTAGATATTAAAACAAATCCAAATACTGAATTTCATCCCATTTCTCAGTTTCCCGCAAGAAACTCATCATAGGGCTTAATATTTCAGGAGTTATTGTACCATTCCGTGGCCACTGCATTCCCCCCGTTTCATATTCAGGCCACACATGATTACAGTAATCAACCAAGGTTTTCCTCCTCAATTCCTGCCCAAAATTACCCTCTTTCCAATGTTTTAACAGACAACCGAGATGCGAATCCTCAAGAACATCATTGTTATTACAAGACAGAGCTCTGAAAGTTTTAAACGGCAGCATGCTGACACTTTAGACTGGCGCGCACTCACACACACACACACATACAAAACCAATATACGGCCGATTACGAATACCAAATACCAAACTTGCCTATACTCGTCGCCGCGAGTGGCAAGTGCTGGATCTGCACAGCTTTGTACTTGCTGTGTCTTACGACCAGCGCCCAATACCAAATACCAAACGTGCCTATACTCGTTGCCGCGAGTGGCAAGTGCTGGATCTGCACAGCTTTCTACTTGCTGTGTCTTACGACCAGCGCCTAGGCTTTCAAACAACCAATCCTAATACTAACCTTTCTATAGGGAATAAAGCACCTTCAGGCTTACCTCATGGTCGTCCGTCGGGCACGGGGTCGGGCACGGGTTGATGGCACCAGGAATCACCTGGTGCCGGCTTGGAGTGGTGCCGGCTTGTTTTTGCTGATGGGGTCAACACACTCCTTATTCTCCTTTGATCATTGTTCTTGTAAGGGTTAGCTCACTCTTAACTAGTTACTTATTCCCAGAGTTTTAGTCTACCCGAGCCCCTTCGAACTCTTAGTTTGTCCATTTTAAAATTTTACAACCAATATTATTTTATTTCTACTATAAACTGTAACATTTTGGGGAGGGACTTGCTGGAACAATTGGGAGTAGTAATGTTATGGTCCGAGGTAACGTTAAAATTTATTTTTGTTTTGGATCCGTGAAACCAAGTCCAACTGTAGAAGGGTTGGGTGCAAGCAGATTTTATTTGACAACTGACACAGGCGAAATTATAGAGCCAGGCAAAAGAGGGAGAGAGGAAAAGAGGATATAAGAGAGAGAGAAGAGTGGTAAGCAAGTGGGAGGAAAGAATGAGAGAGAAAAGTGGAGAAAAAGGGTAAGAAAGTGGGAAGAAAGAATGAGAGAGAAAAGTGGAGAAAAAGGGTAAGAAAGTGGGAAGAAAGAATTGAGAGAGAGAAAGAGAGAGTCACCACCAGGGCCCAGCTGTCCATCGAGTTTCTTCAAGATGGTGTGCTGATCCTGGAAAGAGTCTGATGCAAAACAGCAGTGGGTCAAGAGACGAACAAACAGCCACAGCATGGACAGCTATATGTACTCGAGTTCCTTTTGTTCTGAAGGAGCATCTGTCAGTCAGCTGCCACAGAAGCGAGGTTCATTAGCATAAGAGTCATTGCAGACAGGCTCGCCTGAAGGGGCCTGTGTAGTCCCCCACCCAGTTATCAGTTCTTATCTCTTTTCCAGCGCCACTCCCTCTCTGTTCCAGCCACCTTAGCCAGGTACAGTAAGCAAGTACAATCAAGGTGGCTCCCTCCACCCTGGCCAGGGTAATGATGGCTGGAGGGATGTCCCAGCATTGAAGGCTGGTCCTCAGAAAAGGGGAGAAATCTCCACCCAGTCACCAGTTCTTATCTTCCAGTGCCACTCCCTCTCTGTTCCAGCCATCTTAGCCAGGTACATTAGCAAGTACAATCAAGGTAGCTTCCTCCACCCTAGCCAGGGCTATTCACTATAAAATTGCTCTTTTGAGACAATTGCAAACCAATGAGGTCAGACTCTAACAAGTAATAAGATTTAATAAAGGAGAAATAACTCTTTGTCCTGGTTTGGGCCAGAATAAAGGTAATTTTCTGTCTTGTACTTTTGCTTTCAGCTAAGTCTCTTGTAAGTAGTTGCACTTGCTGAAATTAACAGCAAGTTTCTCAGTCAGTGTCTGCTTCTAGGACTGACAATGCTCGATGTTTATAGTTACTGCTAGAGAATGGTATGCAGAACCAAGGACACTGCTCAGTTCTGAGGAACATTTTGGGCTCTGGAAAGAGAAAAGGAGTAAAGAGGTCACACCTGCAGCCCTCCTTTAGGGAGGAGAGGACAAGATAGGTGACCAAAACTGAGCAGAGTATTCCATCCCATATGTGTCATACTCGGTATAAATTTGAGGGATCACGAGGGTCAAGTCCCTTTGTCCTTCTTCACCCTTCCCTTTGGCCCTTCTTTGCCTGTTCCTGTTTTCTTCATCATCCTAGGAGGATATTGGCCATTCATCTGCCTGTGGTCCTGATCCGTGCCAGCCTGAATCTGTGTGTTCCTGCTGTCAATGCCAGGAGTCCAGCCTGGACTTTTCCAGGGCTGCCCTGCAGCCTCAGTGGTGACATGAGCATTACTGGGGGGAAGAGGGAAGGAACATGTTATTATTTTTCTGTATATTTGTATATATTTAATAATTTTTCCTTTTTTATCATTATTGTTTCATTAAAGCTCTGTAGTTTAGTTTCCAACCCATGTCTCTCTCCTTTTCAGGGAGAGGAGGTAGATTAATAGAGAGCACATGTCATTCAGTTTAATTGCCAGCCCAACATTAGACCTTGACAGTTCCAAAAGCCTCTTCAAAGGATCCTTCTCCTTTTTCCTCCTCCCTGATAATCTTTGGCTTAACAATATGCTGGGCTGGGCAATCTCAAATCCTTAAGCAGTTATCTTTTTCCCCATACCTCATGTCATGTATGTGCTTTCCTACTGTACATCCTGCTTCAAGGGTTCTTCTATAGAATAACAGGACTGATGGTGGGGGGGAAATGATAAGCTGTGTTGGGTCTGTGTGGCTTCAGTAACATGGGAGGAGACACAAGGGTGGCTCCTACAAGAAGCTACTGGAAACTCCCCTGGCACCAAAATCCAGACCCACCACTTGCCAAAGGCTGATAATGTTGAAGAAAACAAAACTGCTAAAATATGTGCAGAAGAGGAGAGGTGAGAGTAATATTGGAGCAGAGATACTAAAGTCAGTGAGGAAAGGGGGACGAGGAGATGGTGCAGCCCATAGTGAGACAGCATGCTGTCACCCCTGCAGCCTATGAAGGATCACTGTGGAACAGCCCATAAAGGACTACTGTGGGGCATATGTGGACCTGATGTCCCAAAAGCAGGGTCCACCACCTGGTGTGCAAAAAGCCAATCCACACATGGAGTCAAGATATTTGTTTTAATACTGTCCTTGTTTGAGAAGACCAGGATGAAAAAAACCTGCCTGGGACACCACCAGCAACTGCCAGCCTGGAGATGTTGCAGCTATAATGAGGAACAGCTGAGCCTATGGGAGGAGATGATTTGTCATGTGACCTAAATGAACAGTATTCCCTCCCATGGTGTTCAGTATAAAATGGCTTCCAAGGGAGCCCTCTCTGGTGGGGTGTTTCTGGATGGCATGTTAGCTGGGTCAAGGTGTTTTTGCTACTGCCTCTTTCCTCATTGGAGAAGGACAGCATTTACCAAGGTTGCCTTCTACCTACTCAAGGTTTTTCAACCTTAAAGTCTTTCTCCCTTATTTACTACCCAGCCACTGTCCAAACCATGACAAATAACCATTTCTGCACAGAAATGGGAGCAGGGTGGTATTCCACAAAGCAAGTTCAATTTCACAAAACAAGTGCTAATTTTATACCCAAAAAAGTGAGAAAGAACTTAATCACTGTCACAGTTTTTGACAGTAACTAGACAGTGACAGATGATCAATCTTTCCCAAGGCTGGTACACGGTAAGAAATATGTTAGATCCACTCTATAGCATGCTCTTCGGCCCAATTAGTTACTAGGTTGTTTTTGAAATGAGTTCCATTGTCTGACTCAATTCTCTCTGGTGTTCCATGCTGCCACAAAATTTGCCTTTCAAGGCCCAGAATGGTATTGCAGGCAGCGGCATGAAGCGCAGAATGTTTGCAGCCATCTGGTGCTTGCTTCTACCATCATAAGCACATAGCACTAACTCTGGGAGTTTGAGGGAGGGTGATATAATCAATCTGCCAGGCCTCTCTGTATTTATATTCAAGCCAGAATCCCTCTTACCACAAAGGTTCTAATCTTCTGGCCTGCTTTATAACAGCACAAGTATCACACTCACGGATAACTTGGGTGATAATATTGTTTGTTAAATGCATCCCTCAGTCTCTGGCCCATCTGTATGTTCTATCTCTTTCTTGATGACCAGAAGCATCATGGGCCCACCAATCTAAGAATAATTCACCTTTGTGTTCCCAACCTAAATCTATTCAGAACACCTTAGCAGCCTGGTCTGCCTGATGGTTGGTTGTTTGCTCCTCAGTAGCCCTGTTTTTAGGCACGTGGGCCTCTACATGCCTCACCTTCACCACTAAGTTACTCAGTCAGGCATCAATATCCTGCCACAGGTCAGCTGCCCAAACTGGTTTCCCTTCCGCTGCCAGTTATCCTGTTTCCTCCTTTTCAGCCACCTCCATAAAGCATTAGCTACCATCCAGGAATCAGTGTACAGGTAAAATATCAGCCATTTCTCTCACTCAGCAGTGCCTAGGGCAAGTTGGATGGCTTTGACATCTGCAAATTGGCTCAATTCACCTTCTCTTCTGAACCTGTTGAGTAGCTCCATACTGCAGCTTTCCGTCTCTGCCAGTTCCCTACGAGATGACAGGATCCATCAGTGAAAAGAGCATAGTTTTATTCCTGACCTGAGAGATCTTTATATGGGACAGGGGCTTCCTTGCCACAAGTCAGTGCCTCTTCTGGTGGCATTCCAAACATTGCACCCTCTGGTCAATTTGTGATTACCTCCACAATACCCAAGCAATTAAGGCTCTCTATGTGTTCTGTGTTATTAGGGCAATCCACTTACTCCAGGTAGCACCTTCCCCTTGTACATCCAGGTCAGGACTGGTAGTCTTGGTACCAGGAGGAGCTGTGCCTCAGTGCCACTGACTTCTGAAGCAGCTCTAACTCCTTCACAGGCAGCCAATAACTCCTTTTTTGTGGAAGTGTAATTGGCCTCTGAACATCTATAACCCCAACTCCAGTCGTAGGGAACACCCTTAAGCCTGTTGATGTTTTCTGCCAGAGGCTCGAATCAAGACCATCATCCCCTGCTGCAGTGTAGAGCACATACTTTCTCTCCGGTCCTGCTCAGACAGGTCCCAGGGCCAAAGCATGTACAATTTTTCATTTTATCTGTTCAAATGCCAGTACTTGTTCAGGGCCCCATACAAAACTGTTTCTTTTCCAAGACACTTTATAGAGAGGCTTCACAATGTCACTGTATAATGGAATATGCATACTACAGAAACCTACAACAGCCAAGAAGGTCTGTCTCTTTTTTACTGGTAGGTGTAGACATGGCTGTTATTTTATTCACCACATCCATAGGAATGTGGCGTCATCCATCTTGCCACTTAATTCCCAGGAACTGTATCTCATGGGCAGATCCCTTAACCTTACCTCTCTTAATGGGAAACCCAGCTTCCAACAAAGGTCAATTATCTTTTTCCCTTTTTCAAATACTCCATCTGCTGTGTCTCTGCATACAATGATATAATTGATGTAATAAAGATGCTCTGGAGCCCCACCCTTGTCCAATGCAGTTTGGATCAGACCATGGCAGATTGTTGGGCTGTGCTTCCACCCATGGAGCAGTCAATTCCAGGTATACTGGATTCCCCTTCAGGGGAAAGCAAATTGTGGTCTGCACTCTGCCACCAAGGGAATGGAGAAAAACTGTCGGGAAGAGCGCAGTGGACAACACACAGATTAATGTAATCCAAGTATTGCTGTTTATTGAGAGTAGCAGTAGCCCTTTTATACACATTCAGGCTGATAACATAATATAAGCATATTGCTGATTGGTACAACACATTCTTCATATGCCTCAGGGCACTATCTAATGGGTTAAATACAAGTGTTTATGTGCTATGCGATGCTTTCCCATCCTGTTATTCTTCTTTTCTGCTGCCAAGTCCCTTATCTTTTGCCCGTAGCTGATCTTTTAATAACCTTGCAGCTGGGCCGCAAGGCCCTTAGCTCACTCTGGCTAATGCTAAATAGTCAGGATTGCTCACATGTCCATTTTCTTCCAAAAACTCTCCAAGAAAAAACACATTAGCAATATCCATCGTAGCATAGCACGTGGCTGCCTTGGACTCCAGCTCATACTGGAGTTCCAGTGTGTCAGACACAGCAGCACTCAGTAGTGGTGATACTTCATTCAAGCCACAATAGTCCACAGTTCATCTCCATTCCTCATCAGACTTCTTCACTGGACATATTGGACTATTGAAGGGCAAGTGAGTCTTACTGATGACTGCTTGGCTCTCTAATTGGCCTATCAGATGCTGTATGGTAAGCAGGAAGTCTCTGTTGGTTTAGTATTACCAGCTATATGGACTATGATGGATGCTCTTGGCACCTTTTGTTCCTCCACTTTCATCAGGCCTACAATGGAAGGGCCATCTAAGAGCCCAGGTAAGCTAGACAGCTGCTTAATACTGTCAGTCTCCACAGCTGCTATACCGAAGGCCCATTTATACCTTTTTGGATCCTTAAAGTACCCTTTTCCAAAAGAAATCTATACCAAGGATGCATGCAGCATCTGGGCAAGTGACAACTGCATGCTTTTCCCAGTTGTGCCAAGCCAAGCTCGCCTCAGTTTCTGTTAATAATAGGGTTTGAGAGCTTCCTGTAGTTGCACAAATTGTGATGGATTCTTTCCTTACACAAGTTGATGGAATCAGGGTGCACTGGGCACCAGTATCTACCAGGGCTCATAACAGTGATTTGTGCCCGTACAGGCGGGGGGATAGGGCCTGACTAATTTGGTGGCCTTTTACAATGGGGTCACAGCCTTGGTAGACAAAGTCAGATAAACATACATCATCTACCTGGACCTGTGCAAAACGTTCAACACTATCCCACACATTCTAACCTCTAAACTGGAACAACACAGATTCCATGGATGGATGGATCACTCATTGGATAAGGAACTGGTTGGATGGTTGCACTCAAAGAACTGTGATCAACAGCTCAGTTGTTTCCAAATGGAGACATACAATAAGGGGTGTTCCTCAAGGGTCGGTACTTGGACCAGTGCTATTTAACATCTTTGTTGGTGAAATGGACAGTGGAATTTAATGCACCCTCAGCAAGTTTTCTGATGACACCAAATTGTGTGGTGAAGTCAACATGCTGGAGGAAAGGGATGCCAAGGGAGGCGATTCTCCCCCTCTACTCTGCTCTTATTAGACCCCACCTGGAGTACTGTGTCCAGTTCTGGAGTCCCCAACATAAGGACATGGAGCTCCTTGTGTGTGTCCAGAGGAGAGCCACTAAAATGATCAGATGGCTGGAGCATCTCCCCTACGATGATGGGCTGAGAGAGATGGGGTTGTTCAGCCTAGAGTAGAGGAAGCTACAAGGTGACCTTATAGCAACCTTCCAATATCTGAAAGGGGCCTACAAGAAAGCTGAGGTAGGGCTTTTTACACAGGTGTGTAGTGAGGACAAGGGGCAATTGTTTAAGACTTGAAGAAGGGAGATTTACATTAGATATTAGAAGGAAATTCTTTACTGTGAGAATGGTAAGACACTGGAATGGGTTGGCCAGGGAAGCTGTCAAGGTTAGAGAAGTTAGGAAAAAATTCTTTCCTCTGAGGGTGGTGAGATCCTGGAAGAGGTTGCTCAAGGAAGTTGTAGCTGCCCCCTCCCTTGAAGTGTTCAAGGCCATGTTGGACAGGGCCTTTAGCAACCTGATCTAGTGGAAGATATCCCTGCCCATGCAGGGGGGTTGGAACTAGATGATCTGTAATGTCCCTTTCCAAACCTAGCTATTGTATGATTCTATATCAACAAAGACTGCTGTGAAACTTTGATTGGTGGTCAGACTTGTGCTGTAGCTCCTACTGCACCTATGCCTACTGATTAGAAATCACCCCTGCAACATAGCAAGCATAAATAACATACAGAAACAGGGACAACTATTTCCAGAACCTCCAAACTCTGATGGGATCAACTTGGTATGAAGAGGCCATGTATAATTTCCCATAAAAAGTTCAAAGATATAACATGTAATGTGGTTCATTAGAAATTGTCCAAGGTACCCAGGCAGAGACACTACCCAGCTTATTGCAGAGTAGACTAATAACATAAGACATGACAAAAAAACTAATGCCCCTTGTACAGTAACCCCAACCAAAAAGAAACAAATCCATACCTAAGAGGTTTAAGCAAAAAGATATAATTTATGGCAAGTTGGGCAACAATGTTGATAAACTGTTATTTTCAAGGAAAGAGTACAGAGTATCAATGAATGACTAGTCACCTTTTTAAATTTCAACCCTTCAGAGCAAAACAAATAATGAAAATATTGAAGTATAGACCTATGAAAACACTCCAGTCCCACATTGGGTGCCAATAAAGTTGTCACAGTTTTAGGACAGTAACTAGACAGTGACAGATGCCCTCTGTTATTCCCCACTACCCTTCCAGGGGAAGGTGAAAGAAGGAATAAGGTAGAGAGACTTTAAGGTTGAAAGAGGAAAATCTGGGTAGGTTTAATAAAGTAGTAAAATCACAAACATACATACAAAGTAAGGATGGAACTTGTCATCCTCAGCTGACAATTGCTTCCCAACCAGAAATGTCCCGCACTGGACCAGTCAGGAAACGGGGGTGCCGAAGTCCAGGGTCTCAGTGACAGCCCACAATAGCCTTAGAGAACCAAGCTAATCATACCCGGGAAGGTGGGAGACAACCTGTCTTACGGTATGATGCCCTACTTGGGAGGAAACAAGAAGCAGGAGCAGTGGCAAAAAAACCTTAAGACGACTAGCACACTAGCCAGAGAAACCAGCGGAAAGATCTTTTGGGAGCCATTTAATACTGAGCACTATGGGAAGGAATACTGTGATTGGTCCATTTGGGTCACCTGACCCAGCCTATCCTCCCATAGGCTCAGCTGCTCTCTATTATAACTGCCATATCAAATGGCTGGCAGTTGTTGGTTGTGTTTCAGGCAGGTTTTTTCTGTCCTGGTTTGACAGGATTATTCTATCATTCACACCCATGACTGGTTGATTATTCCTCACTTCCATTTAAAGTGTCAGTGCTAAAAAATTTCACTGGGCATGCTCAAAGAGTAAGGCGCTTTTTGTTAGTAGGGGTCCCTCTGGCCTATGGGTGTGTATTTTAGTACATTAATAGCTCATTATTATATTAATGGTATGTTAACACAGGGAATCAAATTATTCAATGTTTTTCTACCCAGTGCTCAAGGCTGTACCCAAGATAAGTTGTGGGGAGTGCTCCTCCTCATCCCTGGCATCTGTCTTGCAGGCCTGTCTCAAGGCTGGGTTGCTGACTGTTGGGAAACGGTTTGGAAGAAAACAGACGTGAGCAATCCTGACTATTTAGCTTTAGCTAGAGTGAGCTAAGGGCCTTGAGGCCCAGTTGCAAGGTTACTGAAAGATGAGCTGTGGGAAAAAGATAAGGGAGCTGGCAGCAGAAAAGAAGAATAACAGGATAATGATGTAGCCAGCAGAAGTTCTGTGAGAACAGGATTTGTGGCCAAGATATAGCCACCTGCAAGATATCGTTATATAAACAAGGGCTCTATATAAAGCGAGTGTGAATTGTTAATAGACGACTTCACTTTAACCATATTGGTGACTACGTGTTGTCCTTAAGCCTCCGCGGATTTTCTACATTTGGCACCCAAACAGGGACCCTCTCGCTGTTGCTTCCCAGGAGCGATGAAGACAGCTGGGATGAGAGGGTAGCGAGAAAGCCGACCAAAGCAATGGTGCGGCGGGAGCGGAGAAGCCAGTCGAAAGGAGACTGCTGCCCTGGCAGTCTATGTAGCTGGTGCCCGGCTACAGAATGAAAGAGGTACCTCAGAATTGAAGAATCTCACCAGGAAAAAGGTGAGCGGCTGGGGAGGAGATGGGGTCTACACTCTCTAAAGAAGAAGAGGCAGTAGTTAAGCTCCTCCAATTTATTCTCTCTAAGAGAGGTTTATCATATGAAGGCAGGACCTTACGAGAATTACTGAAATGGGCATGGGATAGAGACTTGATCCCTTCGATGGGTACCGTTTTTGAGTTACCTACTTGGGAAGCCATAGGTAATGCCCTATGGGATAAAATTAGCAATGGAGATAAGGAGGCAGGATGCTTAGCGACACTCTGGAAATTGATTAGAGAAACCTTAAAAGAGATGGAAAGTGAAAGAGCGGCAGCTGCTTCTGCCTTCGCTGCGTTGACTCAATAAAAGACCAGTAAAAGTAAAAATACTAGGACTGGTTGCTCGGCCGCTGCAGCTCCTGTTAGCGAAATGCCGTTGGCGCCTCCAATGAATCCTTTTGCCAGTAGCCCCCTGCCGCCCTTACCGGGGTTTTTTGGCACCACAACAATGCACGGACAGCTGGAACATGCGGGTGCAGGAGAAAGCACATCTAAAGAACCCGACTTGCCTCCCCCTCCGAGCGAGAATGAGTTAAGAGAACTTCATTTAAATAATGAGTCTGGTATCTTAAGTGAAGCTCAGCGTCCTAATCGATCAGAAGCCCTACAGAGCGCAGAATATCCACCATTGTCGGGTACTCCTCTTATCAGCCCAGAACGAGAAGGATCTGTTGAAAGGTTGTTAAACAGCCTTATTCAAAAACTGGGGGATCTTACAGTTAAACCAGCAGAAGAGCGTTCGGGTTCAGAATCTTCGGCCCTGGTACCGCTTGACTGTCCACAGACTCCTCCGTGTGCAGAAGCAATTATTCCACCTAATTTGCGGAATCCGGTTCCTGACCCTCCAGGAGAATCAGGATCTGGGCAAAGGTGGAGAGGAGTCATACGCGATGCAATAATAGAGGGGTGGTTTGTACCTAATTTGTCGGCGTTCCCTGTGTCTGTGCAAGCAGATGGGACACGGAAATGGGACCCTTTTGATTGGAAAATATTAGAAAAAGCTAGAGCAGCAATAAATCAAAATGGCATTAAGTCTCCTATGGTTCAACAAATGTTGAAATACATTTTTACATGTGATTTGTTGATACCACAAGATATATCTCAATTAACTGAGATTTTGCTTTCCCCCTCTCAATTATTATTGTTTTCTAGGGAATGGCAGAGATTATGCAGTCATGAAGCATCTCAGCCATGGCAACAGAATGACCCTTTGTATGGTATTCAGGTGCAAATGCTAATGGGTCAAGGTCCTTTTGCTGATGGTACTTTGCAAACCCCATTTGCACCACAGGTGTTGCAATTAACTCAAAGACTTGCTTTGCAGGTGATGTAAACACTTGAAAAATACAAAATATGTCTTGAATCAATTTTTTTTTCTTCTCTCTGCTTTGTTGCAACATACTGACAATTAACATATCTTTACCTCACCATATGCCTGACAGACACCTAAAAGATAAGATTGCTTATCAGGTCGCCTCCTGGTGCATGGTGGAGACAAAGACAACGTAGCAGGATACCCAAAAGACTGAAAAATAAGGATGACTCATCTCCGGGAAGTCTGTGTGTATCAGGGACTTATGCAAAACAGAGACCCCTCTTCTTTTTGCTGTATAAAAAACCCTAGGAAAAAAGGAGAAGAAGCAGCTTTCCTCTAGACCCCCCCCTTCTCTCGGCACTTCGGTTTCCAGCACTGGGGCAGACAGCGGAGGATGGAAAAGCGGAGAGCCCAGATCAGCAGAAGCAGCTACAGCCAGAGGCCAGGGCTGGCGGATGGTGATAAAACCCCATTGTTTTTTTATTTTCTTAACGACTCTCTCTCCAAGGTGACTAATTAGTGCAAAAGCTCTCTTTTTGCAAACTTGTTTTTCCCTTTTAAAGGGGGCGTTATTGTCTCCTCCCCTAAATAAATCCTTGTAACTGGTTTAAATCATAAAGCTTGTTATTTTTGTAAATTCATGAGTCGTCTATGAGTAGTGGCTGAATTTTCCTCACAATCAAAATATAAAATAATAACTCGGATCGTAACAGCAGGCGCTGACATCAATTCAAGAACCAGGTCGATTGCATACCTTTGCTCATGTTAATCAGGGTTTAAATGAGTCTTTTCCTGATTTTGTTGATAAGTTGTTCAAGGCAATCCAAGGTCATCCTGATTTGGATGAGGATTCCAAACAGCGTATGTTTAAGGTTTTAGCTTTTGATAATGCGAATGACAAAACAAGACAAATTTTAGGACCCTTGCCTCAAACAGCTGAGGTTGCAGATATGATTGAGCTCGTGGAGCGCACTTGGCAGTCAGAAAAAGCCGCCTGTATGGCTGCTACATTAAAAGGTATGGTGCCAACAGCACCAAAAGGCAAGTCATCGAAAGATTAAAAATGTTTTAATTGTGGTAAAGCGGGTCATTCTAAAGCGCAGTGCAGAGTTGCAGGACCCAAACGGAAATGGTGTTTGAATTGCAATAGAGATAATCACAATGCATCTGAGTGCCGGCAATCGGAAAACCGTCTTCCAAGCGCGAACTACCCGCGCGCCAAGACACAAATTCAGGGAGCATGGGCCGCTGGTCAGGGAGCTCAGGGACCCCAGGGGCCCTGGACACCGTCAGCTCCGCCACTCACGGAAGCACCGGCGTTGACGTGGAAACCGCAGTAGATGTAACATTGTTAAACGCTGACGTACATTTAGTGGAAGTGAATATTCAGGGACCCTTGGGGCATAATTTGTGTGCTTTACTTTTAGGATGGTCATCTACATCTAGACAGGGTATTTTTGTAGTCCCTGGTGTGATTGATGCGGACTCTACTGGATTAGTAAAAATCATGGTTTATACTATTACTCCACCGGTATCCATTCCAAAAGGCAGCAGGATAGCACAATTAGTACCATTTGTGTCACAGGTACTGTGTAAAGGTGAAAGGGACAGAGGAAGTGGAGGCTTTGGCTCCACTGGAGCACCACAAGTTTATTTTGCTATGGATATTATGAAAGGAAAACCTGAGGTAGAGGTACTTATTAGATCTAAATGGAATGAGACTATTAAATTGAAAATGATGATTGATAAAGGAGCAGATGTTACAATAATTTCTCAGCAGCACTGGCCCTTACCATGGCCCACCATACCATCTCCAGCAGGGATTATGGGAGTAGGAGGAACGCAAATGACTAGAGTTAGTAAAGATCCAGTTGCTTTACAATTTACTGATGGGTCACAAGCGTCAGTTAGACCCTATGTCATGCATGTACCTATTATGTTAATAGGGAGAGACGTCCTCAGTCAATTGAATACTAGACTTGTAACACAGCCTTTTTAGTGGCGGCCACTGAGGGGCAGCCGATACTAAAAATCAAGTGGTATACCAACGATCCTGTCTGGATAGATCAGTGGCCGCTAACTAACGACCAGCTGCAGCATGTAAAGGAATTGGTACAAGAAAAATTCATAGCTGGACATATTGTACCGTCTACATCACCATGGAATATGCCTGTATTTACAATTCCTAAAAAATCTGGAAAGTGGCGTTTATTGCATGATTTGTGTGCCATCAATGTGGTCATGGAGGCTATGGGAGCATTACAGCCTGGACTACCGTCTCCAGTAAAGTGGAAAAAAAGTCTGCGGAGGCTTAAGGATTCCATGTACACATAAATATGATCGTATGAAATCGTTTATTAATAATTTGCACTCATATAGAGAAGCCTTATTTACACAATCATATCATGCAGGTGGCTTTGTATTCCAATTACACATTCCGTTCTCATGGAACCACTCTTCTCACAAAATTATTTTCTCTTCTGCTGCCAATTAGTTATCTCTTTCCCATTAGCTCATTTTTAGAAACCTGTAACTAGGCCTCAATAACCATTAACCCACTGTAGCCTTAGCTGAAGTAAGTCAGGATTGCTCACAACCTGTATATTTCTGAACTGTTTCCCCAACACAGTAATGTTACCAGAAAATTGGGATCAATTGGTAATAGATTTAAAAGATTGTTTCTTTGCCATTCCTTTGCATTCAGAAGGTGCTGAGCGATTTGCCTTTTCAGTTCCTTCTGTTAATAAGGCTGAGCCAACACAAAGATATCATTGGGTCGTATTACCGCAGGGAATGAAGAACTCCCCAACAATGTGTCAAATTTATGTTGCTTGGGCCCTGCAGCCTTTATGATCACAGTTTCCTGAGTTGATTATCTATCATTATATGGATGACATTGTGATTGCAGGAAATACACTCAATTACAACGATGTTTTAGCTCAGGTGACGAAGATTGTAGAACAACGTGGTTTAAAAATTGCTCCAGAAAAGGTACAAAAGCATGAGCCTTGGAAATATCTGGGGTGGACAATCACAGGGAGTGCAGTGCGACCGCAGAAGGTTGCCCTTAAAACAGAAATTACTACACTAAGCGATGTACAGAAACTCATGGGTGGTATCCAATGGGTGAGGTCACTTTGTGGGATTACTAATGATGATTTACAGCCTTTGACTGATTTTTGGGTACCACATCTAATGTAACCGATAGAAGAGAGTTACAACCAATACACCAAAAGGCATTGACTGTTATTCAGGAGAAAATTTTGACGTGTCATGCATCTCGCTTTGTAGAAGAGTTGCCGATAACATTAATGGTAATAAATTCAGGTCAAGATCGAGTTCATCCTTTTGGGTTATTAGTTCAATGGGATGCCAAGAAAACACAAGCTTTAAGAATTTTAGAATGGATCTTTTTGTCAATCTGCTTACGCAAAACGATTTCGAGAATTGCAGTCTTATCTCAAATTGTTATAAAGGGCAGAGAGTGATGTCAAGACATGGCTGGAGTAGACCCAGGTCAGATCATTTTGCCCCTTATGCAGGACTATTTGATTTGGTTGTTGCAAACTTCAACAGACCTAGAAATAGCCTTAGCACAGTTTGGCGGGGAAATAACGAATTCTTACCCCTCATATCGCTTGTTACCACTTTTGTCTGACATGCAGTGGGAGTCATGTAGTTTTTTGTCTGACAATTCAGTGGACGGCATAACGGTCTTTACAGATGCCGGGAAAAAATCCCGTAAAGCTGTTGTTACCTGGGAGGAGATGCCTGGACAATGGAAAGAACATTTAATTCAAAGGAAGTCATTTGACTCTCTGCAAACCCTTGAACTTACCGCTGTTGTTTGGGTTTTTGAAACATTGAATAACACTCCTCTTAATATAGTCTCTGACTCACTTTATGTAGTAGGTATTGTTTTCAGGATGTATCATGCAATTTTGAAGGAAATTTTGAATAAGCATTTGTATTTGTTATTGCAGAAGCTATTGAGACTCGTAGCGGAAGGAGAACATTCTTACTTTATTACTCATATCCGGAGTCATCTTAGTGACTGAGGGTTGGCTATCAGTAATAACCGAGCTGACCATTTGGTTGCACCGGCATGGACTGGTCCTTCTGTTGATGTTTTTTCACAAGCTCGACAGTCTCATGCCTTTTTCCATCAATCTGCTAAGATGTTAGTGAGGCAATTTCACTTACCTCTGGGGGATGCCCAGGGAATTGTGAAATCTTGTCCTGATTGCCAAAAAGTTGATCTTGGTATTGGGATGGGAGACAATCCTAAAGGTTTGAAGTCTTTGGAACTGTGGCAAATGGCCGTCACTCATGTACAGCAGTTTGGATGCTTAAAATATGTACATGTAGTTATAGATACCTTTTCTATGGTCATTTGGGCCTCTGCACAGATTGGTGAGGCAACAAAACATGTTATGAGA
Source organism: Calypte anna (assembly GCF_003957555.1). NCBI lineage: Eukaryota > Metazoa > Chordata > Aves > Apodiformes > Trochilidae > Calypte > Calypte anna. The sequence goes on along the minus strand of NC_044276.1, from coordinate 13,077,862 downwards.
CATTTATATGTATCTTTTGCTGTTTTAGGAGTACCTCAGTCCATCAAGACGGATAATGGCCCTGCTTATTCTTCTGCTCACTTTCGACAGTTCTGTGGACAATGGGGCATCCGACATGTTGCTGGTATCCCTCATAACCCTACAGGTCAGGCAATAGTGGAACCTTGCCATTCAGTATTAAATGCTCTCCTTGAGAAACAAAAACGGGGGAAGGAAGGGAGTCCTCTGCAAGACTGGTTAAGTAAGGCTGTATATGTCATGAATTATTTTCGCCTTACAGGAGATTGTACAGAGCCTCCGATATTAATACATCAAAAGGCTTTAGCAGACTCTGAAGCTTCGGAACCTTCCCAAAAAATTTTGGTGGAATTCAAGAATTTGAACACTGGAGAATGGGAAGGGCCGGCAGAGGTGAAACTAACTGGTTGAGGTTATATGTGTTTACTTACAGGTACCAGAGTGCATTGGGTACCAGCCAGATGGGTTCGTCCATAGAAACAAATGCCTTCAAATGCAGACTCACAGTGATGCTGTTTATGATATGAGTTTTGGTTTGGGAGATTGTACCACTTCATTTAATTTTAGGCTAACTTCACCAGATTTTAGTAGCAATGTCATTTCGTTTTTGAATCTTCTAGTGGTTGTTGTTAACTTTTCTCATATATTGGTAAGGAGTAAGACAAAAAAAACCACAGTTATGAGAATGAGTATGCCTTTTTGGAGGCCGAGAGTTGCTGCAGAGAGTGGGAGCTGCTCCTCGTACAGAGAGCACCCCCACTCCTGCCTCCGCAGCCACTTCTCACCCCCCCGCACACAAGGGCACAACTCAGATACGGCTGGTGAGCATCGCCAGCATATCTGTTACAGCTGCAGCTGCTGTCTCTACCCCCACAGACACTGCTGCTGCTCAGAAAATGAGTCCTGCTGCAGACACCACAGCAGAGAAAAAAAAAAAAAAAAAAAAAAAAAGAGGGGGGGGGAGGTGTGCCTTTGCCGTTTAAAGGCTTGGAATTCTGTCTCTAAACAATTTTATTAGGCCTTTTTGGGCCTCAATTTGGCGACCATGGAGGAAACCAGGACTCCACCGTGCTGTGACCCGGGAGGGGTCTGGGGACGCTTTTGGGGCCCCCCGACGAATTTTTGTCAGATAAGCCTCTCCTACCCCCTTGGCTCTACGTGCCAGTGGACACCAGACCTTCCTCATACTAAAAAGGTATTTAAGTCCTTCCACTGCAGTGTGAAATGTGCTTTTCGTATTGTGTTGTATTGATAAGAGGCTTTTGTTAATGTTGTAATTCATGTGATCGTTTATATGCTGATTATGGGATCCCTCATCTATATATTTGTTGATTGTGCTATTCTGTTGCACTGCTAAGCAGATGAACTTCTGGTATTTTAACACAGATGCTAAAAGATGTTGATAGTGTCAGACATGCAGTTTTACAATATTGTGCTGCCACTGACTTTTTATTGTTAGCTTTTATGTTTGTGAAGACTTTGATGGAGTGTATTGCATGAATTTATCTGATCATTCAGAGTCAATTCACAACCAATTGCAATTGATTAAGATAACATGAAAAAATTAACTGTTGCATATACTGGGTTAAATGAATGGTTAAATTGCTTAAGGATATGGGGATAGCTTAGAGATTTAATTAGACAAGGTTTATCAATTATATTTGTTATTATTGGTTTTGATTATTAGTATGTTATTATTGCTTTTGTATTATTAGTATGATGTTTATGGCAATGTATCATTAGCATGTTATCTCGCGTGATGAAGTAAGTCAGGATTGCTCAAAAACAAAAAGGGGGATATGTTCGGAAACTGTCTGGAAGAAAACAGGCATGTGAGCAATCCTATTTAGCTTTAGCTAGAGTGAGCTAAGGGCCTTGAGGCCCAGCTGCAAGGTTACTGAAAGATGAGCTGTGGGAAAAAGATAAGGGAGCTGGCAGCAGAAAAGAAGAATAACAGGATAATGATGTAGCCAGCAGAAGTTCTGTGAGAACAGGATTTGTGGCCAAGATATAGCCACCTGCAAGATATCGTTATATAAACAAGGGCTCTATATAAAGCGAGTGTGAATTGTTAATAGACGACTTCACTTTAACCATATTGGTGACTATGTGTTGTCCTTAAGCCTCCGCAGATTTTCTACATCTGACTACTTGGGGATGTGTTTTTCTTTAAATGAAATCTGGTTTTGTCTAATGTTATCTTACTGTTTCACTCTTATGTGAGCCTTGTTTTTATCTGTGTGTCTCTTTTGTTCTCTTATGTGATTTTTTTTTTCTCAAATAAGATTTTTTTTCTAAAATTTTACTTATTTCAATTAATAACTGACATCAATTCCCCCCTTCAAGACTTCAATGTATATAAACTTATAATCATTTAAGTCTTGTTCATGTTTTCCTTCTTGGATGTATTTTCCCAGTAATATTTTAATAGGTTCCAGTTGCATTTTCTCCTTCTTAAGGCTGAGAGGAGTTTTCTTTGAGAACAGAGCTTGGTGATAGCATCTTAAAGTGCATTGCATAAGTACATATAAACACACACATGCTAATATAAAAATGACTACTAATCCTGCAATTTTTTTAAACCAACTGCTGAGTCTGGAAACCAAGAAATAAGCCAATTCTATTTTTCAGTAAATCCAAGATAGGTGTTATCCTTTTGAATGTCATGTAAAACTCGTGTCTGTTGCCAGTTCCAATCCCTTAACTATATTAGAACTTGTATTTATCCAGAGGCTGGTCCAGGAGATATTGGAAGGAATAGGAACACCAATCATAGATACTCCTTGCTCTGGATGTTCAGGGATATGAGTATAAATCCAGCAGCTGGACTTATTGCTTGTCTTAGCTATCTCCTGGGCCAAGCTAATGTGCATGTTCTTTTCCCAAGGCATGTGAGATGAATCTATGGTGTATGTACCCAAGTTAGTTATTAGTACTGTCAATTTAAATAAACCCATATTCTTTTGGATGAGCATCACCTCTGATTAACTTTGGTTCTCTACATAAGCAAAGTAAAATTACTAAGGTTAATATAGATATCACAAACAATAATACTGAAAGTCCCTGGGGATACCCGAGCTCTAAATAGGCATTTCCCAATTTGGAATACAGTTCCAAATACAGTTCATTAAGTTAATTTGTAGACAGTTTTAACTTAAGTACTTGTGGTAGGTGTTGATGTCCACTGTCCCTCAGGAGAAGCATCCTTCACTCTGTTGTAATGGATCCAAGAGTTGATCCTATTCACCTTCACAGCAGTGTAAGTGGTCAGAAAGAGTATAGAGTCCCTTCCACTTCTCCTTCAATGGCTTGTTCTTCCAGGTCTGAATGTAGTCTGAGTCTCCTGGTTTGAAGTGATCCAAGGGTGAGTCCAAAGGCAGAGGAGTTTGCTGGCTCAGGTACCTGTGAAGGGATGACAAAACCCCCAACAAAGACAGCAGATAATCTTTCAGCATTCCCTCCCTTTCGATATGCATTTGTTCAGTTCCTCTTACAATGCTGCTAACTGGATAAGGTTTACCATATAGAATCTCAAATGGACTTACCTCTTCCCTGATTCTTGGAGTGATTCTAATTCTCAGTAAGGCCATAGGTGAGACAACTATCCCCTTAAGGTGAGACTGCTGGCATAATTTAGCAACTTGTCTTTTAATGGTCTCATTCATTCTCTCTACCTTCCCGCTAAACTGTGGATTCCATGGGGTGTGCAAGTCCTATTTGAATTGTAGGAACCTGGACACTCCTTGGCCGACCTCTGCAACAAAGCAGGATCCATTATCAGAAGATAGGCTCTTGGGAATTCCAAACATAGGAATTATTTCTTTTAATAAGATTTCAGTAACTTCTATGCCCAATCGGTGTGACAAGGAAAAGCCTTTGGCCATCCTGAAAAGGTGCCTACCAGAACAAGCAAATACTTGTATTTATTCCATTTTGGTAACTCAGAAAAAAATATTTGCCAGTATTCCCTTGGAGTGATTCCTCTTTTTGTTTCCTGCTGGGGGTTTCCTTTGTATCTTAGGGTTGTTTGTACAACAGATTTCACATCCTTTCTCTATGATGTCTGCTTTAGTCTGCATTTTTGGTCCAATGTTGTCTCAACGTTGTTCACCAATGCATCTGCACCCATATAAGTTTCCTCATGTAATCTCTTAGGAAGGGTTTCCATCATCTTGGAGGTGGTAAGAACCTGTTGGTTTGGGGTAACCCACCAGCCTTCTTGGTCTTTTCAAATGTTAATGTCTCTGCCAATTAATTCTCCTTTGCTGTATACTTGAGTGATTTCATATTCACTTCTCTTGTAGGCACCATCTGTGAATAAGTCCATATCTGCATTACTCAGGGGTTCATCTTTTAAATCAGGTCTGCTGGCATAGACCTGTTTGATAGTAGTCAAACAGTCATGCTGTACAGGTTCCTCTTCTGCAACTGGCAGCAGCCTGGCAGGGTTTAGTGAAATACTGAACCTTTTCTTTAGCCACCTGTGCTTTCTTTCTGGAAACTCTGTAACCTGCCAGTCCCAGGAAATTCAGTAAAGTAATGGCAGATGTAAATAGTTCTATTCCCTATTGGCACCAATCAATATGTCATCAACATACTGCAACAGTGTGGTGTGTTGATTGTTACCTTGCCACAGCTCCAGTTCCTTTGCTAGTTCATTACCAAACAGGGTAGGGTTGTTTGTATCCTTGTGGAAGCACCATCCAGGACAGCTAGGCTTTCCTCCCTGTTGTCGGATTTTCCCATTCAAATGTGAAAATGGTTTGGATTGTCTCATCCACTGATATACAGAAGAAAGCCTCCTTCAAATCCAGAACTGTAAAATAAACATTTGTCTTGGGTATGGCTGTAAGCAATGTTGGGAACAACAGGATGCACATCCACAGTTCTCTCATTGCTTTCTCTTAGACGCTGATCCAACCTGTATTCCTGAGACTAAGGTTTCTTTACTGGTAATATAGGAGTGTTAAATTCAGAGTGGCATTCCCTTAACAATCCATATTTAAGAAAGTGTTAATCAGTAGTTCCAGCCCTTTCTGTGCTGATTTTATGTGATACTGTTTCTTTTTTAGCAGACAAGCTCCAGGCTTTTTCTTAAGAGGTGTCACATTCTTTGCTCCACAAGTTTTAGTAATTATGAGATAGCTAACGAAGTTCAGTAAGCAGGAAATGGAACTTCACTTTGAAGATTTTTCTCCTAATATTGTACAAAATTACTTTCATTCTAACAAAAACAGAAATATACTATCGGATATAGCAATCTCATTGTGTTGTGGTTTTAGAGAAGCTTATTAGCAGCTGTCTGATAAATTCTGATCTAGCTCCTCTCTATAAAAATCAAAGATTTTTTTTGTGGCTTGCCATAAAAACGAGTGTCAGACTCTGGCATGGACTCTTTTTGGTTCTTGTCTTCTGGGGACAACAAACTGCAGAAAGTGTCTGTTGAAGGGCTAGAAGAGATCCAAACAGTTTCTGCAGTTTCTGTTTACGCTGTTCCAACAACTCTTGTTTGCCTCTATTGTTACTCCTACTAAATCTGTAACATTTAGTCTTTCCCACAGGCAAATTTATCTCAAAATTTGCATTGTGGCTTGAGTGCCAAACTTGAGAAGTTTAATATTAAATATGTCACAATCAGTCCACATTTGTTTTCACATACACTAGATCAGTTCTTTGACAGACCCCAACATTACAATGGCTTGTCCTGGTTTGGGCCAGAATAAAGGTAATTTTCTGTCTTGTACTTTTGCTTTCAGCTAAGTCTCACATAAATTACCATACTCGCTTAAATTAACAGCAAGTTTCTCAGTCAGTGTCTGCTTCTAGGACTGACAATGCTCGATGTTTATAGTTACTGCTAGAGAATGGTATGCAGAACCAAGGACACTGCTCAGTTCTGAGGAACATTTTGGGCTCTGGAAAGAGAAAAGGAGTAAAGAGGTCACACCTGCAGCCCTCCTTTAGGGAGGAGAGGACAAGATAGGTGACCAAAACTGAGCAGAGTATTCCATCCCATATGTGTCATACTCGGTATAAATTTGAGGGATCACGAGGGTCAAGTCCCTTTGTCCTTCTTCACCCTTCCCTTTGGCCCTTCTTTGCCTGTTCCTGTTTGCTTTGGCAACCTGGGAGGATTTTGTCTGTTTGTCTGCCTGTGTTCCTGATTTGTGCCAGCCTGAGTCTCTATGTTACTGTCTCCACCTCCCGACTGCTGCTGACTCCAGGAGTCCAGCCCGGACTTTTCCAGGGCTTCCCTGCAGCCTCAGTGGTGATAGGAGCATTACTGGGGGGAAGAGGGAAGGAACATGTTATTATTTTTCTGTATATTTGTATATATTTAATAATTTTTCCTTTTTTATCATTATTGTTTCATTAAAGCTCTGTAGTTTAGTTTCCAACCCATAAGTCTCTCTCCCTTATTCTCTGTCCTTTCTTTATCAGGGAGGGGAGGGGGATTAATAGAGAGCATCAGTCATTTGGTTTAATTGCTGGCCCAGCGTTAAACTGTGATGGATTTATGTCGCCCAACATGTTTTAAGCTAATTAGCTCGAGCCCGGTTCAAATTACGGCTAATTTGCCTGAATAGTTTGAAATCCAACTCCATGTATGTTGAGGACCAGGCATATTCAGAACTGAGTTCCATGTCCTCTGGGTGCACTACCAAGCCAGCACCTGTTTGGGTGTTACCATAGCATTATGCAGTTGGCATGGTTTGACCAGGTAGGCAGCTAAATATCATGCAGCTGCTTGCCCACTCTCCCCTTTGGTCCCCAGGGAATGTGGGAGAGAATCAGAAATGTAAAGAGGCTTGTGGATTGAGATAAAAACAATTTAATGATTGAAATAAAATAATAATAATGAAGACAAGAATAAAAATTAATAACAATAATAATAGAATATACAAACAAGTATACACAGTGCAACTCCTCACCACCCACTGACCAATGCCCATCCCATCCCTGCCTAGCAATCCCAGAGGAGAGAAACCTGAATCCTGAGAGAGAGCCTTCCCAGCCAATCGTCATATATATACTGAGCAATATGTTGCATGATATGGAATATTCCATTGGCCAGCTTGGTTCCATTGCTCTGGCTATGCTCCCTCCCAGCTTCTTGTGTACCTGCACACTAGCAAAGCATGGGTAATTGAGAAGTCCTTGATAACTTAGCAACAACTAAATACATCAGTATATTATCAACATTTTTCTCATACCAAATCCCATACTAAATCCAAAACATAGCAGTATTCTAGCTACTAATAGAAAAACTAGCTCTATCACAGCTGAAACCAGGGCAGCAATGTCATTCTAGCTAATTACACAGTTTACAATGGATTTATGAAAGGGCATTAAAAAGGGATAAAATAGTAAAAAAACATGTTGACAATATGCATGAATTCAAATTTCAACACAAAAATGTGACAAAACATTGTGTGTTAAAACAAAAATACCTCAGGTATGAATATCTCTTTTTTTCTAATAGTGTTCTAATAACAGAAATATATAGAAAGCCATAGGATAACTTCTAAGAACAAGTAAATAACATTCTGTTTTTACAACGCAGAATAGGTCTACATGACTTGCTGCACAATCTCTACTGGTGGGGTAAAGATGGGATGTAACTATTAGATTAAGCTACAAGGTGGATGCATTCATGCTAAAATTGTTATCACAGGTAATATGGCACAGGATATTTCCTTCTGACAGAAAGTTACATTGGATAGATGAAGGATGTAGGAAATGTGTATTTATCTCTCAGCTGAATAGCCTGACTGGAATACTGTTACCACAAACCCTCTGAGATTTCCCTTGAAGATCTGAAGAGGGAAGAGAAGGGAGAAAAGAAAGATGAAAGAGGAAGATGAAGAACAAATATAAATATCCAGAAGATAGTTGTTCTGGGCTTACCCATAAGCAGCAAGAGACTTGGACAGAGATACAGGTTCATCTGCTTTTGCTCGTTTTTTTTGTTTATTTTTTGTTTTCTGTGGGTTTTTTTAGTTGTTTTTGGTTGGTTGGTTGGTTGTTTTGGTTTTGGGTTTTTTTTGGTTGTTGGTTTTTTTTTCTTTTTTTCTGAAGCACTTTTCTATCTAGCAGGAATTCCGCCTGTGTTTCATACAATGAGTAAGAAAGCATAATGAAATATGATCCCAGATACATAGCTGCTTAAGGCCAGACACTCAGAAGCAGCATATGGAATGAGTGAGAGAATACATGACATAAGCATTTTCTGAGAATTGCTGACTTGCTATTTGAAAGCCTCCATGTTTGCTTTATGACAATAATAAAAATTTCAGTTGTCACAGAGCGTAAAACAAAATAAGAATTGGGGGTCTTATTTTCAAGAGTCCACCTCAAATTTGTATCTAAAGTTTAGAACATTCTTAAATTATTTGATGGACTAAGGACAAAATATTTCAAAAATTTCAGGATTTACTCCAGATTGATATGCATTTAAGTTCTATTTTATTTTAGAGTAGCACCTGATCTTAGATATGCTTATGGCTGTGTATACATTTCCAAGATTCACATTCTTTATCTCAGTGGAATTACTTAATTCTACTATAATTAGAAGAGGCCTTCTTAAAGACACTGAACTCTTTGTGGTATTATTTGTATCATATCTTTTTTAAAGAGATTTCTTCAAAGTGTTTGTCAAAAGTGTAAATTAAATGGACAGTAACTAAACTAGAAAGCCAAACTAGTTTTGCTGGACATATCTTGCTACCTTTAATATCATAATTCCACCATAACCATAGTAAGGAATGCCTTAATGAATAATGTGATTCAGACCTAAAATTCTCATCTAAAAATTAATCTAGGTACAGAGAAGAGAGTAAGACACAGTTTTTTAAACTGAAAAAGTTATAACTTTTCATTCTTTTTAAAATTTTTCCTTAGCAGTTAATCAAAGAAGTTACACCGGTTAGAGCCAATATAATTAGCAACCAAGTTATGCAAGATAGTCAAAGAATCATGGAATCATTGTGGTTGAAAAAGACCCTTAAAATCATCAAGTCCAACCATTAACCTAGTACTGTCAAGTCTACCGCTAAACTGTCCCCAAGCACCACATGTCTTTTAAATACCTCTAGGGATGGTAACTCCACCACTGCCCTGGGTAGCCTATACCAGTGACTAGCACTCCTTTCAGTGAAAAATTTTTTCCTCATATCCAATCTAAGCCTGCCCTGGCAAAACTTGAGGCCATTTCCTATTGTCTTCTCACTTGCTACTTGGGAAAAGAGACCGACACCTACCTCACAACAAACTCTTTTCAGGTAGCTGTAGAGAGTGATAAGATTTCTCCCAAGCCTCCTTTTCTCCAGGATAAATAACACCAGTTCCCTCAGCCACTCCTCATAAGACCGTCCACCAGTTTTGTTGCTCTTCTCTGGACATGCTGTAGCAGCTCAATGTCCTTGTAGTGAGGGGCCAAGAACTGTACACCTCCTTAGTCCTGCTGGCCACACTATTCCTGATACAAGCCAGGATGCTGAGTCAGTATAGACATAAGGTCTCGGCCACTTTTCTTGTTCGGCAATGTCCAAAGCCAATTGGATGGCTTTCACCTCTGCAAATTGACTTGATTCACCATCTCCTTCATCTGTTTTTGCAACTAGTTGTGTAGGATTCCATATGGCAGCTTTCCACCTTCGATGGCTGTCGGAGGGTGTGGGCTTACCTTCGTGGCTTATGTTGATTGGCTGCGTGTTGCTGTTCACACACCTGTTGTCGCATTGCGATAGGGTACTGCTTATCGTCCTTGTCCTGCTTTGTTGATCGCAGGCATCCTGTTTGCAACTTTTTATCTGCCGTAACTTTCTTCTTCTCAGGGGCTCAGAGCTGGTTAAACACAACTGTTTATGTGCTGTCTATGCGATGCTTTCCCATCCTGTTATTCTTCTTTTCTGCTGCCAACTCCCTTATCTTTTGCACATAGCTGATCTTTTAATAACCTTGCAGCTGGGCCTCAAGGCCCTTAGCTCACTCGGGCTAACGCTAATTAGTCAGGATTGCTCACATATCCGTTTTCTTCCAAATACTCCCAACAGATGGCCTCCTACCAGACGACAGGATCCATCAGTGAAAAGAGCATATTGTTTCTCATTCTCTGGTAGTTGGTCATACGGTGGGGCTTCTTCAGCCCGTTTTACCATTTTTCTGGTGGCATTCCAAAGTGTGTGCCTTCTGGCCAGTCTGTTACTACTTCTACAATTCCTGGCCGATCGAGTCTTTCTATTCTTGCTCTCTGTGAGAGGAAGGCAATCCATTCACTCCAGGTAGCATCAGTAGCATGATGAAGGGAAGATTCTCTATCTGTGTACATAAAACCCAGTACAGGTAATCGTGGCACCAGGAGAAGCTGTGCTTCAGTACCAATCACTTCTGAAGCAGCTCTAACTCCTTTGTATGTGGCCAGTATCTCTTTTTCAGTGGCTGTGTAGTTGGCTTCAGAGCCTTTGTAGTTTCGACCCCAAAATCCCAGAGGTTGACCTCGAGTCTCTCCTGGAGCTTTCTGCCAGAGGCTCCATGTAGGACCATCACTTCCGTCTCTGGTGTAGAGCACATTTTTAATGTCTGGCCCTGTTCGAATTGAAAATCTTGTTTTAGCATTTTAATTTGAGCTGTTTCAGTAGGTTCATAATTAATTTTGTCTTTGATTATTTTAGTCATCTCAAGTAATTCTTCTTGTGCTTTATCTTAAAGCTCTAGCTCCAAGATCTCTCTATCCTCCCTTTCTGAGCTTCTTCATCTTCATCTCTGACCTCCCAGTGTTTAGAAATATTTTGTGCAGCACATGAATCTGGAGTCTGATTCATTTTAAATGCCATGTCTCCTCTTAATGGTTGTTGCTCTTGTTTTCATCTTTCCAGATAAGTTTTAACCACCAGGGTGAATTGTGTTGGCCAGCCTTAGGTTGTCCGCAATCCATTTTTCTACGTTTAGACCATGGTTTGCTTCATACAAACAAAACTGTGCAACAGTATGTGGCCTTTCTTTTAAATTACCATAACTGGTAGAATGCTCAAGCCCCATATGTATTATGGAAATGAGCAAAAATGACTTCAAGTGGCCTAATGCTTTGAAACATTATTAAGAGTTAATTTCACGGAGTGGTGGCCAAGGGTATTGTTCCAAGTAGCCCATAGAATAGCCTTTGTTTACATGAAGGAAGTTAACCAAGGTTGCAGTTCTGTAGCTATTCCTTTCTCTCTGCATAGCTCTGGAATACAGACTTCCCAAAACCATGAGGCAGAAAAATAAATGAATGCTCAGATCAGCAAGGTCTTTCAACAAGAAGAACATCCATTGAAAGAAAAAACTAACTATAAATTTAAATACAGTTCAGGTGTGGCTTTAAAATATTTTAATTTTACCCTGAGAAAAAACATCTTCCCACTTGCTTTCAGAAAGTTAAAGAACTCAAGGGATAATACTATCAGGACAAAGGAACTTCAGACTCAGATTATAATTTGCAAGCCATTATTGAGCAACACCAATGCAGAGGAAACCCAAGGAGAAACATACCAGGTGCTTATGGCAGAATTTCAAGAGCAAAAATGCCATTACCTCTTCATGTACTCCCTAGCCCAGAAATGAAAAAAGCTTCAACAGCATCATGTGCAGCTATTATAACTTAATGGGAAGTAACTTTTCCTGTTGAGTAGTAGATGGATGAAAAAGGTGGATCTATGAGCTATTCCACCTGCTTTTCTCTGGGATTTCTTAAGAAAGTTTGATAATTTCTGCCCAAATCTGAAAAGATACAAGAATGACTAAGTTGAGATAACTGATACATGGACTAATTCTACTTATTATGGAAGTTCTATTTATCATTTGCATATCTCTTATTTCTCAATTTTTACTCAAACTTCTTAACTATGACAGGATTAATTCTTGCAGTAGCATTAGTGAGTTATTTTTATTGCAGCAGGTAGTTAAGACCCACCCAGTAAAGAACAGCCATTAACCATTTTAGAAAAGCATTTTTAATGACTTGCTAGACACTTGTTTAAAACAGAAACAGTGCTAGAAGAAAATTTTAAAAATTGCTTCAAGATGTGAACAACTGTTAAAAAAGAATAAGTGCTTTGCTCTCAGACACATGCAATCATGAGTTTCTTTATTTTTTACCTTTTACATATTCTATTTATCTACTCTCAGAAATACTGATATCAGTATCATTAATAGTAAAAGAAAGTACTACATCCTCATCTCTTGCCTGTGGCATTCAGGCTCCCAAATACCTCCAAAATGTAGTTGGAGTTAAGTATATAAAACAATTAGATAATATGTAAAATATATGCCTAAAACTATGAAGATGCCAGTTAATATCACAGCAAAGTACCTATGAATTTATGAAATTGGCATCTCAACAGTAACCACTTTGTGCAGTCTATACCCATATATATATATCTGCACAAACATCAGTTTATACTCATTTCCCATCCAAAAGGTGGCTCTCATGATCCCAAAGAAAAAACACCCCATAGTATATACAGAAAATAAATTCTGCAGAACACAATTTAGTCCCTGTCTGTAGCCTGCAGTTCAAAATCCTAAAAACCATTAGCCATTTTCTTACTATAAGCAAATGACAGCAGAAAGAGCAAAAAAAAGTTCTATACCTAAATGTAAAAAAATTCTTTACCTGTGAAATTACAAATCAACACTTTTTCTAAGACCTTACTAGCATTTATATATAAAGGCAATATTTGCATATTCTAATGCATCTTCAGGTTTTCTATCAGTCTTTCTTTAACAAAATAATAATGCAAGTCAGCAACTCTGATAGAGTTCATTGCATTTCCCATCCATTTTTAATGGAAAACTGTTTCCACAAAGCTCTTCAATCACCTGAATAGAAAATAAATTAATGCTGTAGTCTTAGGTTTTGGTGGAAGTAAAAATTAGATGTTGAGTTTTGAGTCATAGAATCATAGAAAGTTAGGGACCTTGAAAGATCATCTAGACCAACCCCAATGCCAAAGCAGGGTCACCTACAGCAGGTCATGTAAGAATGCATCCACATGGGTTTTAAAGGTCTCCAGGGAAGACCTCCCTGGCCAGCCTGTTCCAGTGCTCTGTCACCCTCAGTGAAAAAAAATTATTCCTTATATTTATACAGAACCACTGTCGCGACGAGGGAAGAATGGAGACGCTTAATATAAGAATCCACCAAGCTCAAGTTTATTGTGGTCCAAGATCAGGTTAATATACTCTTTTTAATTAGCTCATACATATTACGAAAGCTAAGCGCATGATTGGTGCTGTAATTAAAAGTTAGTTTCATTCTCTGTTCCTTTTATTCACTGACACAGCCGTTTCTACATCCTGCTTTACTGACCACAATGTGCTAAACAGCACGTACAAGGACACTTGTGATTCTAAGATTGAAAACTGCTGAACTTGTGCAACTTCAGCAACTCAGGGAGTTTGCACTCTGACTCTTGCTAAGTTGTCTGCAGCTTTGGTCACGTCCATATGTTCCTGTTCGGCCAACCAATCCTCCACAAACCACCTATGCTCCAGTTTATAACCATTGCCCCTTGTCCTATTATTAGTCACCCCTGAGAAAAGCTTTACCCTGTCCTCCTGGCACTTGCCCCTTACATATTTATAAACATGAATGAGGTCATCCCTCATTCTTTTCTCCAAGCTGAAGAGACTTAGCTCCCTCAGCCTTTCGTCATAAGGGAGATGTTCCACTCCCTTAATCATCTTGGAGGCTCTGCACTGAACTCTTTCAAGCACTTCCCTGTCCTTCTTGAACTGAGGGGCCCAGAACTGGATACAATACTCCAGATGCGGCCTCACAAGGGCAGATTAGAGGGGGAGGAGAACCTCTCTTGACCCACTACCCATCCCCCTTCTAATGCACCCCAGGATGCCATTGGCCTTCTTGGCCACAAGGGCACATGGTTGACTCATGGTCATCCTTCCATCAGCACCCCCAGGTCCCTTTCACCTATGCTGCTCTCCAACAACTCAGTCCCCAACCTATACTGGTACATGGAGTTGTTCTTTCCCAGATGCAAAACTCTGTGCCCCTGTTGTATTTCATTAAATTTCTCCCTGCCCAACTCTCCAGACTGTCTAGGTCTCACTGAATGGCAGCACAGCCTTCTGGCATCTAAGCCACTCCTCCCAGTTTTGTGTCATCAGCAAACCTTATGACAGTGCACTCTGTTCCCTCATCCAGGTCATTGATTAATATATTGAATAGTACTGGTTCTTGCATTGACCCCTGAAGGACTTGACTAAATACAGGCCTCCAACTAGACTCTTTCCCATTGACCACAACTCTCCAACTTTTTTTTCTTTAACCAGTTCACAATTGACCTCACTACCCAATCATCCAGGCCACACTTCTTTAGTTTAGCTCCAAGGATGGAGTCAAATTGATGTTATTTGTACATATGAGATCTTACACCTGATACATTTGGCATTCACTGCATTCCCTGATGGAGCTATATCTTGACTGTGCACCTCCCAGTTGAACACTTGCATTGCATCTTGAAAAATGTATTCTGAGTAAACTACCCTATAAGAATAAAGCAACTAGGCACCTGGATTGCAGCTTCTGCATTGTATGATATCAAGTGCTGTTCATTGTGAAATCCAAGCAAGATAAAAAAGTGTCGGTAAGTCACTAAAAATACCATTTTCAAGCTAAAGTTCAAAAATGTTTAATTAATGAAAAATAATGTTTTCTTTAAAGTGATACATTAAAGCCTCTCTCCATAAGAAATAAGGCATCAGCTTTATTTGCCAGCCCTGATCCTTCTTGTATATTATTTTCATATTTTACATTAGCAGCATGGTTGTAATTAGGGAAATCATTCCCTGCTACAAGAAGGGGTAGCATTTGGTATTTACCTTATGCTATGTAAGTCTTATATCCTCAGCTTGCCACTGTGGCTCATCAGCATTTTTACAATTATTTTTTATTTTTTTTCAGGAGGGCCATTTAATTTGAAGAGTCATTGATCCCAAACAGTATGGTCTTTAATGAAGGCAGAAGAATAAAAAGAACACTCACTTTACGCTCTGCAGCAACTGTGAGCATTATGCACCGCACCACTGCTAAAAATTAACCAGAACAGATGGCCAACACCACCAGCCTTTTTCATAAAATCATAGAAAGTTAGGGGTTGGAAGGGACCTCGAAAGATCATCTAGTCCAATCCCCATGCCAAAGCAGGGTCACCTATAGCAGGTCACACGGGAACACATCCAGTTGGGCTTTGAATGTCTCTAGAGGAGACTCCACAACCTCCCTGGCCAGCCTGTTCCAGTGCTCTGTCACCCTCAGTGAAAAAAAATGATTCCTTATATTTATACAGAATCACCTATGCTCCAGTTTATAACCATTGCCCCTTGTCCTATTATTAGTCACCCCTGAGAAAAGCTTTACCCTGTCTTCCTGGCACTTGCCCCTTACAAATTTATAAACATTGATAAACATTTTTACAGACCTTTTCAACATCAAGGCAAACACAACAAGTAAATTGGGTTCAATTTATTTACTGCGTGCCGCGACACAGAGCCCTATATACCTTGGGTTACCAGAGTGGTTCCAAGCCGAACCATCTGCGAAACAAAACGGCCGCGTGGAGTCCACACCAGCCTGCAGCCAGCACTACCAAGGACCAACCCTTGTTCAAACGCGTCCACGGCACGCGAGATCAGCGAGCCAGCACACACCCGACATCCCACAGGGCAGCTACCGTAAGGCCTCTAAGAGAAAGGAAAGAGTTGGGGCGCACCTGGCTGAGCCGCCTCAAGGGCTCAGCCACCCCGGCTTCGGCCCCAGAGGAGCAGCACCCGGACAACACCCCGGCTTTGCCCATTCCAGCCTTCCTACTTTCCGTCCGAGGTGCCTCTGCCGCCTCCCAGTAGCTCTCAACTCCCGCGGAGTTCCAGCGAAGGGCGGGGGTTGGTCTGTTTCCCCGAGTGAGGCGCTGGAGGCAGGCCAGACCCCCCCTTCCCGCCGGTGAGGGCGGCTGCCTCAGCTGTTACCGTATTTTCCAACTGCGGGACGCAGTTCTCTTCACCCCCACCAGCTTTCCTAGTAGAGGTGACCAGGTTGAGGCTATAGCGGCCCCACCCCCGTATTCGATTCTTTACATGGTGTCAAAGAGAAGTGCCGCCAGCCGCGCCCAATTTTCTCTCTAAGCGCGCAAGACGCTCTCGGGTTTGCGCGCGTGACATCAGTGAGAAGAGTAGTGGAAGACAAATCGACATGGCGTCCCCGCGTCAGAAGCACGCGCACTATCCCTCCACAAGCATGAAACAGGCCTTCTGCGAGCCCTTCTATTTATGTTTGCGACGCCGATTTGCATAAGGCTCCGTCCCCCTCTGTAGGCGAGGCGGCTGGCACCGCCCCCCCTGCTGCCATCTAAGGGAAGAGGGGGCGTGACCTGGGGTGGTTCGTGGTCGCTCGCTGTCTTCCTGGTGCTGTTCACAGGATACAGCCACTTCCGCTATTTGCTTAGAAGCCGCACGATCATGGCGGAGCGTAGTCACCTCCCTCCCCCCGCCAAGCGTCTCTGTTGCAGACCTGGCTATGGGTCGGGATGCAGGCCGGGCCAGCGGGTGGGCGGCACCGGACTCGGTAGTGGGGCGCTCTGCGCCGGACCCTCCTCCGCAGCTGCTGCAGCAGCTGCCGCCGCCGCCGCCGCCGCCGTCGCCGCCCTGGGGCTACTGCCGCTCGGCAAGACCCAGAGCCCTGAGTCCCTGCTGGACATCGCGGCTCGCAAGGTTGCGGAGAAGTGGCCTTTCCAGCGGGTGGAGGAGCGGTTCGAGCGGATCCCGGAGCCCGTGCAGCGCAGGATCGTCTACTGGTCCTTCCCCCGCGGCGAGAGGGAGATCTGTATGTACTCCTCTTTCAACACTGGCGCCGAGGACCCTGCTGCCGCCCCCGGGGGAGTTGCCACCGTGCCCGGTGGGGTCGTGGATAGCGCCGCCGCCGACGAAAACCGCCTGCCTTTCCGCAGGGGCATCGCTCTACTAGACGGGGGCTGTGTCGATAACGTCCTGCAAGTCGGTGAGTCACCGTCCGGGGCTGTGCTGCGAAGCTGGGCCGCGGCCACCCAGACAGGGCGCCGCCGGCCTCCTTAGCTGTGGGTCTCCCCCAGCGTGTCACCCGCCTGCCATCCGGGGATCTCCATCCCTCTATGTGCGGCTCCGGCAGCCGGAGCCAACCCGCCTCCTTGGCGCGCCCTGGCAGCCCCTCGGGGGGCCGACAGCGCGGCCAGGGAGCTGCCCCCCCGCGGCCTGGCCTGCACGAACCCTTCACTCCTAGGCTGTAATTTGGAACGGGCAACTTCCTCTGCCAGTCTCCTACCCCTCGCACCCAGAACATGAAATAACTCCTTAGTCCCGCGCCATGGCGCATCTATGGCCCCCATCGCCAGTTGTCGGCCCGCCCTCCGGCAGGCGGGCTGGGCACGCTGCCTCCTGCCTGTCCCTTTAACTCCCCCGACGCGTCGCGCCCGCTCCCTGTAATCCACCAGAGTGTGGAATCACCTTTGGCTCTGTTCCCTCCCAGCCCCCATTCTCGGTAATCTGGGTCATCGCCATACCCCGAGACACAATAGCGAGGAGATGCCTCCGCCGCTTCCCCCGGAATCGCCGCTGGAAATGAATCCGCAGAAGGCGGCCGGTGGGGGAAAAGGGCGGGATGCGCCGTGGTCCAGAATAAATAAAAGAGGGCGCGAGACCCTAGAAGCGGGTGTGCGGGGGTGGAAGGAGCCACGAACAAAGGCGTGTGGAGGGCAGCGGCGAAACGGGGGAGGGGGAGCGCGTCGGGAAAGGCTTCTACTTCAGGGTAACTGCGGGAAGCTGTTGCAGCGGGGGTGTGAAGAGGCCCACAAATTACTTTGGGATGAGCCCTTGCCTGACAACGGCAAGGTGAGGAGGAAAGCGCTCCTGTTCCTCCGCCTGGAACAATATTCCCTCTCCCCATTCCGCCGCTGCTGCTCCCTCACCTGGCTGCCGCTGCTCTTCGCCCGCTGCAGGCCGGCGCCCCTGATTGGCTCTGAAGATTTGTGCTCTCAGGCCTGTCGAAGGGCTGCTTTCCTACTCCCAGACAACCTCCGTTGGGCAGTGGTGATGGTCCTGCAGGGAAGAGGTTTATAGCTTCCCCGGGAATATTCCCGGGGGGATAAGGAGAAGGAGTGCGAGTGTGGTGCGTTTGTACTTTGTGCGGCCGTTGCGTGCTAGGTGCATCGCCGTGTGGTGGCGCCCTGCGGAGGAGGCGACGACGACTTGAGCACTTTGTTCTTTGTAAATATTTTTTTTTCTTTATAAATATTTTTATATTTATGTTCTCTTCAGTTTTTTGTCCGTTCCTCCCAAAAGTGGAAGTTAGACAAAAGAGTGGTTTGGGGGATTTTTTGTTTGTTTTTTTTTTTGTTTGCTTGTTTTTCCACCGCTGGCTCGGCAATAGGGGAGCAGGGCGGAACGGCCGCTCCGTGGGGGCCGGTTCCTCTGTCCCGCCCTGTGCTGGGCCGGACCATTCCCCGGCGGTGGCTCAGCTGCGGCAGTTGCACGCCTTTTGTTCGCAGCGCCGTGTAGGGCTGAGCCCGTGCCCAACCGTGGCGGCGACCCCAGTCCCGGTGCTGCGGCTCAGGGTTGGAGGGTGCTGGTCTCCCTCTCGGTCTTGTCCGCAGCAGATTTAACTTTGCGGGCAGCCTGCAAACGTGCTTTCTACTTTCTGAAGGGAAGCTCTGTTTAGTTCTTGGACTAAGTGCCCTTCCCTTCTGCCGAGGTGGAGTGGAAAATTGTGAAAATGTTTCCTGTCTTCTGTTTTGTCTTTCTCTATTTTTGCAAAGTTCTGAGGTGCATCTGTGATTCCTCAAGGCTGGTGAAACCATAAGTAGGGTTTTTTAGTTAGTTTGGCAGTGCTGAGAGGTGGGGTTTTGGGTTTTTTTTTTTTTGTTTGTGGTTTTTGTTTTTTTGTTTTTTTCCCCTTTTGCTGCAAGCAATGAGGAATTACAAGAGTGCACATAGGGTTTCTTGGCTGATAACATGTAAGCTAGGAATTCAGTGTGAAAATAAAGCCAAGGGGTGATAAATAAAAGATGCTATGTTTTCTAGGGACACCCACTGTGGGCTTGACTTTACTTGTTTTCAGCAGTGGGATAGGCCTCAATGAGTAGTTGTGAAAGAAAAATAAGCTCTGCATAAATTCAAAAGAGTAATATTGGCAAGGGTCCAATGTGAAGAAAGAAAATATGTATAAATACAATTGAAGTGTTGACTGTTGCCTCTGGACCCTTTAACTGCATTCCAAATAAATGCTATATTACTGAAAATACCTTTGGTTGGATTTTGGGTTGTTTTTGTTTGTTTGGGTTGAGATTTTTTTTTGTTTGTTTGGGTTTTTGTTTTTTGTGCTTTTTTATTTAATGTTATGTGAGCCTCACATGAAAGGCTGTGGGAAAATAGTAGCGGAAGCTGGTGATAGGCAACATGTTAATTCTACTGTTATTAAGGGCATTGCCCAAATACCTCTTGAACACTGACAGGCACTGGGCACTGTTCCTGCTGTATTTAGCATTGGTGTGACCTCACCTTGAATATTTGTGAGCAGTTCTGGGCCCTGTAACTCAAGAAGGACGTTCAGGTCCTTGAAATGTATCCAGGGGAGGGCAACAAAGCTGGTGAAAGGGCTGGAAGGCATGTTCTATGAGGAGCAGCTAAGGATTTTGGAGAAAAGGAGGCTGAGGTGTGACCTCTCTATAGCTTCCTGTGCGTGGGAATGTTTCAAAACTGTGCCAGGAGAGGTTTAGACTGGATATTAGGAAGTATTTCTTTACCAAGGGGGAGATCAAACATTGAAATATAAGCTTCCTAGAGAGGTGGTTGATGCCCCAAGCTTGTCAGTGCCTTAAAAAGAGGCAAAAAAAAAATAAATCCTAAATCAAAGGAAGTTGACACATTAGTGACACGGACAAATAATCCTCTTAATAAAGTAGTAAACTTGTCTGCTAGCCTCTTTTGAAGCTGAATTATGCTGTTCTAGCATAATAATTATCATCACTTAATTTTGAAAGATTTTTCTCCAAAGAAGTTGGCTTCAAAATTCCATTTGCATCTAACATATTGATATTTTATAGCTTTTTAATATTTCAATCAGACATGAAGGATTTTCTTTTTAATTAAAAAAAAAAAAGAGTGCAGACTCCTAAAGCCCACCTTTTCAGCTGTGTAAAACAGATTTTCTACCATACATGTTTTTAATTTATTTCAAGCCAAGTATTTTTACTTAAAAATGTTAGTCTAAACATGAAAGTACTTTGAGTAAAGGAAAATTAGAAATTGACTGTTTCATTCAGCCAAATTGGTGAGTATACTAGGAGTGAGTGAGCAGACAGTTTTAGATGGTGAAGTGTATGTTTAATTTCTGAGGTTAGCCCTGAATTAGTATACAGTACTATATTGTCCTCACAGGTGTGACTCTCAAGGTTAGGAAGAGGTGTGAATGCAGATATATTCTAGGAGAGGAAAAAAACACAAACCAAACCCTCTGCCTCTGCTGGTATGTGTCTTCTTGCTTGGGGAAAGATGGAGATTGCCTTTGCTTTAGTGCCATAAAGTTCAGTTTTGCTGTTGTAACTGTATCCACATTAGAAGTATTCAAAGTGTTTTTTTTTGATATGTCATATAAGACAAGAATATTCTAGGACTACTATCTGTAATATGGGATCAGCTTGTTTTTGCTGCATAGACCCTGCTTGCTCATACAGATTTTCCTTTAAGGCAGTTCTTTTCAGGGCAGCATAAGGCTTTTTAATCATGACAGTCATGTGTCTTGGGTATGAATTGGCAAGGGAGTGAGTTGGAGATAGGAAACTCCTAGGAAAATAAGAAATTTTGAAACCTGTTGAATGCATGGGTTTAGTAAAAAAAAATTATTGTAAGTTAATTATGTGACTAAGGCTGTTATTTGTGGAGATACAAGCACTGTGTTAATCCATTAAGTTCTTCATGTCCTGTGATAACAAAATGGCCTGGTATATGCAGTGACCTTTTTCCAATGGGAGAAGGTTATGTTGAACTCTGCCTGTTTGAGGAGGATGAGAAGTTTATCTGTTGACATTCAGAAGAAACAAGGATGGTTTCTTCCTCGTGCAGTCAGCCTGATGTTGGAATTTGTTTAGGAGTGTATGACTAATACAAGTAATCCAGAATTTGTTAATACAATGTTGTAGTAGGGGAGTAAATGTCAGACTTCTTGCTGTTGTTATTTTTTAAACTTAGTTCCAAGACTACTAGAGTCCTTTGAAAATATCTGCAGTGATTCCAGTTCCAATTTGCTTTAAGAATTTACCAATATTTCCAAGTATCCCTTCATGAAAGGCGGATATCTGAATGCCTTCCAGTTTCCTTGTTAGATTTGAAATGCAATGCATTAATTAGGAAATACACAAGTTATTTTCATTGTGCATGGATGTGTGTTCTGCAGTTTAAAAAAAAAACACAAACTCTTTCAATTCCAGATTACTAAATGTGGAAAACTTTCTAAATCAGATCCTGCCTTTTTCAGTCTTCTCTAAAAATAACTAATCTAGATTTCAAGATAAAATAAGCATTTTAAAGTGATTCCAAGAGATTTATAGTTTTATAAAATTTTATACTGTTTCCATGTAATTATGAATCGTAGGATAAATGTAATAGGAGAGTGTCATTATTACTCTAGAATTTTTGAACTTTTTTTAAAGGAGAATATTAATTGTTTATCATTTCTCATCACAGTTTTTAAAACAAGGAATCTTCTTGTCTGTAAAAGTTTTATATTGGGTTGACATAACATAATTTTTAATAGTTTGTTTTGAGTCAGTTTTCGTCTTTATCATGTTTCATTTTCCCCCTAATTTCAAGGTTCTCCTCACTTCCAATAAAACAATTTTCATTTTAAAAGGTCGCTTTCATTTTAGGAAAGTGATTCCATCTTTTTATATGATTAGATGTTTTAGTATGTAGCAATTCTTGAATTTGAGCCAGTTATCATGCCAGCAATCAAAATGCTTGTTTGTGCTGTTTCTCTCTGCACTCTGAAATGAACAATTAAAAGCAAAATCTGTTTGCGAGGGTAGGCTGAAACAATTTAAGTCATCAATGGACAAATTGGTTTCCTTAAAAATCAGTAGCTATAGTTGCAGTGTTTTGCCATATCATTTGCTTTTTTTTTTTTAAATGAACCTGTTGAAGTTTAACCCTTACATAAAATTCTGGTAAAGTTCTAATTAAATAAACAAAACAACAACAAAAAAAACCCTCAAACCAAACAAACCCCACCCTACTTAGTATATTATTATGCTACATCAGTTTTACTGGTGATGGATAAAGTATATTATGCGGCACAATATAAGATGTCTGCATGAGTTCAATTTTAATGTTACCTGCTATCCAGGTAATCTAGTTATGTCAAGACAAATCCTGAAGTTTTGTAGTAGTTAACAAAATGTGATTGCAAAGTTATAGTATGGTGATTGCAAAGCTAAAACCCACTTGTAACTAAAGCTGCTGAGGAGTATCAAGGACAACAAGAAGGGTTTCTTCCAGTACATCAATAAAAAAAGGAAGAATAGGGTAAATGTAGGCCCACTGTTGAATGAGACTGGTGTCCTAGTGGCCAAAGACACTGGGAAGGCAGAGTTATTGAATCCCTCCTTTGCTTCAGTCTTCACTGCAAAAGCCAACCCTCTTGAATTCCCAGACCCTGGAGGTAAGAGATAAGGTCTGGAGAGAGGAAGACTTTTAGAGGAGGACCAAGTTAGACACCACTTAGCCAAACTGTATGTCCATAAATCCATGGGCCCTGATGGGATACATCCACAAGTTCTGAGAGAGCTGGCAGATATTATTGTTAGACCACTCTCCCATCATGTTTGAGAGGTCATGGAGAACAGGAGAGGTGCCTAAGGACTGGAGGAGGGCTAATGTCACTCCAGCCTTCAAAAAAGGACAAGAAGAAAGGCACGGGGAACTACAGGTGACTTAGTCTTACCTCTGTGCCTGGTAAGGTGTTGGAAAAAATTATTCTGGATGTCACCACAAAACATGTGAAAGCAAATCATGTCATTGGAAGAAGTCAGCATGGATTTACTGAGGGGAAATCACGCTTGACCAACCTGATTGTCTTCTATGACATTGTTACTGGCTGTCTAGATGAGGGGAGAGCAGTGGAAGTTATCTACCTTGATTTCAGCAAAGCTTTTGATACTGTCTCCCATAACATCCTCATTAGGAAACTCAAGAAGTGTGGGCTAGGTGAGTAGGCAGTGAGGTGGATTGGTAGCTGGCTGTGTGACAGAATTCAGAGGGTGGTGATCAATGGAGCAGCGTCAAGTTGTAACCAGCAGTGTCCTCCAGGGGTCAATACTTGGTCCAGTCTTATTCAACATACTCATCAGTGACCTGGATGAGGGGACAAGAGTGTATTCCCAGCAAGTTCACTGGTGATACAAAGCTGGGAGGGATGGCTGACACTCCAGAGGGCTGTGCTGCCATCCAGCATGACCTGGACAGAGAAGAACCTAATGAGGTTCAATAAGAGCAAGTGTAGGGTCCTGCATCTGGGGAGAAAGAACTCCAAGCACCAATATGGGTTAGGGTGTTAAAAATGACCGAGACTCAATATTCTGTTAATGGTTTAATTTAATTAATAAGATTGAAATTGCAGTGAGCAAAACAGCACTGGGTGCATGGGAAGTCTCCGCTCCACTCACATGCATGCTTCTAAAACTCTAGAATTACCTTATATTGATTACAATTCTATGAATATTAAAAAGGGGTGGGTTTACATATATATTCATAGGTATTACATCATGTTATTACAATATTCATGATAGGCAGAGTCTGGGTGGAGTCTAGGCAGAGTCCTCTCTTGGGGAGATATCGGAGGGGTCGTTAGGGGGTCTTTGGATGAAGTAAGAAGTCTTCCTCAAACTTGAACCCTTTACCTTTCTTGTTTTCACCGACTTCATGATCTTGTTACAGAGCAAAATTAGACCCTAGCCATAATTTTTCCCTTATCTGCTGGTTGTGGCATTTTTATGTTGTCTCTGTGCAGATGTTCGCATTCTTTTGGTGCCTAGTTAGCCTTGGCAGTGCCTTGTTTTAAGAACAAGACCCATGCTTCAATTATCGCCGAGACAGAAGTTAGTCTCCTTAAGGCCTTGTGTTGCTTACAGTTTTTGTGGAAAATTATCGGTCTCAATTGCTTTGTCTAGCCCCATATTCACTTTCTTCTTAGTTTAACTCTGAATTTCACTGGTTAGGAATACAAATTCATTAACATCATATATCACAATCCCCTGTTTTCTTTTTTATAACAATTATGAATTTGTATTCCTTTTAATAACTCTCTTCCTCAGAACTTGAGGATACACAGGTATGACACAAGTTGCACCCATACTTACAAGATTGACATTTAAATGGATCATTTTTACCATGTAATCACCATTTACAGGAACACAAATTGATATCATCTTCTTCCTCTTCTTGCTATTCGTCACCTGTATTTACCACTAACAATTTAAGGGTTTCATTTTTTACTTTTTGGACTTCTGATTGGGCAAATTGTGTCATACAAGGTATTAAACATGGTATAATTAACAATTCCCAAAATCCCCAACACCACAATCTCAATTTTTACCAGCCAATCACCTCCCAGGAAACTGTTCCAAATTCCTTCCAAATTTATTCCTCTCCAGGTCTAAACTGGAACGTGTGCAAGTTTCTTAATTTCCTGTACCAGCTCCTGTACAGCTTTTCCTTCATCATCTATTTCCAAGCAGCAATTAGTTAAATTAAATTTCCCACACCCATCTCCTTCACTTGCCATCGAAATGACTTCACCCCTGAAGAAGTGTCAAAATTTGAGAAGATAGGGGCCAAAATTGGAACAGGGTAAATGGATGCTGCCTGATGGACGAAAGATGTTACCAAAAGCGTACACCAGGCAAATTTTGGCAAGGATGTTTAACTTGTCAAAAGATTACTAGGAAAATATTTAAACAAGTAGCCATGGGAGGAAGAAAAACTGCCCAAAGGCCTTTTGAGAAAATACAAGTTTGCTTACCTAAAGTAGGAAGAATCAGATATTTATTGGTAACAATGGGTCATTTAACACACTAGGTAGAAGCTTACCTGGTAGTGAGAGCTACGGCACAGATGGTAGTAAAGGGTTTTTTTTAGATCGGGCAATACCTAGATATGGAGTAATTTATGGTATTGACTCTGACCAAGGCACACATTTTACTTCAAAAATAATTTAATTACTATGCAAATCTTTGGGTAACCATTGAGATTATCATACTCTTTGGCACCCGCAAAGCTTGGGCAGGGTGGAAAGAATTAATCAAACTATTAAGCAACAATTGGCAAAATTAATGGTTGAAACTCAAATGCCTTGGATAAGATGTCTACCATTGGCACTTTTAAATATAAGAACAAAACCACAAAGTGAAACTGGGTTATCACCATATGAAATGTTATATGGGATGTTGTGGTATGCATGTGGAATTGAAAATATAAAATATGTCTCTTGAATCAGTTTTTTTTCCTTTTTCCTTCATCCTGCTTGTAATTACCATATGTTTACCACAATGTATGCTTGACAGACACCTAGAAGATAAGGTTACTTATCAGGTCGCCCAAAACTAGCAGGACACCAGGAAACAAAAGATAAGAATGACTCATCCCAGGAAGCCTGGAGATTTGTATGTATCAGGGCCATATTCAATGAAGGGAGCCCTCTTTCTTTTTGGGGTATAAAAAACCCTAGGGAAAAAGGAAAATGCGGCTTCTTTGTCCAGACGCCCCCTCCTCTCGGCACCTCGGCTTCCAGCTACGAAAAGACACAGCAGCGGCCCGAACGGCAGAGAACCAGGAGCAACCCCCAGCCTGAGGCCAGGCCGCGCGGATGGTGATTAATTAAATTAAACCATTAACAGAATATTGAGTCTCGGTCATTTTTAACAGCTATGTACCTGACACACAAAGGAAATGCTGTTTTCTATTTAATTGTTTGTAGAGTTACAAGGACACCCTGTCCTTGATGCTGGATTAAGAGGAGGCACGAAGTGAAAAACAAGTGGCTCCCACCCCTGCACTAATAGGATTCGCTTTTGCTGCGTGTGAACAGCACTGAGTGACCAGTAGTAGGTAGGTTTGGAGTGCGGTGGAGGGGACGTGGACACTGAAACAGTATATAAACGGTTTTTGTACGTAATAAACTCGAAGCATCGATCATACCTCTGTGAGGACTCATCTTTAACTTTGCACCGAACCCTTAAGGTCACCCCCCCTCGAAACAATTGTTTTTCTAGTTAATTGTTCTTCTAGTTAACTGAAGAATGTTTGGGCTGTACTTTATCAGAAGCAATTTCTGTTGGGTCATGGTGGAGGCTCCATTGTTACAGTGGTAAAACAATAATGGTAAAACATAATTGGTAAACCATAATTTTGTACAACTGTCCAACAGACTTAAATATGGATTGATAAGATCACAGATTAGAACTGAATTTATTTTATTGTAAGATATAGTAAAATTGTGTATTAATTCTCCTAAACAGACAATAAATGTATTAATTTTAAAGCATTCTGTATTACAAAGAGAGCAGGTATGTGGTGTGTTGTTTTTGGTTTGGTTTGGGGTTTTTTCCGTCTATAGTAGTGAATATTTCTGGTACCTAGACTTGAGAAGAACCTAGAGGAGTTTTTTTGGTATGTTTGTCTCCAAGGCTGTATGTTGTGCTGACCTCAGAAAAAGGAATGGGGAGTGTGATATTAGACTGGATAAATGGGGGGATGTGAATCATGAATGTACACTACAGGGAATCCTGCCTGTTATGAGGTCCATCTCCCCCTCCCTCCTTGAATAACAAAATGAAGTTAAGAAGTAGAGATAAAGTGTTGAGAAACATCTACTGAAAGGAAGTAGAGGGGGATGACTGTTTAATGAGACACTGAGCTGTGATTTTAAGGAAGGATAAGGAGAGCCATAAAAGCCAGTAAAGGTCAAAAAGTTCTGAGAGAGGAATCATCAGTTTATAGAAGCACTGAAAGGTAAAGGAATGCATATCCAGAAAAGTTCTCCACTGGAGACCTTGTTGAGAGCCATCCTAATGTGATGCACTGCACTGGAACCAGCAAAGGCTCAATAGCAGAATCACATTCCAGTCAAGGACATCAGTGTACTCAATTATTTGGCAGTGAGAGTGAGATGATGGTGATGATGGTAGGGGCAGATGGTGATATGATAGCACCTCAGGCAGAAGTTATATGGGTGAATGAAATGGGGGACTCAGTAGCATGAGTGCAAAACAGTCTGTATATTAGTCTAGCATACATGTAACTTAATTGATAGGCGAGTGTTATCTGTAGCTGTGTTTTGGACTAGTTAGGTGGGAAGAGATAGCCTTGTATGTGACCTTAGTAAGGAAGTGAATGTCCTGAACTTTGGGATGGGGGAGTGTGGTGTGAGGGAATAAGCAGATCCACCTGTATCACAGATGCTGCTATCTCATTCTGGTTTGAAGTACAGTGGGAAGGGTATGTTTGCAGCATGGGCTGGTGGTGGGACAGTGTCATGACCCACAAGGTGGGTGCAGTACTGTCATGTCTCACAAAGTGAGCACAGTTCCCCAGATGTGGGGGCCAAACAAAATGTCATGTCCTACGGAGTGGGTGCGTCTCTGTGTCCCACAGAGTGGACACAGGTAGGGTTCCCCAGAGTGAGGGAGATTCAGACTGGACCTCCTTGCTTTCTAAACTCCCTCAGAGAGGACCCTGGGTGTGGCTGGGCCCAATCTCTTTTAACAACCCATTTGGTGAGATTAAGTTTGGGAATTCTCTGCTTGGTACTCAGGAGTAGGGAGGTTTGTATAAAAACACAACTTTACTTAAAGGTGAGTAAGATTATAAAGCATGTGAAATTACAACTAGCAGAATTATAAAGGATGGTACTTTCAAAGCAATGGATTACAATTTAGCAAAACTTAAGGAAGTTGTCAAAAGAACAGGTTACAACTAACAAAGCAACGGGGAGTAAAACTTTACAAAGCTGGAAACTGTTGCCCTCGTGCTGAGATAAGGTTAGACACAGAGACACAGAGAGAGAGAAAGAGATAAAGATAAAGGAGAGAAGATACCACCCTTGGATCCAGTGATGATCTTGGTAGGAAGTTCAGGTCCTTGGATGGAGGGCACGCATCCAGCATTTCAATTGTGCCTCTTTTATGCTGACTGACCCCACCATTTCGGGGGTAACTTTGGCATATCTTGCAAAGCCAGGTGTTCACTTGGACCCTTCCAGATGGGATGACACAGGAATAACCCTTATTTCTATGCATGTGCCCTCTCCAGTGGCTTTACCCGGGGCACACACAAGATGTCACTCTTGCTCTGCAGGGTACAGCTTGCCTGGCACTGTCTCTTATCAAATAAGGACAGTGTCCTGCCTGTCAGTGTGGCCATCAAACAGAGCTCCCCTTGTAAGGCCAGTGTTCAGCTTATCGGGATAGCCACTGAAGGAGGGGCTGCTCTTGCAAGAATAGGACCCTGTTTATCAGGGTGGTTACCCAAATGGGGGTCTCTCCTTGTGAGAACAGAGTCCAGATGGCTTATCAAATGAGGCCTCCACCCGAGCACAGTGTCCACTTTGTTAGGGTGGCTGTTTTAAGACAAATATTCTTTTTGGGATTCTACAGACGGCTGCTGAGGTAGCCTGCAATTTAATCTACCATCAGTAGCTGGGTAGAGGTAGTGAAAGTGTTATGATCCAAGCTATTATTTTATATTTTGATTGTGAGGAAAAATCAGCCACTACTCATAGATATCACGTGAATGTACAGAAATAACAGGATTTATGATTTAAGCAAATTACAAAGATTTATTTTAGGGAAAGGAGACAATAACGCCACCTTTAAAAGAAAAAACAAGTTTACAAGAGGAAAGAATTTACACAAATTAGTCACTTTGGGGAGAGAGTTGTTAAGAAAAGGAAAGAAAAACAAGAGAGCAATTAAGTTTTATCACCATCAGCCAGCTCTGGCCTCTGGCTGGAGGGGGGTGGGGCGGGGTGTAGGACCCGCCGTTCCTGTTTGGCTGTTGTTGTCCCCTTTTCCCTCTGCTGATGCTGTCCTGTAGAGAGACATTGTCAGCCAGGTGCCTTGAGTTGCCAAAGAGTGGGTGTGAGTCCACCTGTGCGTGATTAGGACAGGCCCCTATTGGGCATGAGCAAGATCAGGGGGCCAATAAAGGTGGGACACACACCCACAGAAGGCACCTCAGCTCACTCTGGTGCGAGGCATGGAGAGGCCAGCAGCTCATCGAGCCACTGGAGCAAGAAAGGCTCTACCCACTACACTTCTACCCCGGAAGCGCTGTGTGGTGGCTGGAGTCCTGGGAGAGACCAGCGACTCATCGAGCATCAGGAGCAATAATGGCTCCTCCCGCTACATTTGGTGGAGAATGCGGGCAACATAAAGAAGCAACTTGTGAAGAGCTGGCTACAGGAACATTCTCCCTGATTTAAGATAAATCAGGTGCCTCGAATTGCCAGTGAGTGGGTGTGAGTCCACCTGTAGCACAGGCCCCTATTGGGCATGAGCAAGGCCAGGGGGCCAATAAAGGTGGAACACACACCCACAGAGAAGACCTAAGCTCACTCTGGTGCGAGGCATGGAGAGGCCAGCAGCTCATCGAGCCACTGGAGCAAGAAAGGCTCTACCCACTACACTTCTACCCCGGAAGCGCTGTGTGGTGGCTGGAGTCCTGGGAGAGACCAGCGACTCATCGAGCATCAGGAGCAATAATGGCTCCTCCCGCTACACTGTCCTGTAGCTGAAGCCGAAGTGGCAAGAGAAGGGGGCGGGGGGGGGGGAGAGAGCCGCATTTTCTCCCTTTCTCTTGGAGTTTTTATACAGCAAAAAGAGGTTTTGTCTTTTCATAAATCACTGGCACACAGACTTGATAAAGATGACACAGAGATTTTGCCATCCCAAGAACTTCTCTTTTATTTATTATCTTTCAGTCCTTGTTACCTTGCTAAATTTATTATCTTTGTCTTGACCGTGTACCAGGAGGCGACCTGATTAGCAGTCTTATCTTTAGGTGCCTGTCAGGCATGATACAAAACAGAAGCTAGTTAAGTTTGGGGTAAAAATCTGTTAATTGAGAATATGCTTGGTATATTTTTAAAAGAAGAGAAAAAATACTGATTTGAGAGACATATTTCATATTTTAAAAGTGTTTACATCAGTGAGTTTTCAGCAGCATGTTGAGCACAGGTTGGAGGGACCTTTGACAGTCATCCCCTGCAGAGATCTGTACTGACACACCTTGTTCTCAGTACTAAGCAGTTCCTCTGTTCCATGGGTAAAATCACTGCCAGGCATTTGTTCAGTTTGTTTTTCTATGGGAATGAATATATTTGTGAGCAGGAGGCTATTGTGAGGTTTGTTGGCAATATATGCTCTAGGTGTCTAATGACAGTGGCCAGCAAGGTGGTTACAGTTTGTTAGCCCTGATGTAGGCCTGCTGGTATAGATAGAGGTATTAGGAGTTGTGTTATGATGAAAGGGCCTCTGTTAGCTTGAGTTGTGTCAGCTGTTTAGAGACTCTTGTACGGGCCTGCAAAACCCAGATTGTGTCATAAAGGTGTGCTGATTAAAGGCAAAGACCATTAGTCTATGGTCTTTTAAAATACAGGTTTAAATCTAAAATATAAGCCTGATGTCTATCTTCTTTCTAAAGCTGGTAACCTTAGGTTGCCTGACAAACATTATAAATGACAAAAGCCATAAACCTTTACTTTAAGAAAAGGTGAAACTTTATTTCCGCTTATATAGCAGCATTGTCCTCTTTCCCCCTCCCTTATTATAGGGAGAGTGCACATTCCTTGTTGACCAAGCCTGCTGCTGTGAAGAAAGATTCTGATACAGCACAGTGTGGTTATAAGACTTCCTTGTGAGTGTGGGAGTCCTTGTCCAGAAGCCCATTCTAGCAAACTTGCTTCCTCTTGTCATTTGGGGAACTCCTCCAAGGACAGACTATGAAACAGGCTCAACAAATGTTTTGATTTGTGAAATGTTCGTCATGAAAATGGTAAATGAAATAACTGACTCATTTGCTGTGCTGTGACTCATTTACTTCTCTTTGACTCATGGCGTAACTTCTAGAATAGAAAATGCATTTTACTCTGCTTTTAAAAACTTGTATTTTGGAAAATGGTTTCGTGAATGTCATTTGCAAACTTCACCCATTGTGAAAGACCACTGTGTGTCATTCACCCTGAAGTTACATGGTTGCTTTAGTTACATGGTTGACTTAAATGCAGCCTGCTGTCAAAAGGATGATGAAGTTATCAAGCTTGAACATTGTGCCAGGGCTTGTGGAGCTGTGTGGTGAGCCAGACAACTGGCCTACTTATGAATTCATATCTTCTAGGTGAGTTTTGCCTGGTTTATTGGACAAAACAAATGCTACTGTTGATTTAAAGAAGAGAAGATTGTAAGAGAAGGGCACTGAGAAGGGCAGGATTTATTTCTGTGCCAGTCTCACTTAGGCTGGCTTTAAGTGATCATGAAGCTCTTGACTGCTGCCTGGGGAAAGGAGATGGCGACTGTGCTTAGGAATTCATTATTGGCAAAAGGTGGCCTGATTGTTCCAGAGATGACAACATGGGCCTTTCCTGAGATGTGATGTGTGTTTGGCCTGTATGAGTGAGTCATCTTCCACACCTCTTTATTCATAGTGTTTTGCCTTATAAAATCTTGACCCTACCATACTTTGCCAGTGTTTAAAAGCAAGCCAGACCAATATTTACTTTAGGAGTATAGAAAAGGGGAAAGAAATACCTAACTACTTACTCCAATTGTGCATGCTCACTTCTCTTTGCATCTGCATAGCTGTTGCAAGAGGTGTTTTTTGCCTCTTGAGACAATACTGAGCTTCAGCATACTTATACATAATATACACTTTTGAGGCAGTTTTTCCTCTTATTACACAGTTTGGTGACCAAATAATGCGTTATGTTTTATTTTCATTGATAGCATTTTACTTCAGTTGCTAAAGTAAGTATTCATATTTTTTTGGTCTGGTTAGGCATGCTGAGCCAATATAGCTAAGAATGAGCTGGAATATCCTCTTTGTTTCTCAGTCTTTGCTTGGTTGCCCCTCAACAGTCATGGAGGCTGCAGGGTCATGATATAGTAGAGACTTCAGTTGGCTTGCATGATCTTTGTTACTGGTAGTAATGCATGAGAAGGAAGTGATGGAGCAGTGTAGTGAAATAAGGCAACCAGGTGCCACTAATTGCCAGGTAGTGGGCATGAGCTTGTGTTAAGCCCACCTGTGCCTGATTAAGGCAGGCCCTAACTGCACATGAGCAGGATTAGGGGGCCAATAAAAGGTGAGGCTTGAAGCACAGGCTCAGCTCATTCCTGAGGAAGCCAGCAGAGAGGCTAGCTGATTCTGGAGCAATACCATCAAGCCAGGCTAGTCAACCCTGAGGGCAATAGACTTGGAACGCTATTCGTGAGTTTCTGCTGGAACACCTGTTTGGACCTTGCAGCGCTGTGGCCTAAGAGAGGTTTGTCTTGCAACAGAGCAGTACTTGGAGATCTCAAGCTGAGTTTGTAGCGTGTGTGTGTAAACCCTTATTGCTTGTAAACTGAGTACTTTTGATATGGACCTCATAAAGTTTAAAATAGCTTTGTGAGGTCACAGTATCAGTGCTACTTCCCCAAGTAGGACAGTATTGCCTATAATATTGGTGCTTTTGTATAGCTTGCATAGTGTGGAAGTTAAATTACAGACAGCTGCTCTGGTAAGTGAGGCATGTTTACTGAATTGTTCTGTTTTCAGGACTAGAATAAAGCAGATGTGTGTGATCTATTCCAGATGGATTGAACTAAGGCACCACTAAGCTTACCCTTAACTAGTAGAGGGATGAACTGCATTGGAAGCCCTGTTTCATGCTTCACAATGCAAATGAGTCCATTTTCATGGCAGAAATGGCTTTTTTCGACCATAAAGAGCTATTGCACAGGGCTTTATGTAGGCCTGTCTGGGATGTGACGCTTTGGCTTTCTCAACTGCTTGCACTGGGGGAGATTAAAGCTTATCAACAGGGCTTGCTTTCAACAGTAGCTTGTTTTGATGTGGAAGGATTGATTGATCTGGGTTTCTCACTTTCTAGAGCTTTTCTACAGGTCTGTCTAGAAGATTGTAGCCATCAGACTCTTTAAGGCATGCATGAGGGGGAGTCCTTGGTTGTAGAGAGCTTAAGCAGAGTACTTTACCTCTCTTGATTGTCTCCTACTGGAAAGGAACCTGTATGATCTCCAACCCTAATTGAAGTGTTTAGCTACCTTCCCTAACTTCTGCCAGTGTACTGAGAGTGTTACTTTTTATTGAAAATGTTTATCCAGGCTGCTAAACTAAATATTTCCTTATTTAAGGAAGGTGAAGTTACTCATTGTCATGGTTTAGGTCCAGCTGGTGCCAACCAGGCCTCTGCTTGCTCATACCCCACCATGGGACAGGAAGGAGAAAATTGAGTATACCCTGGGAAACAGACCTTGAAAACAGAGGGGTACAGGAGGGATGGTTGTACTTCAAGGAATAAGTTTTGAAAGCACAGGAGCAGGCTGTCCCACTGTGCCGAAAGGCAAGCCGGCGGGGAAGACGACCGGCCTGGCTGAATTGCGAGACTCTGAAAGAAATTAGGGTTAAGAGGAGGGCCTACTAATTATGGAAAAAAGGGCTAACTACTGAAGAGGAATTTAGCAATATTGTTAAGTCATGTCGAAAGAAAATCGGACAAAGGCACAATGCGAATGGAATCTTGCCACCTCTGTGAAGGATAACAAAAAGTCCTTCTACAGATACATCAGCAGCAAAAGAAGGGGCAAGGAAAACATCCATTCTTTACTGGACACGGGTGGGAATATAGTTGTCAAAGATGAAGAAAAGGCTGAGGTATTTAATACCTTCTTTGCCTCAGTTTTCAACAGTAAGACAGGTTCTCCTGAGGACAGCTGCCTTCTGGAGCTTATAGAAGGTGACAAGAATCTAAACAGCCCCCCTGTAATCCAAAAGGAAACAGTCCATGATCTACTCAACTGCTTGGATCCCCACAAGTCTATGGGACCAGATGGGATCCACCCAAGGGTGATGAGAGAGCTGGCAGAAGAGCTCGCCAAGTCTCTCTCTATCATCTACCAACAGTCCTGGCTCACTGGGGAGGTCCCAGATGATTGGAAGTTGGCGAATGTCTTGCCAATCCACAAAAAGGGCCGGAAAGAGGACCCAGGAAACTACAGGCCCGTCAGCCTGACCTCAGTGCCTGGCAGGGTCATGGAACAGATCATCCTCAGTGCAATCACACAGCACCTGCAGGATGGGCAAGGGATCAGACCCAGCCAGCATGGGTTTAGGAAGGGCAGGTCATGCCTGATCAACCTGATCTCCTTTTATGATCAGGTGACCTGCCTGGTGGATGAGGGGAAGGCTGTGGATGTGGTCTACCTGGACTTCAGCAAAGCGTTTGACACCGTCTCCCACAGCATCCTCCTGAAAAAACTATCAGTCCACAGCTTGGACAGGAGCACCCTGTACTGGGTTAAGAACTGGCTGGAGGGCCGGGCGCAGAGTGGTGCTGAACGGGGCTGCATCCAGTTGGCGCCCGGTCACTAGTGGTGTCCCCCAGGGATCAGTGTTGGGCCCAGTTCTGTTTAATATATTTATAGATGATTTAGATGAGGGGATTGAGTCCATCATCAGCAGGTTTGCATATGACACTAAGCTGGCGGGGAGTGTTGATCAGCTGGAAGGCAAGAGGGCTCTGCAGAGGGACCTGGAGAGACTGGAGAGTTGGGCTGATTCCAATGGGATGAGGTTCAACACGGCCAAGTGCCGGGTCCTGCACTTTGGCCACAACAACCCCATGCAGCGCTACAGGCTGGGGATAGAGTGGTTGGAGAGCAGCCAGACAGAGAGGGACCTTGGAGTTTGGATTGACAGGAAGCTGAACATGAGCCAGCAGTGTGCCCAGGTGGCCAAGAAGGCCAATAGCATCCTGGCCTGCACCAGGAACAGCGTCGCCAGCAGGTCCAAGGAAGAGATTCTGCCCCTGTACTCAGTGCTGGTGAGGCCACACCTCGAGTACTATGTTCAGTTCTGGGCCCCTCAGTTTAGGAAGGATATTGAGGTCCTGGAGCAGGTCCAAAGGGGGGCAACTAGGCTGGTGAAAGGACTCGAGCACAGATCCTATGAGGAGAAGCTGAGGGAGCTGGGGCTATTCAGCCTGGAGAAGAGGAGGCTCAGAGGAGACCTCATCACTCTCTACAACTCCCTGAAAGGAGGTTGTAGCCAGGTGGGGGTTGGTCTCTTTTCCCAGGCAACTCTCAGCAATACAAGAGGGCACAGTCTTAAGTTGTGCCGGGGGAGGTTTAGATTGGACGTTAGAAAGAATTTCTTTACCGAGAGTGTGATCAAGCATTGGAATGGTTTTCCCTGGGAAGTAGTGGATTCTCCATCCCTGGAGATATTTAAAAAGAGACTGGATGTGGCACTCAGTGCCATGAGCTAGTAACTGCAGCAGTAGTGGTTCAAGGGTTGGACTTGATGATCTCTGAGGTCCCTTCCAACCCAGCCAATTCTGTGATTCTATGAATACTCTCGTCAATTTTGGCCATCTATCTTGTCCGGTCTTCCCTAAGGGTGGGCTGCAGGTGTGACCTCTTTTCTCCTTTTCTCCTTCTGGGGAGCAAAGTGTTCTTCAGAACTGAGCAGTGTCCTTGGTTCTGCATACTAGTCTCTAGCAGTAACTATAAACATCAAGTGTTATCAGTCCTAGAAGCACACACTGTCTGAGAAACTTGCTGTTAATTTCAGCAAGTGCAACTACTTACAAGAGACTTAGCTAAAAGCAAAAGTACAAGACAGAAAATCACCTTTATCCTGACCCATACCAGGACAGAGGGAAAAATATATTGAATATATTGAAATGTTTGTGGTTTTGAGATATTTTTTTTACAGCTTTCATTTTCTGTCAGTAGTAGTAGGTTTTTCATACATCTATAGGTATTAATTGTGTGAACAGCTAACAAAAGCTTAGTCTTTCAGGGCGAGCTGGCCTCTGGGTAGAACAAAGGCATTCAGTAGGGTGAAAAGCTTTTTTTTTTCAGAAGCACAAGTATAAAGGCAGCTGGCAATATGAGTGCCAATCAGAAACATATCTGGAAACTTAATTCCTCTGGTTGTGTTTCCAAAGTGCAAGGATTTATTTTTTACCTTACTGTCTTTAGCAAGGTTATTATTTAGTGAAGAAAATTGTATGGTGCTGCTTTTTGGGATTTTAAAAAAACTGCTGTAATGCACAGCATTACATTTAGTTTAAATTTAATTTTGTTAAAGTAGAGGGAAAAAGTGCAAATGATATGATTTGTGTTGTGAGGGATTAGGGGTTCGGTAGGGTTAAACTAGATTAAATAAATCCTGTAGGTCTTGAAGCTCTTTGGTTTTCCTAGTTTGGCATTACACAGGAGTGTTATGGAACCACTCATTCAAATAAGCACCCCCTGCTATTTATAAACTAGTATCTTGATGTGCTTGCTTTTGTAATACTTCTTCCACATCCATAGCATCTCTTAATTTTCATAGGTGTTATTAGATAACATTTAAGGAATGCTACTCATTTCCTCATTATTTTTTATATCTAAACCATCACAGAAACCCCTTGATCATGCTCTATGACTGCTTTAACTCAAGTTCTTTGTTTACTCTTATATTTAACCCCATCATTCAAAAAGCAGTATTCTGAGAACATTCTTACGGAGTGCGTTTTCTGCTTGAAGGGTAGCCACTAACGTGTGACTGGGTCGTTGGGGGAATGCTGTGCTGGCAGAAACTAAATCAAGTTCTCCAGGCACAAAGAACAATGCTGTTGCACGATAATGAGAGAGCAGCCCAATTCCACTTTACAGGCCTTTACAGTGACCTATAGAAAGTAACCTCTTGTACAAGTGGAACAAGGCAATGTTGCAAAATTTAGCTTGTTCATTTGCTGAAAGTTTGTCTTGATGACTGAAACTAAAGGTTTTATTACAATTGCTAAACAGATGTTTTTGTATTTTGGTTTATAAACTGTCCTGAATCTACCAGTCTAAAACCAACAGTAGAAACTACATTTCCTTTAAATTACAGAGCATTTCTAATGTGATGTGACAAGCAGAAAGAAACTTTACAATCCCACAAAAGGTCATAAAGCAGGTATGTTTATTATGGCACCAGGTGCAAGTGGGATCTCTCCTTCTAATTCTCGCACACCGCAGCTAAATGCATGCAACTATTTATTACCCAAAGTTATACGTATGTATTACAGAGGTATGCATATGCATACAATAAGTGAGGTTATTCAAATCAGCTATTAACATAAGTCTCCACCCATCTCTGCATGCACACTATTGCCTCGTAGCTGTAGGCAGGGGTCTTTGGGATGAAGGCTCCAAGTCTTCCTCTCAATGAATTTTTTACCTTTGGCACAAAAAGCTGAGTCATATGCATCAGCGACTGCAAAGCCAGTTAAGACTGGTTCTTATCTGAGGGGTAGATATTTCAGGCCAGGTGGTTTCTGTCTAATGCTTGGCTATACGTTGTTAGTTCCCATTATCTAAAGAATTTCCCTTAGCTAAAAAGTTCTGCATTTTCCCATCTCAGATGTGCTACCTCTTTTAAAGTGTGTGCTATTGAACACTTTGGGAGGCTTCCTGGAGAAAAGTGGTATTAACTTAGTAGTGTTACATGATATCAACCAAAATAACATCTGTCTTCAGCGTTTCATTTTGAGCTCTAACTGATACTGAATATTTGTTTTCGGTTAGTGCAGTGGTGTTTTGGAGGGGGGGGGGGCACAGGTAGCTCCTGTGAAAAGCTGCTGGAAGCTCCCCTGGTTCCAATTCTGGCCCTACCTCTGGCCAAGGCTGTGCAGATATAGGAAGCTGGATGTGCCTCTGAGAGTAACATATTCAAGAAAGGGGAAATGAAACTGCAAAAAAGTCCTGCAGGGTGGAGTAGAGGAGGAGGTGAGACCAATGCCAGAGCAAAGACACCAAGGCCAGCGAAGAAGGAAAGAGGAGAAGGTGCCAGAGCACAGATGTCCACGCAGCCTGTGGTGAGGTGGCAGCTGTCCCCCTGCAGCCCATGGAGGAGCACAGTGGAGCAGTCGGTGAAGGACCACAGTGGGGCAGATATGGATTTGTAGCCCTTGAAGTGTCACTGGTGGGCAGATGTGAAGCTGCAGCCTATGCAGGATCATGGAGAAGGGCAGAGTTGAGTGCTTAGGCTGCTTTTACAGAGGATAAGATGCAATGTGTTAATTGAACAATAGAAAACAATTAAAAATTATTACAGCCACCTTTTTTCCTAAGCTCTTTACCTTGTTTACAAATTGCTCTCTTTTGCATTTATTTAACTATGTAGTCCATAAAGAGCAAGAGATTGTCAAATGTAGTGAAATGAGGCAACCAGGTGCCACTAATTCCCAGGGAGTGGCATGAGCTTGTGTTAAGACCACCTGTGGCTAATTAGGGTGGGCCCCCACTGCACATGAGCAGGATTAGGGGGCGAGTCCTGAAGCACAGGCACAGCTCATTCCTGAGCACGCATGCAGAGAGGTCGGTTGGTTCTCTCAGTACTGCACTACCTTCATTGTGCCACTAGCGCTCATCGCCCTTAGGGTGAGGCTCTGAGGAGTCTCAAACCCGCAGCCTCTGCATTGCGGTACTGCGTGCTTGCCCTCATTCTCCACCAGGGTGAGGCTTGAGGGGTGCAGCCCCCTAGTCCT
Source organism: Calypte anna (assembly GCF_003957555.1). Classification (NCBI taxonomy): domain Eukaryota; kingdom Metazoa; phylum Chordata; class Aves; order Apodiformes; family Trochilidae; genus Calypte; species Calypte anna. The sequence goes on along the minus strand of NC_044276.1, from coordinate 13,038,972 downwards.
GCTCATGTGCAGTGGGGGCCTGCCCTAATTAGGCACAGGTGGGCTTAACACAAGCTCATGCCACTCCCTGGGAATTAGTGGCACCTGGTTGCCTCATTTCACTACAGTCAAATTTTAGGGTTCTTATCTTAAAGGGCATAGTGCATATTTGAAAATTGTTTTTAGAACAGTTTGCTGAATTACTATGTATAGGGTTATCAAAACACAGCATGCTCAATCCTAAATTATACAGTTGATCATACCATTCAAAATGTTCTTCTCTATTAGAGATAAAGCTGGGCTGACTCTGATGTAGGAAGATCATGGATGGCAATCAATCTGTTTGCTCCACAAAACCAAAATGACCTATCTCTTTTGTAGACTTGATACTTTTTATCTCACTTGTGGTAAGCTTTGTCAGCAATTGAATGTGCCTTCTAGATTATGGAGAGTCAACATCAGTGGAGCTCAACAATTCATTTCCATTGTATTTGAGAGGTCATGGCAATCTGGTGAGGTTCCCACTGACTGGAAAAAAGGTAACATAGCCCCTATTTTGAAAAAGGCCAAAAAAGACCTGGGGAACTACAGGCTGGTCAATCTCACCTCTGTGCCTGACAAGATCATGGAACAAATCCTCTTAGAAAATCTGCTGGGGCACATGGAAAATAAGGAGGTGGCAGCCAACATGGCTTCACTAAGGGCATATCACGGCTGACCAATTTGGTGGCCTTCTCCAACAAGGTTACAGTGATGGTGGATAGTGGCACAGCACCTGATGTCATCTACCTGGATTTGTGCAAGGCATTTGATACTGTCCTACACAACATCCTGGTCTCCAAACTGACAAGACATGGATTTGACAGGTGGACAACTCGGTGGATAAGTAATTGATTGGATGGCCGCACCCAGAGAGTTGTGGTCAATGGTTCAGTGTCCAAGTGGAGGTAAGTGACGAGTGGTGTTCTTCAGGGGTCAGTATTGGGACCAGTACTATTTAACATCTTTGTCAGCAACGTGGACAGTGGGATAGAGTGTATCCTCAGCTGGTTTGCTGATGATACCAAGCTGTGTGGTGTGGTTGACACCTTAGAGGGAAGGCAGGTCATCCAGAGGGACCTTGATAGTCTGGAAAGGTGGGCCCATGCCAACCTAATGAAGTTCAACATGGCCACGTGCAAGGTCCTGCATGTGGGTCTGTGCAACCCCAGGCACAAATACAGGCTGGGGGGAGAATGGGTAGAGAGCGGCCTTGAGGAAAAGGACTTGGGGGTGGTAGTAGATGAGAAGCTTGACATGAGCCACCTGTGTGCACTCACAGTCCAGAAGGCCAACTGCATCCTGGGTTGCATCAAAAGAAGTATGGCCACCAGGGCTAGGGAGGTGATTCTGTCCCTCTGCTCTTTTGAGACTGCGCCTGGAATACTGAATACAGCTCAGGAGCCCTCAGCACAGGAAAGATACAGACCTGCTGGAGAGGGTCCAGAGAAGGGCCACAAAGATGATCAGAGGGTTGAAGCACCTCTGCTATGAAGACAGGCTGAGAGAGTTGGGGCTATTCAGCCTGGAGAAGAGAAGGCTCTGGGGGATCTTATAGTCGCCTTCTAGTACATGAAGGGGGCCTACAGGAAAGCTGGGGTGGGGCTTTTCATCAGAGAGGGTAGTGACAGGACAAGGGGTAATAGTTTTAAACTGAAAGAAGGTAGATTTAGGTTAGATATTAGGAAAAAATTCTTTACCATGAGGGTAGTAAGATACTGGAATAGGTTGCTTAGGGAGGTTGTGGCTGTCCCCTCCCTGAAAGTGTTCTGTGACAGGTTGGATGAGGTCTTGTGCAACCCAGTCTAGTGGGAGGTGTCCCTGCCCATGGTAGGGAGGTTGGACCTTGATGATCTCTAAGGTCTCCTCCAACCCTAACAGTTCTATGATTTTGGGTTCCCTTTGGCTAGACACTGAATGCAAATAAACAATGGGATGAAATCTAGTGCCCATGATCCTCGCTGGGACTTGGGCTCTCTGTAATGTGTGATACTTATATATAGTAAGAAAAAGAAATGATTTATTATGGATTTTGTTTTTGAAACTCCATAAAGTTTTAAACCTTTTTCAAGGGGCATCTGCAGTTCTTGAAACATGGTTCATCCTGTGAAGAGCTGCATGTATTAAGGCTAACTAAAAGTTATAGCTTACTTTTTCTTTGCAGTTTTAGAACCAGTTTGTCTTTGTAGAAAGATGGGGATGGGTTATTCTAAGACATATCTGCATGGTATGTCATTGGACATTCCTGGTGATGATGTAGCTTTGTCTCTGGACAAACATACCTCTGGAAGTTTAAGGATGAAGTTATAGCTACAGCCTAGTTGTAAAACACTGCTGGTTGGGTGTGTTCATTAGGTGGACCTAAGTTGATTTGGAGTCTGTTAAGCTGTAGCCTTCTAATTAGTCTTGAGGACATCTTGCAGCAGGTGGAGATAAACATGCAGGAAAAGTTAATGGTAGAGATTATATGGCTGACTCAGTGTTTTGTTTAGAATGCGTTTCGGAAATGCTACTGTTGCTTTTAAGGGGATGTTCAAAAAATTAAATTATGGGAAATGACAATTTATCTTGAAAGTGGTGCAGAAGATTTCATGGTAATTAAAGGTAAGTTCATAAATGGCAGTGGATCATTGAAGATGTATGACAGGGTAAAAATTTAAAATGTTTAGGATCAAGCAGGAAAATATCTCAAATACAGCCAGAGGACTCATAATTATTACATTAGTGACAAGTGGGTTATTAGATGCTTGCTCATTCATGTTCCCTTCATGCCATGAACATGTTTAGCAAAACATTTGTTTTACCAATCAGATCGCCACTAAAATTTTGCCTTATATCCAATACAACATTTCAATCTAGTCACTGAAATCGGTAAGAAAATGTCCAAGTACAAGCTAGGTACTGTAAATTAGATTCTTCCAAGTAAGACTTAATTGGGGAAAATACAGAGTTTTACAAGTACACAATGACGTGACATACTAGAATTGAGGTACTGAAGAGCATGTAAATGGGTTTGAATTTAAATACCTAACCAAAGGAGGCAAATAGATCATTTCAGTCCAAAAGGCAGTTATTTGGGTCACCATGCTTGGTGCAAGCATGTAGGTACTTTTTTGTTGCTTTTTCTTGTAGGGAAATCTGCAATCTTCAATTAGGGAAGTCTGCTGCCTCCCTGGGGCCAGGATAAGGGACATGACAAGTAAACTTCCAACCCTAGTGAGACCTTCTGATTACCACCCACTTTTGGTCTTCCAGGTGGGTAGTGATAATTTGGTATCAAGAACTACAAAAGCAATCATGACAGATTTCAGGGCCCTGGGACAACTAGTTAAGGGATCAGGCATGTAAATTGTGTTCTCCTCCAACCCTCTAATGACAGCGATGGATGAGGGAACTAGCAGGAAGATCCAACAGGTTAATCCATGTTGTAGGGACTGGTGTCAACGGCAGGGCTTTGGGTTCTTTCATCATGGATCAATATATGCATCACCGAGCCTCCTGGCAAAAGATGGGGTACACCTATTTCAGCATGGGAAAAGGATCTTCTCTCAGGAGTTAGTATCCCTCATTGAGAGGGCTTTAAACTAGACTTGAAGGGGGAGAGGAATAAAGCCAGGCTCACTGAGGATGAGTCTAGGAATGGCCTTCTGTCTGCCATCCACTCGAGGTGGGAATCAGTAATAAAGGGGGTGTAGTGAAATGAGGCAACCAGGTGCCACTAATTACCAGGTAGTGGGCATGAGCTTGTGTTAAGCCCACCTGTGCCTGATTAAGGCGGGCCCCAACTGCACATGAGCAGGATTAGGGGGCCAATAAAGGTGAGACTTGAAGCACAGGCTTGGCTCATTCCTGATCTCAGCTCATGCCCACTACCTGGTAATTAGTGGCACCTGGTTGCCTCATTTCACTACAGGGTGTGTAGCTGGTTTTGCACCAGTGTTTCAATGTACCAGTCTGAAACCTCTTTAAACAATTGCTAGAGGAAATCCCATGGGACAGGGTACTAGAAGGTACAGCGGCCCAAGATGATTGGTTAATATTCAAGGACCTTCTTCTGAGCTAAAGACCAATGCATCCCAATGGGAAGAAAAACAAGAAAGGGAACTAGGAGACCAGTATGGTTGAATAAGGAACTGCTAGGTAAACTCAAATGGAAGAAGAGAACCTATGGATTGTGGAAGGGAAGGGCTGGCCTCTTGGGAGGAATATAAAACTGTTGTCTGAGAATGCAGAGAGGCAACTAGAAAAGCTAAAGCCTCCTTGGCATTAAACCTTGCAAGGACAACAGGAAGGGATTCTTGAAATACATAGCAGATAAAACTAACACTAGAGGCAGTGTAGGCCCACTGCTGAATGAGGTGGGTGCCCTGGTAATAGATGGCACAAAGAAGACAGAATGCTAAACGCCGCCTTTGCCTCTGTGTATGCAGCTGGAGAATGTCCTTGGGAGCCCCAGGCCCCTAAGGCTGCTGAGGAAGTCAGGGTAAAGGATGAGTTTGTATTGGTTGATGAGGGCTGGGTTAAGGATCAGTTAATGAGGCTGGGCATCCATAAATCCATGGATCCTGGGTGCTCTCCATCATCTTTGGTAAATCGTTGGAAAAAGGAGAGGTGCCTGAAGACTGGAGGAAAGCAAATGTCACTCCAGTCTTCTCGAAAGGCAAGAAAGAGGACCTGGGTAACTACAGACTGGTCAGCCTCACCTCCATCCCTGGAAAGGTGGTGGAACAACTCATTCTTTATGCTGTTTCCAGGCACATCAAGGACAAGAGGCTTACCATGAGCAGTCAACATGGCTTTACTTAGGGGAAGTCATGTCTGACCAATCTGATAGCCTTCTATGAGGATGTAACCAGGTGGATGGACGATGGCAGAGCAGTAGAAATAGTCTATCTTGATTTCAGGAAGGCATTTGACATCCTTGGAGCTAAACTGAAGAAGTGTGGCCTGGAAGACTGGGTAGTGAGGTGGATCTGGTTAAAGGAGTTGTAGTCAATGGGATGGAGTCTAGTTGGAAGTCTGTTTCTAGTGGAGTCCCTCAAGGGTCAGTACTGGGACCAGTACTATTCAATATATTTATTGATGACCTGGATGAGGGAATAGAGTGTACTATCAGGAAGTTTGCTGATGACACAAAACTGGGTGGAGTGGCTGACACCCCAGGAGGCTGTGCTGCTATTCAGAGGGAGCTAGACATATTGGAGAGTTGGGCAGGGAGAAATTTAATGTATTACAAGGGTAAGTGTAGAGTCTCGCATCTGGGAAAGAACAACCCCAGATACCAGTATAGGTTGGGGACTGAGTTGCTGGAGAGCAGCATAGGTGAAAGGGACCTGGGTGTGCTGCTGGATGGAAGGATGACCATGAGCAAGCAATGTGCCCTTGTGGGCATCCTGGGGTGCATTAGAAGTGGTGTGGCTAGTAGGTCAAGAGAGGTTCTCCTCCCCCTCTACTGTGTTCCAGTGAGGCCACATCTGTAATTCTGGGCCCCTAAGTTCAAGAAGGCCAGGGAACTGCTTGAAAGTCCAAAGCAGAGCAACTAATATGATTAAGGGCATGGAACATCTCCCTTATGAGGAAAGGCTGAGGGAGCTGGGTCTCTTCAGCTTGGAGGAAAATGAGGGATGATCTCATTCATGTTTATAAATATGTAAGGGGCAAGTGCCAGGAGGACAGGGTAAAGTTTTTCTGAGGGGTGACTAATAATAGGACAAGGGGCAACAGTTATAAACTGGAGCATAGGTGGTTCTGCATAAATATTAGGAATAGTTTTTTCACTGTGTGGGTGACGGGGCACTGGAACAGGCTGGCCAGGGAGGTTGTGGAGTCTCCTTCCCTGGAGACATTCAAAACCCAAGTGGATGCATTCTTATGTGTCCTGCTGTAGGTGACCCTGCTTTGGCAGGACTATATGGTTGGACTATATGATCTTTCAAGGTCCCTTCCAACCCCTAACTTTCTATGGTTTTATGAATCAATAAAACTCATCCTGGCTCCTTCTGTTCATATTCTGTCTCTACGGTGTCACTGGAGAGCAGTATGACTGATAAGACATCGGTGTGTTTGGGATCTTCTCTAGAATTTCTGTGCACTTTATTCAGTTTTCTCATCTGTTTTGTCAAGATGATGGAGACAGAATATTTTCAGCAGAAAATGTAAGCAGGCAAACTACAGTCTGTTGACTTGCTGATTGTGCTTCAGATTCTTTTTTCAGTAATTAAGAGTGGCAGGTTGTGCTAACCTAGAATTTTTGTAACACAAAATAGAGCTTTGTGAAGTTCAGGATTTGAGCAGGTGTGGTTCTGTTTTGCTTTAGCAGAAACCCTGTCTTTTCAGTTGCTTCAGGTTAAGAAATTATTATTTTCTCCAGAGATAAGACCATGTCTTGAGGCAACTAGGATGAAGCCATATTTCTTTCCCAGTTTTCCTATTTCATTCAGGGCCAGTGAAGCAACAGGACAAACAGGCCTGCAAATACATCAGTAGAGTCTCCCTAGCCCATTTCATTTGACAGAGGGAAGTGGCACTCTTGTGGCCAGAACCATTCTGGATGGAGAATATTTAGTTCAGAACTGTTGCTGCAACCAAATCTTTGACAGCAGATACTGTGTTATACCTGTAAGTTAAATACTATGGTTTCATCTGTAAACCATTCAGGTCTTCACCTTCTACTGTAATTACTGAGGTTGTCCCTTCCATCAAAAGCCAGTGCTTCCTTGGAACATGACACATAAAGTAAATTCTCAGTGGGAGTTTTTTGCATAGCTTTGGCTTGCACATTAAAATTTATGCCTTTGCATGATGACCAAGTATGGTACTAGGTTTTCAGATAAAATCTGAGGTAACCACCACCACCACCTAATTAAAAGAATTGAAAGTTTGTTATTTGTACAGATAATTTTTAAAAGTTTAATTCCTTGAAATAACAGCAATGAAATAAAAGGGTTTGAAGTAGAGAATTTTGATTATGACAGTCCTTGAGAAACAGCGTAGTTTAGGAGAAATGAGAAGGAAAATTTGTGTAAATATTTTTATTTCATTATTGCAAAGTTCTTAAAACTTAAGAAGACTTTTCTCCAACATAGTTGGCCATTCTGAGAGAACATGTACTTCTGGAGACCATTTTCTGCCCTAAAGATCTTTGGAGAAGATGAGTTACACAGGGTTGGATTGGTTTCTACATCTCAATTTTGCAAAGCTTGTTTCTATTGTTTTGTCTGTTGAGAAGTTTCCAGGGAACTACTAAGAGGTTAGGTGACTTCTAATGTACTTTGACTTTCATCCCTCTCAGAGAGGCTGCCCCTTTACAAAGGAAGTCTGGATCAAACTCCCTGGAACCTCAGTGTTATTAGCTAGAACAGTCCTTCCTATTTTTTACATCCTATCCTTGGAGACAAAAATTTTTTAATGCATCAAGATACAAATGAACATACACCCCAGCATTCTGTGAATAGAATTAGAGTCTGGAGGCTTTTTTTACTAATTGTAAACCTTACAGATCAAGGCCATGTTCTTGCCATGATGGTTAATCATCCTGCAAGTTTGGCATATTACTAGTGTCTTAACTTGATTTCTGTAATGGTAGCTTTTCTTGAATGATAAATATTACTTATTCTTTGGCATTTGTTGGAGTAGCCTTGAGTCAAAAATACCTCTTAATTTTGCCATATAACAGTGACACTGCAATGTTTTAATGCAGTTGCCAATCCTGTTAATTTTCTTTTTCTTGGTAATACCACAGTTTTAACAGCTGACTTTTCTCTTGGTACAAGGCAGGAATTTTCCCATTTTTTTTCAGATCCATTAAAATGTTAATAAGAAGGGGTGATTACTCAGAAGAGTCTGTTTTGAACAGATCATTGGCTAGCTAGTGGCTTATGAATTATGTTTATTTTAAGCATCTGAATTTCCTATTTCTATTGTCCAATGCACAGTTGTAATGACTGTACTGTTGGAGCATCCTAATATACTGCTGTTGTATTTTTACTTTTTGTTTGAACCCCGTGATGACACTCCTTCAGTTGATAGAGTTGCAGTTCTAGTTAACTGATGATGCTTCCTTGCACATTAAAGCATTTTATTATGAATGCTATATTGTAGGGAGAAAATAATAATAAAAAAAGTTTTAGTTTGTACTAGTTTGTAATAGTAGTTTGAACTAGAGAAACTCTGTGAGGGCTGGAAGATACCATAGTAAACTTAAGCATGTTAGAGAAGCAGGGTTTGTACCACTCTTTGTAGGGGTTTAGCATTTAAAGAAAACAGGTTTAACTCTTGATAGAAGTTTGCAAAACTGTTCTGAAAGAGAAAAACTAGCAATATATACCCTGAACCATGTTATAATGAAACGCATATGTTGGTTATGTCTTTTACTTATAATTGCATGAGAGGGTTATGTGTATTCAACGTGCTTGTGAAAGTTTTAGACTACTTGATAAGTGTTTATGCTGTAGAGACATGTTAGCCAAAGTAGTTGTGAGGAAAAAAGTTCGGGACTGTTTTTGAGTCAGGTCAGCAACTTAACTGACATGTGGTTTCTGTGGTTTTTTTTACAATTTGTCAGTGATCTGAAAGCGCAATGGACAGAGGACAAACATTACTGCTGTGTGTGTATTCATACCTATTGTCTTTGTGTGTAAGCTGTTGAATTTTTAGTCCAGGCAGTTTTACTTATATTTACATTTTAAACTAGTAAAAACCTATTAAAATAATTCCCAGGATGGGTTAAAGATTTGCAGGTATGTTTTACCATATGCTGTGTCCAGTGGGGCAACTCAATGTATACTTGAGTAGTATTTAGGCTGTAGTTTCACTTAAGTTTCTTGCAGTGTCAGTATGAGCTGGAGTTGCTCTCTGCTATTTCTTTCTGTCTTTGTAGTATTCCTTTAGTTGTGCCAGCAGAAGTGGGGTTTTGTTTTGTATGGGTTGGTGTGGTGATGTAGGTCAGGGAACTTATCCAGTGGAGAATCTGGGTTTTATTGTTTTTGTTTTGGATTTGAGAGTCAGTGGCTGGTGTAGTTCTCTGCAGCTCCCACTGCTTCTGTAATGCTGAGATCATGCCTGTAGGTGTTAGCCTGAGGTGCTATGGATTTCCCAATTCTAATCATAAGCAATTAATGAAATATTTTATTACCTTTCTTCTAATCTGTGCTTACGGTAAGGCAGCATATCTCTCTTCAAGGAGGAGGGAGGGAGATCCCTTCATATGTGGCTCATCCGGTTTCTCCTAGCCAACTCTTAAATTATATTTTAGGCCTACCTGCTGAAGAAGTTTTTCCAAAAAATCCCAAGACAGAAGGAGGAAGCAATAACCTTCTCCTGCCAGTCAAAATTAAGAGGAAGAAGAAAATTACCTCATAAGTGTCCCTTCCCCTAGGTGGCCCTTTCAAGGATTTGGTTTATCTGATGTAGTTCTGCATATAAAAAAGTCCATGTAATTTAGCCAAGGTGGGCAAGCTTCTTCCTACTCTTGTCTTTGCTTGAAAAAAAGGAATGTATGCTGGTCTGCTTCCTGAAACATATCCAGGTTGGGTGAGAAAATGGAAAGTTGTTCTCTCTGCAGCATCTGACATTCTTTAGGTCTTTGCTGTAGATTTCATGAAATAGCATGATACTCAGCAGTTCAGCTTTAGCACTGAAAAAGCATACAATACACTGCAGTGCAGTGTAGTAACAGCTGCTTGAAAATTCTCAGTATATGTGCATTTAACTGTCCATTGCAGTACAAACAGTAAAAGTAGGTAAGACACAAGGTAATTTGAAAGTTCCTTTTTAATGCATCTTATGAATGAAATATGAGTTTGTAGAGATGACCAAGAATGAGATATTTTGAAAGTGTAAAGCTCATGGGAGAAAACCATGTTTTAGCCTGCATAAATGAAACGTAGGAGTTCACTTTGTTCTTAAGTAGAGCTTGTGAAGAGTTGCCAGCATAAAAAGGGTGCAGTTTAGCACTGTTTTCTCTTTAAAATAGTTGTCAGATGAGTAATTTATATTTAATTGCAATAACAAAAGATGATTATTGGTTATAAGACTCACCTTAGCTTTTCTGTTCAAATGGAAATTTTAACTGTATGATCTTCATGCTGAATTGTCCTTTTGATTCCCTTCAGTCACTTCTGTAATACATGAACAAGGACTTATTCTCTGGATTTTCTGTTTTGTACTAGTCATTTTTAGAAACTGTTTATAATTGTATTTAACCAACTTACAAAGTTGGAATGATTTGTTTAGAGTTAATCTTGTTTGTTTGAGTTGATAAGAGTCATCCGTGTCATTTGACTGAAGGATTTCTTCAGTTTGTATACACTGTCACTCCAATACTTCCCCATCAACTCTGCCCTTACCCAACTATACTTGTTTATTATTTTATCCTGTTTGTGCTAGATCTTGTGCAAATTCATGTTAGCAGTCAGTCCTTGCTCTGAAAAGTTTATTCTTAAAATTACGATGCAAAAGAGAGAAAAAACAAAAACAAAAAACCGAAGAGGAAAAGATGGGAATGTGTTTCACAGGCTAAATAGGTACGTAATTACAGTGTTGCATAATTGTTAACTGGAGTGTTCAGAAATCATAAGGCTTAAATAATAATAATAAACCCCCCTAAGAAATAATTTTAAACTGGGGGTGTTGGTTCACACCCAGCTGAATATGAGCCAGCAGTATGCCCAGGTGGCCATGAAGGCCAACAGCATCCTGGCATGTATCAGTAATATTGTGGCCAGCAGGAGAAGGGAAGTGATAGTGCCCCTGTACTCTGGTGAGTACACCCTGCACTGGTGAGGCTGCACCTCGCGTACTGTGTTCAGTTCTGGGCCCCTCGCTACAAGAAAGACATTGAGCTGCTGGAGCAAGTTCAGAGAAGGGCAAGCAAGCTGGTGAAGGGTCTAGAGAACAAGTCCTATGAGGAGAGGCTGAGGGAACTGGGAATGTTTAGTTTGGAGAAGAGGAGGCTGAAGGGAGACCTATTCGCTCTCTACAACTACCTGAAAGCAGGTTGTAGGGAGGTAGGTATTGGCCTCTTCTCTCAAGTAAATAATGATAAGACTAGAGGAAATGGCCTAAAGTTGCACCAGGGGAAGTTTAGACTAGTTATTAGGAAGAATTTCTTCACTGAAAGAGTAGTTACATACTGAAACAGGCTGCCCAGGGAGGTGGTAAAATCACCATCCCTGGAGGTATTAAAAAAACATGTAGATGAGGAACTTCAGGACAAGCTCTAGGGGTCATGGTGAGATATATATATATCTGTGGGTGGGGGGAAGTTGATGGTTGGATGAGGTGATGTCCTGGTTTGGACCAGGATAAAGGTGGTTTTCTGTCTTGTACTTTTGCTTTTAGCTAAGTCTCTTGTAAGTAGTTGCACTTGCTGAAATTAACAGCAAGTTTCTCAGTGTGTGCTTCTAGAACTGATAACACTTCATGTTTATAGTTACTGCTAGAGACTGTCATGTAGAGCCAAGGACACTGCTCAGCTCTGAGGAAAACTTTTACCCTCCAGAAGGAGTAAAGAGATCCCACCTGCAGCCCTGCTTTGGGGAGGAACAGACAAGATAGATGCTAGAATTGACCAAACAGAGTATTCCATCCCATATACGTCATACTCAGTATAAATTTGAGGGATCATGAGGGCCAAGCCAGATTTCGGGATTTCCTTATTTCCTGCTTCCCTTCCTTCACCCGGCATCCTGGAAGGATTCCGTCCGTTCGTCTGCCTGTGGTCCTGATCCGTGCCAGCCCATATCTGTGTGTTCCTGCCTCCAGTTCCCGACTGCTGCCGACTCCAGGAGTCCATCCTGGACTTTCCCAGGGCTGCCCTGCAGCCTCGGTGGTGACGTGAGAGTTATTGGGGGAAAAGGGGGGAGGCATGTGGTTTCCATTTTCCTGTATATTTGTATATATTTAGTAATTTTTCCTATTTATCATTACTGTTTCATTAAAGTTGTGTAGTCTAGTTTCCAACGCATAAGTCTCTCTCCCTTATTCTCTCTCCTTTCTTTATCAAGGAGGAGAGAGAGATTAGTAGAGAGCGTCTCTTATTCGGTTTAATTGCCGGGCCCGTGTTAAACCATGACAGGTGATGTTAGAGGTCTTTTCCGACCATGACAGTTCTGTGATTCTGTGGTTCTTGGGTTATTTGCCTCTTCTAATGCTTTAGGGGTTTGCAGTTTTCAAACTGTCCTTTGCAGCTAAAAAGAGAAGTTAAAAAAAAAATCCAAAGGTCAAAAAGCAGATGCAAATAAAAATTTACTGTTTAAATTAAAGAAGCCCAATAGCAAGTAGAAAACACTGAGAAATGTTTAGAATGAGCTTATTCTGGGAATACTTTTAAAGATGGAAGCTGCCTGTCCTAGTTATTAAGGTGTTCAGCTCTTTCAAATGTTAAAGCTAGTAGTGAAACTTAAACCTGTTAATATTAAATGTTGCTAGGATTGGAATGGTCTGTAGACCATCAGTCACTTTCATTCTTTTCAAATTGTCCAGAGGAGCCAGAAATAGCATGTGATGTGGTTGGATTCTGTGCCGATTACTTTTTTTTCTTTTGAAGACTACTGAGATAATTGCAATAGTGATAACGTAAAAAAACACCCAAATGATATAATTCTCAGTAAGAGTAATCAGTGGTACTCTCAGGATTCATGTGTAAATATCATATATATAAATATTATTAAAATCAGAGCTTCTGTAAATACAGTATCTGCATCCAACTGTCTCTGTCAACTTACAGATTCACACAGAACCAGAAGAAATTAAATTAACAATCTTTTCACTGAGATTGTTACTGCTGAATTTGTATCTATTTTGCAGTACTTTGGGTTAGGTTCTCTTTTTTTTTTTTCTGGCACATAGTTTTGAGTAAATGTGACAGTAACTTTCCTGGTTGCTGCAGCCTCTCTGTTTTCTGGTGTTTCTAATGGAGAGTTTCTGGCCTAGCATTGTGGGAGTGGGTGAGAAGAAAGTGCTGAAGCTGTAGAATGGATTTCAAGATGTGCATTGGTGTTAATAAATGGTTAAAGGTGGAAAAGGCTGAAGCATTATGCAAGCTGTTGAGTAAAACCTAAGTGTATTACAAAATGGTGAGCTCAGTAGTCTGGCTCCTGGCCAAGCCTTTACTTTCTTCCCTACAGCTGAGGGCTTTCCAATTTTCCCACGAGTGGGTTTGTCTGAACTGTTCAGGAATGCTGCCTTCGCTGCTACCTGATGTCAGGGTGGGCAGTTCAGTCTAAGGGGCAGACAGGCGAGGGCCCTCCTGTCCTCATTGCCTTGAAATACTCTCTTCTCCCCCCTCCCTGCTGCTTGCATCCCCTTTTCCATCTTGCTCCATTTCACTGGGCCTATAGTAAAAAGGGAAGTCTGCTTTTGTATTTCATTTTCAGCACTCTAGATGGAGCTGCTGTTGAGGGTGCAAAAAAATATACTTTAGCTTTCACAGTGTTGGGGTTGGAGGATTTTGGGAAGGTGGCATGTGTCTTCCACCATTGGAGCTCCTTTCCCTGCCCATCTGGTCCATCTTCATCCCAGAGAGATTCTGAAGCAGAAGCTCATGACTTGTCTGCTCCATATGGAAATGACTTGTCTGATATCAACTACAGGCAGAAGCACCAGAGCAGTAAGGATGCCATCATGCCATTACAAGTCTGTTTTTTTTTAATTATTTTTTAAAAATTTTTTTCAAACTATGGAAAGCTTCTGTAGAAAAGTATTTTGAGGGTGGCAAAGTGTTAAGCAAAAATGAATAAAACTAGCCTATTTTTGGATTTGATTGCTTCCTGGGTTTTATTCTCTTCAGCTCTATAAAGAGATTTAGTACAAACAATTATTATGAAACAAATACAAAATATCATATCTGGAAAATATGCAGGCTGTGGAAGAATGACAAAGCATGTTTCAATATCAGCCTTACTGGCAATATAGGTAAATGGAGCATTACTTTTTTATTTTGTTTCTTTTTTTTTAAGGATTTTGAGAGAACTGTTAATTGCAGAGACTTCTGGGCTGTCTGGACAATTGCTAAGCAGGTCCAGGCATCTTCTTTAAAGCTGCTTCCTTGACTTTTCTAATTCAGTTTTTTTGTTTGTTGTTGTTTTTTTGGGGTTATTTGACTACCTTTCCTCCTTTAACCAGCCTTACTGCTTTTAGTCTTCACTAGATCTGCAAAACTTCTCGGACAGTGTTTCTCATCACAGGTGTCTCTGGTCAGTGTGTGCTTGTCACTAAGTCTTGTATAAAACAGTCTAATTCTGTTGTAAATTAAAAGTACAGGTTGCAGAACTCCAGAGTTTAAATATAAATACATGATGGAACCCATTTTCTACACAGTTTTATGAAAGAAAGAGGAGCTGGAAAAAAATTCAAGAGAAGCCCTTTTCTCTTTGTTCTCCCACTTCCTATTCTGTGAATGATTTTGTGGATGTAGATGGCCTCATTATAGTTACCTGTTCCTAATAATAAAGGCAAATGAGAACAATCATCAGACTGAAGATGGCAAATTTTGAAACTGTTAAAACCAAACTTGTTTGTGCAAGGTAACGCTAGTTCATTAAATTATCAGATAGTATTAGACTCAAGTCTTTAGTGAAGCCAAAAAAGACCAGATGTACTAGTATGGAAAACACCTTTTAAAATTTGAGACATGGCCTAGTCAGTGGTTGGGTTTTTAGGAGTCAGAAAAGGTGGATTTCTTCTGTACTACTGAGGTGCTGCATGACTCTGTGAGTCACTCTGTATGTATTTTTGTCGCAGTGGGTGTTTGATGCAAACAGATGCGAGACGGAGACTCAGTTTGATGCAAACAAATGTCCAACTTTATTGAATCAGAAGGCAATATTTATACACTAATCTAAGAGCTAATGCCACGTATACATATTGCTGATTGGTGATTTCTACATCTCGTTACACACGTTTTAACTTGATTGGCTACAAAACCTTTAGCAACAATTAACTAACAAAGCTTATCTTTCACACATTCGAGCTTCTTCGTGGATGTTGCTATCGTGCCGAGTCCCTTAATCTAATCGTCTTGCTTACTCCTTAACCTTCGAGTGTTCTAACGTGCTGTTCCTTGCGGTTACAAAATATGCTTTAAGCAGCACTGTCCTTGCACATAGCCCAAAGCTTATGTTGAAATTATCAGCAATTGTTTGGTGCAGACAGTCTGAGGCTGTACTGCCTCATATTGCTTTCTCCTGTCTTGTGTGTTGGAGATTATTGTTAAACTTCATGACTACTGCTGAACAATGCATATCACAGTGGTGTCTCAAGTTCTGTCTGGGGCATCTGGGCAGTAGTAATACAGTAGTGTGACTACAAGGAAACCTCTGGGTTGCCCCTGAATCAGACTGGTTTTACACCTTCATTTCAGTGAACACAATCTAGGATTTCCTCTTGAGCTATTAAATTACTAAGTCTGCATAAATATGGCACAGACTATAATGAAACAGGAATTGGCAGCTTTCAAACTACCTAAATATTGCTGCGTATTGAATACCATGTTGGGTTTGAGCCATGAAAGACATCTGCATTTCCACAAAGATTAGGCACCACATAATGCTTAACACATTGCCTGCTTCTGAAACTCCTTGCCAGAGGTTTAATTTTATGCATGGAGTTGATTAAATTTCAAGGTTGTGGATTTTACTAAAATGTCTGCATAAGCATACATTTCTTTTTCCTATGTTGATTTAAATCTATGAATTAACATAGGATCATAGAATGTATTGAGTTGGAAGGGACCTTTAAAGGTCATCTAGTCCAAACCCCCTGCAATGAACAGGGACATCTTTAACTAGACTAGGTTTCTCAGAGCCCTATTAAGCAGACC
Organism: Calypte anna; assembly: GCF_003957555.1. Classification (NCBI taxonomy): domain Eukaryota; kingdom Metazoa; phylum Chordata; class Aves; order Apodiformes; family Trochilidae; genus Calypte; species Calypte anna. The sequence continues at coordinate 13,023,134 of NC_044276.1, read as the reverse complement.
TTTAATGTCTCCAAGGATGGGGCCTCTACCACCTCTCTGGACAACCTGTTCCAGTGTTTCACCACCCTCGTAGTAAAGAACTCCTTCCTAATATCTTATCTAAATCTACCCTACTCTAGTTTAAAATCATTGCCCCTTGTCCTATTGCTGTAAACAGTCCCTCTCCAACTTTCCTATAGTCCCCTTCAGATACTGGAAGGCTGCTATAAGGTCTAGGCTGAACAACCTCAACTCTCTCAGCCTGTCATGGTAAGAGAGGTTCTCCAGCCCTCTGATAACTTTTCTGTCCCTCCTCTGGACCTGCTCCAACAGGTCCATGTCCTTCTTGTGTTGAAGGCTGCACAGCTGCACACAGTACTGCAGGTAAGGTCCCACAAGAACAGAGTAGAGGGGCAGAATCACATCTCTTGATCTGCTGGCCATGCTGCTTTTTATGCAGCCTAGAATGCAATTGGCCCTCTGGGCTGCAACCATGCATTGTTGGCTCATGTCCATCTTTTTGTCCACCAGTACTCCTAAGTCCATTTCCATAGGGCTGCTCTCTATCACATCATCCCCCAGCCTGTATTGATCACAAAATCACAAAACTGTCATGATTGGAAGACGTGTAAGATCACTGTGTCCAACTGTCAAGGAAAAAAAAAAAATCTATCACCATGCCCACTATAGCATGTCCTGAAGTGCCCTCATCTACATGTTTTTTTTAATACCTTCAGGGATGGCAACTCCACCACCTTCCTGGACAGCCTGCTCCAGTGCATGATTACTCTTTCAGTGAAGAAATTCTTCCTAATATCTAGTCTAAACCTCCCCTGGTGCAACTGCAGGGCATTTTCTCTAGTCCTATTGTTATTTACTTGAGAAGAGGCCAACAACCACCTGGCAGGATTGCCCCAACCTAGATGCAGAACCTTGCACTTGACCTTGTTGAACCACATGGACCCACTTCTCTAGCTTGTCCAGTTCCCTCTGGATGACATCTCATCCCTCTGGCATGCCAACCACACCCATCATCTTAGTGTGATCGACAAACTTTCTGAGGGTGCTCTTGATCCCACTGTCTATGTCACTGATGAAGATATTAAACAGCACTGGTCCCAATACAGACCCCTGAGGGACACCACTTGACACCCTTCTCCAACTGGACAGTGGGCCATTGACTTCTATCCTCTGGATGCGACCATCCAGCCAATGCCTTATCCACCAAACAGTCTACCCATCGAATTCGTATCTTTCTAACTTAGAGAGAAGGATGCTGTGGGGTGAAGCCGAAAAAGGCCAAGCAAAACTGTTTAGAGACAGAGTTTGAGTCTTTAAACAGCAAAGGTATTTATTTTCGGATCTGGGGAACCCCCCCAGCTTGCGCTGGACAAAGAGTTCCAAGGGTTAAGGGAAAGGGTTAGGATATTTATACAGTAAAAGGGTAGGTTACATCATCCTTACATACATATTCATAACAGGTGGAGTCTGGGCGTAGTAGGTTACATCATCCTTACATACATATTCATAACAGGTGGAGTCTGGGCGGAGTTGTCTTTTTGGGGATGTGTTCAGGGGTCTTTGGGGGTCTTCAGATGAAGTAACGAAGTCTTCCTCAGGGTTGAACTTTTTACCTTTCTTGCTCTTGATGACTTCATCTCCTTGTTATAGAGGACAATTGGACCCTTGCAATAAAACTTCCCCTTATCTGCTAGTTCTGGCAGCCTCATCCTGCCTTTCGTGCCGGTGTTTGCACTCCCCCAGTGCCCAGCTGTCTCAGTGGTGCCAGGACTTACACTTCTAATTATCTCCAAGACAGAAGTTAATCCCGTTAGGGTCTTGACATGTCTCATCTGCTTTTGGTCACTTCTTTCTTAGTTTATCCCTGAATTCTACTGGTTATGAACACAAATTCATTAACATATATTACAAGTTCTAATTCTACGTGAAGTAAATTCACACAAACAGTTTGGCCTGATCCACTCTCTTCTTCAGGGGGACTGTGTCAAGGGCCTTGCACAAGTCCAAATAAATCACATCCGATGCTCTTTCCTTGTCCCCTGATGTAGTCACTCCATTGTAGAGAGCCACTAGGTTGGTCAGTCAGGGCTTGTACTTAGTAAAGCCATGCTGGCTGTCTTGAATCATCTCCCTATGGTCCATGTGCCTTAGCATGTCTTCCAGGAGGATATGTTCCATGATCTTCCCAGGCAGGTGAGGCTGACAGAGCAGTAGTTCCCAGGGTCCTTCTTTTTACCTTTTTTTTAAAAAACAGGTACAATATGTCCCCTTTTCCAGTCCTTAGGGGCTTCACCTAATTGCCATGAGCTTTCAAATATCATGGAGAGTGGCTTGGCAACTACATGAGCCAATTCCCTCAGGACTCTAGAATCTATCTCATCAGGTCACATATCAGGAAGTCTTATGTACTTGATTTTCATTGGTGTTGTGGTAGATAGTGTCCCTCATATTTGCTGTTTCACTTTCTTTTTTGGAGCATGTTTTTTTTAAGGCACAGTGCTCCTTGTTCTTGTATCTTCAAGTCCCTCATCATGGAGACTCATAATGAAGAAACATAGAAGCAGTTTGGAGAGAGAAGCCCTTCCCTTGAGAATGGAAACATAGACAGTAACATCTACTAAGAAATCCTGTGTCATTTTAAAAAGAAGTATGGAGCAGTGCTTTGTTGCTGGTACCCAAATGGTGTGTTGTTTTCCATTTGTGCTCTACCAGCTGATGATTGTCACAGTGTCACGGTTTAACACTGGCCCGGCAATTAAACTGAATGACAGATGCTCTCTATTAATCCCCCTCCCTGATAAAGGAAGGAGAGAGACTTATGGGTTGGAAACTAAACTACACAATTTTAATGAAACAGTAATGATAAATAGGAAAAATTACTAAATATATACAAATATACAGGAAAATTGATACCACGTTCCTCCCTCCTTTCCCCCAATAACTCTCATGCCACCACCAAGGCTGAAGGGCAGCCTTGGGAAAGTCCAGGCTGGACTCCTGGAGTCAGCAGCAGTTGGGAGCTGGAGGCAGGAACAACACAGATTCAGGCTGGCACCGATCAGGACCACAGGCGGATGAATGGATGGAATCCTCCCAGGATGCTGAAGCAAAGAGGGACAGGCAAAGAAGGGGAAGCAGGAAAAGGGAAGAAAGGAAGGGGTTTGACCCTTGTGATGCCTCAAATTTATACTATGACATGAATGAGATGGAATACTCTGGTCAATTCTGGCATCTATCTTGTCTGTTCCTCCCCAAAGGAGGGTTTCAGGTGTGACCTTTTTACTCCTTTTCTCTTTCCGGAGGGCAAAATGTTCCTCACAGTTGAGCAGTGTCCTTGGTTCTGCATACCAGTCTTTAGCAGTAACTATAAACAGCGAGTGTTATCAGTCCTAGAAGCAAACACTGTCTGAGAAACTTGCTGTTAATTTCAGCAAGTGCAGCAACTTACAAGAGACTTAGCTGAAAGCAAAAGTACAAGACAGAAAATCACCTTTATCCTGGCCCAAACCAGGACACAGTTAAACACTGAGCTGGCAATTAAAGGAATGACAGATGCTCTCTATTAATTCCCCTTCCTTCTCAGAAAGGGAAAGGAGAGAGAATAAGGGAGAGAGACTTAGGGATAGGAAAGTGAGATACACAGCTTTACTGAAACAATAGTGGTGAAAAGGAAAATTATTAAATATGTACCAGTAATGCTCACATCACCATTGAGGTTGCAGGGAAGGCCCTGGAAAAGTCCCAAACTGGGTTCCAGGAGTCAGCAGCAGACAGGAGCTGGATGCAGGAACCCAAGGATTCAGGAATGTACTGATTAGGATTAAAGGCAGGCGAACAGATGGAATCCTAGGATCCCAGCCACAGACTAAGAAGAACTTGACCCTCGTGATCCCTCAGATTTATGCCAAATATGACACCTATGGGATGGAATACTCTTTGGTCAATTTTAGTCTGCTATCACCTAAATAATAAAAAAGGAAAAATTATTAAATATATACAAATATACAGAGAAATGATACCACGTTCCTCCTCCCTTTCCCCCCAGTAATGCTCACATCACCACTGAGGCTGGAGGTCAGCCAGCCCTGAGAAAGTCTAGGCTGGACTCCTGGAGTCAGCAGCAGTCGGGAGCTGGAGGTAGGAACATACATTCAGGCTGGCATCGATCAGGACCACAGGCAGACAAACAGATGGAATCCTCCCAGGATGCTGAAGCAAACAGGAAGAGGCAAAGAAGGGTGAAGAGGAAAGGCAAAGGGAGAAGGGGCTTGACCCTCATGATCCCTCAAGTTTATACCAAGTATGATGTGTATTGGATGGAATACTCTGGTCAGTTTTGGTCATTTGTCTTGTCTGCTCCTCCCTAAAGGAGGGTTACAGCCATTTCTGGGTAGGGTTGTGTGATAAGGTTATACTTATCCAAAGTCCGAGCATCCACACTGAGGGTTGTAGTGTCGGAGTTCCTCAGGATTGTTCGTTGCAAAGCTCGGGAGCTTTCTGGACTCAGGAATAGTGGATCCAGGTGGGCTGTTCCTTAATTCGGATTGCAGTGAAGGTGGTCAGTAGTACTTGGAAGGGTCCTTCCCACTTCTCTTGCAGAGGTTTCCCTAAAAGGTTCTGAACAAACACCCAGTCACCAGGATTAAAGGGATGCAATTTACAATCAGGTTGTTTAGGTTGGTGATCCATCACCACTGCGGCATTTTTATCAAAGTGCTTCCCCACAACTATAACATAATCATACACATATTGATTACCTATCTGATCTACAGCCTCACTATTTACAACCTGCATTGCGTAGGGTCTCCCATATAAGATTTCAAATGGACTTAGTTTTTCTCTTGAACGAGGCTTTACTCTAAGTTACAGGAATTAATTCCACCAGGAGTTAACCCTGTCAGGATCTTTCTTTCTTTCAATATTAGGAAGACATTCTTTCCTGTGAGAGTGTTGAGACACTGGCACAGGTTGCCCAGGGAGGTTATGGCTGCCCCCTCCCTGGAAGTATTCAAGGCCAGGATGGATGGGGCTTTGAGCAACCTGGTCTTTGTCATGATGCATTGCCCCTGGGCTAGGAGGAGGTGATCCTTGAATATTTACCCTCTTTTTTTGGCTCTTCTCCCCTCCAGGGTTTTACCACATGATACCCTACCCCTGAAGAGGTCAAAGTCTGCTCTCCTGAAGTCCAAGGCAGTGAGCTTGCTTCATACCCTCCTTTTTGCCCTAAGGATCCTGAATTCCACCATTTTGTGATCACTACAGCCAAGGGTGCCCTTAAGCTTTGTGTTTTCCACCAGCCCATCCTTGTTGGTGAGAACAAGCTCCAGCATAGCACCTTTTCTTGTTGGTTTCTCTACCACTTGGAGAAGGAAACTGTAGAGAAACAAGATAAACCAGGTGCCTCGAGTTGCCAAAGAGTGGGTGTGAGTCCACCTGTGCCTGGTTAGGGCAGGCCCCTATTACCAGGGGGCCAATAAAGGTGAAACTCACGCCCACAGACTAGCTCACTCTTGGGTTAGACGAGAGAGACTGGTAGCTCTCCGAGCACTGTATTACCTTCATTGCGCCACTAGCGCTCATTGCCCTCAGGGTGAGGCTCTCTGTGGAGTCTCGAACCCGGGGCCTTCGGCATTGCAGTACTGGGTCTTAACCAGCTGCGCCACGAGAGCCTCACCTGTTGGCCTCCCCCCTGATTCTTACCCATAAACACTCAACCCTATAGTCACCATCGTTAGTGACAGGCTTATTTCTAGCAAGCCTGGTTTTGTGCCCTTCCCCCTTTAAATCTAGTTTAAAGCTCTCTCAATTAGCCCTGCTACCTCTTTCACCAGGATCCTCTTCCTCCTTTGAGACAGGTGCACTGCATCTCTTTCCAGCAGGCCTGTTGTCATGTAAATCAACCCATGGTCAAAGAACCCAAAGTCCTGATGGTAACACTAGGCTCGGATCCAGGGATTGATCTGCTGACTCTTCCTGTTTATTCCCTCATTGCAACCTGCAACTGGAGGGCTAGAGGAGAACACTACTTGTGCTCCTGATCCTTTAACCAGTCATCCTAAGGCCCTGAACTCTCTCTTCATTGCTCTTGGAATTCTTGTTGATTCATCACTGCCTACTTGAAAGATCAATAGTAATAGTAATTTGAGGGTTTTACTAGGGAAGGAAGCTTTCTCTGAACATCTTTAACTCGGGCCCTAGGGAGGCAGCAAACTTTCCTAAGAAATGAGTCTAATCTGTGTATTTGGCCTTCTGTTTCCTTCAGAAGTGAGTCACCTATGACAGTGGCCTGTCTTCTTTACTGGAGTTTTTTTGATGTGGGGTGTAGTCCAACTCAACCTTGGTGAAACCTCCAAGCTATGTAAATCATCATCTTTGTCAAAATTCAGTTCCTCTTGCAGAGCATTGTACTTATTTTGCAAAGGCAACTGGGAATTTATGGTAGTTGCTGGGGAGACCCTCTTGCTGAGCCGGACAGGAACTTGTTGCCATTTCCTCCTATACTCTAAGTTGCCACATTGGATGATAAGAGGATAGGGAGTTTTCTGTATCATGAGCCCTGTCATCCTGTTGGGTTTGTTTCTGGGATGGTAGGTTGTGGCTCCAGTAGTCTATCTCTCTTTCACGTTACCTGATGCTCTTCAACCTACATGCCTCCTCCCATAGCTCCATCTCTAGGTGGAGTAATTCCTCCACCTGGGCACAACTCCCACAGGCATGCTCATTGCTACCATCCTATAATGGTATTTGAGTAGGGCACACCCTGCAGCCATACACCTGGGTGGCAGCATTTTCCGAGGAGAGCTCAGTCTGGGAATCTGCATCAGTCCTCATGGGTGCAGAACTGAGGGATGGCATGGCTTTCTGCAGGGTGAGTAGCATCATTCCCCAGCCAAGCTTCAGTGCCCTCCCTAGAGAAACTGCCACACCACATTCCGTTTGCCTGCTGTGGTTGTTAGTGCTCCCTAGTTCGCTTTTTATAGGCTATGTTGTAGCTCTGCTTTACAAAATTCTCAGGGTAGTGTCTGGCTTGCACATCAGAGCATCCTGTTTGTGTGTGTGTTGGATGAGCAGAAAGGCCCAGTCCATTGTATTTTCTTGGTCCTCAGGAATGAGACTTGTCTACTGCATAAATAAAAAAGAGGAGGGATCAGAAAACCTTGGGCATCATTTCATATCAAAACAATAAGCTATTTGACTACCTGTACTCATAGCATATAGGAGAAGACTACATTGAGACTGGCCAGCAAGGGATGTCTCCATTGCTTTATTTCATGTTTAGATCTACTTGCAGTTTGGAACAAAGAAAATGTAGCAGTTGGAATTTTGTTCCTAACATCCTAAAGCAGCCTGTGGAGGTGCTTCTATATTGTCATAGCTGCCAAATCTTCCTAACATCAAAATTATATGAAAACTAATTCTTGAGTAAATGTCTGCCTGCATAATCCTGAGCGTCTAATTAAGGTAAAGCTTGTTTTAGCCAAGTATATTGGAATCTCCTTTGCACTTGCCCTGCAACAGAGCAGATTATCACATGCCTACAAAGCAGGTTTAAAGTAGTAGTAGAGGATGTAATTTTAGTAATGCAAAGTAGATTCATTAATTATACTTGGGCTGCTTTGGTAGTATGTAGTTAAAGTAAAAATCCGAGCTGGGAACCATACATGTTACTATTCACTTCCTTCTAGACTGAATGACCAGTCATTTTGTTTCTTGGAATAACCATATTCATGATCTGTTTTCCCTGAGTTAGGTGTACGGAGGATTGGTGACACTGTCTTGACACTATGTTTGGCATAGGAGCACTGATGTATACACGTGGAATTGAAAATACAAAATATATCTCTTGAATCACTTTTTTTTTTCTCTTCTCTCTTCCTGCTTGCAATTAACATATGTTTACCTCAATGTATGCCTGACAGACACCTAAAAGATAAGATTACTTATCAGGTCGCCTCCTGGTGCATGGTGGAGACCAAAAAAAAATGAAAGTAGCAAAACACCAAAAGACAAAAAGATAAGGATGACTCATCTCCGGGAAGTCTGGAAATCTGTATGTATCAGGGACTTATGCAATAAAGGGACCCCTCTTTCTTTTGGGGTATAAAAAACCCTAGGAAAAAAGGAAAAAGCAGGAGCTTCTTCTAGACGCCCCCGTCTCTCGGCACTTCGGTTTCCAGCTACAAGGCGGACACAGTGAAGGAACTGAAAAAGTGGCAGAAGCGAGGGATCCTTCACAAACGACTATAGCCTGAGGCCAGGGCCTGCGGATGGTGACAAAATCTCTTTGTTTTTCCCTTTTACCTTAATAACTCTCTTTCCAAAGGTGACTAATTTATGCAAAGGCTTTCTGCCAGCCTGGAAACTGGTTTTCCCTGTTTAAAATAAACCCTTGTAAACTTTCTTAAATCATAATGCCTTGTTATTTTTGTAAATTCACGTGTCGTCTATAAGTAGTGGCTGATTTTTCCTCCCAATCAAAATATAAATAATAACTCGGATCGTAACAAGCACATGGAAATACTTCATGAAAAACATGAAACATCTTACATACATTGGTCCAACATGCGGGCCAGAAGCTTGTTATGTTTGTTTACTTCATCCTGAGTCCTGGGTTTTTTTGGTCTAGAATTGTCTACGAGCCATTCATTCATTTGGGGTTCTGTTACAAAGAACAGCAGGAGAAGGCCTAATAAAAAGTACAGTGTTTTTCAAAGGGAATAATGTTACTTAGGAGTACAAAATATCTGAACAAACAGGAAATTAACAGCATATAACTCTGTATATTATGCAGTGGCATTAAATATACATATTAGTATGCATATAGAGCAGATACAGACCTGCAGCCTGTGGAGGACCCCATGCCTGAGCAGGTAGCTGTGCCTGAAGAAGGCTATGACTGTGGGAAGCTGGTACTGGAACTGTGTGTTCCTGAAGAAGTGCACCTTATGGGGAGGTCTCATGTCAGAGGAGTTTGTGAAGGACCGTCTCCTGTGGGAAGGACACCATGCTGAAGCAGGAGAAGGCTATAAAGAGCCAGCCCTTCTCTGAGGAAGAAGGAGAAGCAGAAAGCAATGTGTGATGAACTGATTGCAACCCCCATTCCCCTGCACCACTCAGGAGATGGAGGTACAGAAATTGGGACAAAAGTAATTGGGCCCAGAAAGAAGGGGAGGGGTGGGGGAAGGTGTTTCTAAGATCTGGTTTTCTTTCTCATTTTACTGCTCTGTTTTGATTGGTGACAAATTTAAATTGAATTTTTTACCAAGTCTGTTTTTCCTATGACCATAAGTGGTGCATTCTCCCTGTCCTTGTTTTAACCCACGAACTTTTAGTTGAATTTTATCCTCCCCATCCCACAGTGGGGGGAGGAGAGAGTGAGTGACCATGTGGTTCTTTGTTGCTGGCTGGGCTTAAACCACAACAACATTACAAGGATGAGACAATGATAGGTTTTAGTGCCTCTTCTGAGGTGGTGGATGCCTTGTATTTTACTTTTTTTGAATATCCAAAATATGAAATAAAACCAAGTGAAAGCATACACAGGAATTGACAGTGAAAAGATGCACGATATTTTCCTTCATTCCTCTTTCAGAGCATGTGAGGATGCTTATTGATCAAATTAATATATGTCGCAGATGGGAAGATTCAGCTAGCAACTGAATTGCAATTGCAGATCTCATGGGCTTGTGAGTCTTGAGGAGGAAGCTGCCTGTTTGGCCAAGTAAATGGGAAAAAACAGATATAGGGAATAGTAATCCTTGCAACATAGTCTAATCTACCTTGGTATAGTGAATGATCTATTTAAACTGTCTCAGCAGATAGCAAATAACCAAATCATAGAATAGTCAACCTCCTGGAAGTACAATGCTAGTTAAAGAGTTATTTTCCTTCCCATTTTACTGAAAAGGGTATGGATAGATTTTGGGAGGAGTTATTTTGATTGAAAAAGTGGACATCTCTGGTATAGTATGTAGTGGAACAAAGCAATCAGATGCCTCTGATTACTGAGAAGTGGGTGTGAGCCGGTATCAAATCCACCTGTGCCCAATCAGGGCAGGCCCCCTATTGAGCATGTGCAAGCCTTTTATTGGCCCCTGGTCTTGCACATGCTCAATAGGGGGCCTGCCCTGATTGGGCACAGGTGGATTTGATACCGGCTCACACCCACTTCTCGGTAATCAGAGGTGTCTGATTGCTTTGTTCCACTACAATAGTACCCATCTGCTTCCTTTGAATTATTCTGCCAAGTGAGAAAACAGAGGAGATTTGCAGAAAGGGATTGGGTTGTTGTTGCAGGGGTCAAGACTGAAGGCATTATTTCTAGATACTTTAAATGTCTTTTGAACCACTTAAAGTATATAAAAAAAATAAATCAGTAGTCCTCTATGCAAGGTCCCTGACTGAAGTATTTCAATTTATTTTGACAGTGGTAAAAGTTAAAGGCACAGTTTGCAGTTTAAAGATTTTTCTCATCATAACAGAGGCTATATTATAGAACTGAATTCTGTTCTGTTTCTGCCTTTCTTATTGTGATGCAGAGAATTACTTCAAATACTAGCAAATCTCTTGTTTTGAGTATTTTGGGCAACACTGAAAACTAATTTATATGTAATCTTGTCTCTGTCTTACTGTATAAGTGCACTGTGATAACACATTAGGCAGGTGACAATAGTATGATGTAATAATCCAATATGTTGCTGAATTGAATTTGAAATTAATCTGATCAAGCGAAGAATTTTTAACCATTATTGATATTATCAACAACTGTGGTGATAGAGGAATTATTCCTGTTCAACTTTTCTGGCAAAGGGCAAGCACCCTTTCTATCTTTACCTGGATCTGTTTCAGAGTTCCTGTGAACTCCTGTTTTTTTTCTTCGGAGATCTTGGAATGTTCTTTCTTTTTACTCCCAGTTATTTTTATCTGTTACGATAAAAGTTTAAAGAGCAGAGAAAGAGAGCCTTTCCTTATCACAAAAGGTAGACCTGTAGGCATGAGACCTGCATTAAAAAGGAGATTTAGTACAAGA
>NC_044276.1:12402016-12675925 GCF_003957555.1 Calypte anna | reverse complement strand
TAAGGAAGTCTACGAGAAGGTAAGAAGACAATTGAAATCCTCCTAAAGGCTGGTTTTGCTATTAAAAGGAGCAAGGTCAAGGGACCTGCACAAGAGATACAGTTTCTGGGAGTTAAGTGGCAAGATGGACGTCGCCACATCCCAATGGACATGATTAACAAAAATAACTGCTATGGCCCCACCAACTACCAAAAAGGAAACTCAGTCTTTCTTAGGAACTGTTGGTTTCTGGAGAATGCATATTCCTTTTTATAATCAGATTGTGAAACCTCTCTACGAGGTTACCCGGAAGAAGAAAGACTTTAAATGGGGCTCAGAACAACAAGCTGCTTTTGAGAATATTAAACAGGAGATTGTGCAGGCAATGGCCCTTGGACCAATTCGAACAGGGCCAGACATCAAAAATATTCTTTACACCGGAGATGGAGGTGATGGTCCTTCATGGAGCCTCTGGCAGAAAGCTCCAGGAGAGGCCAGTGTTAAACCGTGACAGCGCCTCAAGATGGCGCCGATCCAACAGAGGGAGGGCGGAGCGAAAACGCCCCTGCCGGAAACGAGGGGGGAGCAGCGGAACTGATGGGCGAGCGCGGACGGGAAGGCGGGGAGAGTGAAAAGGAGGCGGGAGGTGGCCCGGACCTGCTCAGCCTCAGCCCGCTCTGCTCCGCTCCCTGCGCCGCGCCGAGCGCGCCGAGCGAGAAGGAGAAGGGGGGTGGTGCAGGTAATCAAGAAGGGGGTGGAACCGCGAGACAGGCAGCGGGAAACGCGAACAGGGCAGCAGGAACCCATCAGAGCATCTATCGGGTTCTATGCCCTTATAAGGAGAGTAAGGAGGAAAAGGGCGGCTGGGTCCGCCCACAAATATGTCACTGTATGGCACACTCCTCCCCAGGCAGGCCATTGGTTGAGCCGAAGGGGAGGGAACTGCCAGCCCACAAAGGAGGTGGGAGGGGTCGGAGCCCCAAAAAGGAAAGTGGGCGGCACCGGAGCCAGAAGAAAAAACATCGGAGCCCAGAAGCTTCCAGTCAGTCGAGTTCCGATTCTGAGTCGGACAGTTCCGAGGACGAGTGGCCCCGGGCAGACTCAGACTCAAATGATAGTAAGGTAGGGATCGGAACCCGACACACCCTCGGATGTAGCAAAGGGGGATCGCAGGAGGATATTCCCGTTATGGACTGGAGGAAAATAAACAATGCATGCGCAGATTGGGCCCCTTCGGCAGCATTAGCATTCTCGGTCAGGGTAACAAGAGAAGGTGATGAGACACGAACAAGGTACACCCCTGTAAATTATAAGGATGTACAGGCGATTGTTAAAGCAATTGCGGATAAGGGACTTAATTCTGCCATGGTTAACACCCTTATAGATGGGCTTTTTGGGGGAGATAACATGATTCCGTTTGATATAAAACAAGTTAGCAGACTAATTTTTGATGGGGCAGGCATGTTCGTTTTCAGGGAAGAATGGGAAGATAACTGTACAAAGCAACTAGCCCGAGCAGTCGGGGCAGATCACCCACTGCATGGCTCCAGCCTGCAGCAACTGATGGGCAGAGACCCATCAATGGTTACCCCCCAAGCACAAGCCCAAGGTATGCGACCCCATGAAATTATGACAACCACCCGTGCAGCTAGAGAGGCCATTCGTACTACCAGTAGGATTGTAGACAAGTCATCACCATGGACCACAATAAAACAGAATGAAAGTGAGAGCTTTACACAGTTTGTGGACCGTCTGCAGGCGGCCATGGACTCTTCGTCCCTGCCTGCGGATGTAAAAAACCCAGTACTTGTAGACTGCATACTTCAGCAGTGTAATTCAAAAGCCAAAGAAATCCTTCGATCACTGCCAGCGGGAGCAAGTATTGCTGACATGATTAAACGTGTCATGAATGAAGAGCATCTAGCCCCGATTCAGGTAGCTGTTCGCACTGCAATAGCTGATGTGATGGCATGTAATAAGTGTGGCCAAGCAGGCCATGTGGTGGCAAACTGCCCCCAACTGGTGAACCAGCCACCAACATCTAATCCGCGCCAGAAGCAATGCAGGGGACCATGCTGGGTCTGTGGAAAGAAAGGGCATTTCGCTAAGGACTGCAAATCCAAAAAGCAGGGAAACGGGACGGGGAGGGGGCGCCCGGGCCGCACACAGCCCTCTCCCACTTGGGATATGACGCGGCCCAACTACGTCAACCCTGGATGGGGCAAGGCACTCTCGAACCTGCCGCCCCCCCGAGCAACAACCAACTATATGGCCCAACCAGCGGTCCAACCGAATCTGCCTACGCCTCAGGGACAGCCGGAGCCACCCCTTGGGGACAAAACACCAGGGTGGCCCTGGCAGTAAGGTGCGATAATCCACCAGTGGTGTACGGGACCTGCTCCCTCTATAATACCTCAAATAGCGCCACCATTAGTGTCCCCTTTTTAATTGACACAGGAGCAGATGTTACAATTATTCCTGAGACAATTTGGCCCCCATACTGGAAACTGGAAGACGCACCTATGGTGGGTGGAGTTGGGGGAGTAACCCAAGCTCGGAAGAGTGCTCAATTGGTAGCGATCACGCTTCACACTGAAAAGGTACCAGAGAAAACCATCACCCTCTTCCCCTATGTCATGTCAGGAGTTCCACCCTTGCTGGGAAGGGATGCCCTAGCCCTATTAAATGCTAGAGTGACAAATTTACCCTAAGGGCCACTGCCACACACCCGCTCCTACCAATCAAACTGACATGGAAATCGTCCAACCCAGTGTGGGTCGAGCAGTGGCCCCTATCAAAGCCTCGAATGGATGCTCTTCTTGAGCTAGTTGACCGCGAACTGCAGCGAGGTCACATAGAGCCTTCCACTAGTCCATGGAACACCCCAGTTTTTGTAATACCCAAACGATCTGGCGAGGGATTTCGCCTCCTTCATGACCTGCGTGAAGTAAACAAAATAATCCAACCAATGGGTCCCGTCCAAACGCTGCTACGTATGAACTCTATGATACCAGAAGGACAACCTTGTGCTGTCCTTGATATCAAAGACTGTTTCTTTTCAAAACCCCTGCATGAGGAGGACAAGGAGCGGTTTGCCTTTTCCGTCGTATTTCCAAATAGTCAACGCCCCAACCTATGCTTCCAGTGGAAAGTGTTGCCCCAAGGAATGATCAACTCACCCATAATCTGCCAGATCACAGTGGATCGAGTATTAGCGCCTATCCGACTCACTGACCCGTCTGCGACTATCATCCAATACATGGATGACATCTTGATTGCTGCACCATCAGGAAGCCAAGTAGACCAGCTGGTGTCAACAATTTCAAACACTTTGAAAGCACATGGATTCGAAATCGCGAGTGCAAAAATTAAAAGAGGACCGTGTGTAAGCTTCTTGGGAGTGGAAATCACAAACACCTATGTTACCCCCCCGCAGATGAAGATCCGTCGGAACGTCAAGACGCTCCACGATATGCAGCAATTTGTGGGTTCCCTGCAATGGCTCCATAACGTAGTCCTGATCCCTCCTGAAATCATGGCTCCCCTGTACGATCTTTTAAAAGGGAAAAACCCGTGGGAGCAAAAGACTTTAACACCAGAAGCAATGAGCTCTCTCAATTTCATAGAGCAACAGATGTCCTCAAGCACGCTCGCCAGGTGGAACCCAAACATATCACTCGATCTGTATGTGCACTTCACAAAAGGAGGGGGAGTAGGAGCCCTGGCACAGGGCTCTCCCGAAACAGCCAAACCAGTACAATGGATAGTCCTAGGAAAACCATCACGTGCGTTCCCTCCAGGTCTTGAATGCCTCGGTAGCCTCATTATGAAAGGCAGGAAATTCGCCCTAAGACGCCTAGGCATCGAACCTGCCAGGATATACCTAACCTTCCGCAAACAGCTCCCAGCACAATCAGTGGCGATGTCAGAGCATCTAGCCACAGCCCTCCTTGGATTTGGAGGAGAAGTTCGATATGCATCAAAGCCCCCTTGGACCCAAATGCTAGCAATTGTCGACGTGGACCTCCCGCTGAAGATCATGGACCGGCCTCAACCGGGACCAACGATCTTCACAGAGGCGTCCTCAATGACCTCAACCGCGGCGGCAGTATGGCAATCGGGAGGAGAATGGCACTGCGTTAAAATGACCGATCGTGCTGTCTCAGTCCAACAGCTAGAAGCATCGGCCGTAGCACTAGCATGCGGACTGTTCCCAACAGAACATCTCAACATAGTAACTGACTCGATGTTTGTGGCCAAACTTTGCCTGGCCATGTCTGGGCCTGGTGTGTCAACATCTACAGTAGCTCTAATGCTAGAAGAAGCGCTTCTTTCCTGAGAAGGCACTATATCGGTCATTCACGTCAACAGCCACAGCCCAATTAAAGGATTCTTCCAGATCGGTAATGACAAAGCAGACGCTGCTGCAAAAGGACTGTGGACATTGAGAGACGCCCGTCAGCTACACGAGTCTCTCCACATTGGAGCTAAAGCGTTGGCGAAGAAATGCAGGATTCCAGTCACTGATGTGAAACACATTGTAGCTACATGTCCCTACTGTCAGAAAGCACCACTACGGTCCAGTGGAGTAAACCCCAGAGGTCTCAAAGCCTCCGAAGTGTGGCAGACAGATTTTACACTCTGCCAGTTGCTGAAACCTAGAGCATGGCTAGCGGTAACCGTAGACACATATAGTGGAATGATTGTAGCCACTCAGCACCTTAAGACTGACTCCAAAGCGACTATCCAACATTGGCTGACAGCTATGGCATGGCTCGGCATTCCTAATCAGATCAAAATGGACAACGGCCCAAACTTCGTGTCCAAATCTGTGCAAGCCTTCGTCCAGAAGTGGGGCATCACTCTACTACATGGTATCCCATATAATAGCACAGGCCAGGCCATAGTCGAACGAGCGAGCCAGACTCTGAAATCTAAATTAGAGGTATTAGCGAAAGCAGAAGGCTTTGACAATGCCATTCCCTCAAGAGACCAAGCACACCTTCTAGCTACCGCTCTATTACCCTTAATCAGTACCCCAGAGGAGAAGAGGCAAACAGCCCGGCCCAAAAACATTGGGCCACTAGATCTATGGAGGAAGGCCCATTAGTCAGAGTTAGGAATGAGTTGGGTGAATGGGAACAGGGATGGAGACTAGTTCTCACGGGGCGAGGTTATGCAGCTATCAAAAAAGATGGTATAGTTAAGTGGTGCCCGCTTAAGTCCATTAAACCAGACCTCCAGATTAGTGATGATAGCAACAGTAATAATAATAACAATAATAGTAGTGGAGTTAAACTAACAAAAACTCTAAGTTTCTGTTCACAGGACCAACTTGTCGGGCACCCTTCTAACCTACATGGCCCGGTGGGCAGCAAGGACGACGGAACAGCGAACGTCCTGACAGAACCAGAGAATCCCGCATCAACAGCACCCAGACACCGGCAGAACAACCCGTGCAGAAAAAATCTACTATATCTTTCTGTGATCCTGGTTTTAGGCTTTGTTACTGCAGGAGAGGCAAATTGCAATCAACACCAGTTATTCAAGTGCATGCTGTGGAACCCAAAACGTGGCATAGTGATAAAAGAATGCATAATGGCAGGAGCCCCGACTTTTAAGATTACATTTAATGTTCTATTCCCCGGAGTACCACAGCCTGAGGAGATAGAACCGAGCACTCAAGAACTCGGTCAGTCATATAGGGAACTATATTGGTGTCCCAGCTCACACCCAAGTAAAGATTATTGTAACCATCCACTAGTTTGTGGATATATGGATTGTGAGACCATTGTGACAGGCAAGAGCTGGATACCAGAGATAGAGGATGAATTCCTACAAGTAAGTTGGGGACCAAATCATTCCTATTTGGTCCTGGAAATTTTAAACCCAGGTGATGCAGGATGGCTCAAAGGTAAGATGTGGTACCCATTCCTTCAGGGAAATTACAAAGATAGAGGGGCACCAGTGCAAATTATTAAGTCCATACCACAAGCACCCAAAGCTGTCGAATCCAACTCACCCCTTAACCCACCGACAGCTGAGTCTTTACTATACGAGACCGAAGCTTGTACTATAATTCCCACCAGCACCACAACTACTGCCAAACACCTGACCCCCACCGGTACCGAAATAGCCCCAACAGTTGAGCAAAATCGAAAGTTTCATTCCCTTAAAATAACAGTGGATGAGGATCTAGCTCGAATTGAGAAATCAATCAGCGCCTTAGAACAATCCCTGAGTTCATTGTCTAAAGTTGTCCTCCAAAATCGTAGGGCACTAGATCTCTTGTTTTTACAACAAAGAGGACATTGCGCTACGCTAGGAGAAGAGTGTTGCGTATATGCAGACAACACCGGCGTTGTCCGTGATACCATGGCCAAGCTCAGAGAAGGTTTGGAAAAAAGAAAAAGAGACAATGAAGTCCAGCAAGGACGGTTTGAGTCATGGTTTAACCACACACCATGGCTAACCACCCTCATTTCCACACTAATGGGACCGTTTATACTGCTCATCGTAGCACTGGTCTTTGGACCCTGTATATTAAATAAGCTTGTGTTGTTTGTTAAAGACCGCTTAGAAAAAGATAATATAATGTTAGTGAAACGTAGACAGCTGGTTTAAGAAAACGGTTTTAGTTACATAATCCAATCGTTAGTTACCTCCCTTATAGATAAGTGTACCCCATGATTAACGGTTACCCTCTACTAACATTTTTGTTTGGTGTGCCTTATGTTTTATACAAGCCTTTTATACAATCCTTTACTATTGTAACACTTTAAGTTTCTCATATTTTTACTAATTTAGTTGCATGGACCTTTAAATGTGCGTTATAACCCGGTGTGCCTTATACTTTTAATATTTTTAATGTTTTAAGTTTTCTATATTTCTCCCCATTCAGTTAAGCATAGGGAGGGGGGGAAATGTGGTAGTTAAGGTTTGCAGTGTGATAGTTTAGGTTTGAAATGTGACAGTTAAGGTTTGGCGGCTGGAAGATATCGTGCTGTACGGAAAGTTAAGATAAGGCTTCCCTCCTGACAACCAATAGGTACGGGTCCCTAACGCAAGCAGACGGAAATGACGGTGTGAACCTAGGCTATAAAATGCGGTGTAACATAAACAATAAACGCCATTTGCTGTCCATCATATTGATGTCTGTGAGCTGATGGCCCGGGCAACCTGGGGTTGGTTGCTGAGTCATTCTTGAACCAGGTCGCCACGCCTCGTCGGAGGCAACAGGGTACCCAGTAAATGGACACGCCCTGCCACCACCAGATCTCTAAGGGACAAGGATGCGTCATCCAGCACGTCAAATTGAATAACCTTGCCAAATTCGCATGTTTGGACATCGTATGATTTTTCTTACTTGTTGTTTGTGTTCTTCTAACAAAACAAAACAAAGCAAAAAGCAAAAAACAAAAAAATGAAAAAAAAACCCCAAGAAAACCCCAAAAAACTCAAAAAAAACCCCCAAAAACAAAAAAAAAACCTTTAAAAATTTAAAAAAAAAAAAAAAGAGAGAGAGAGGAATTGTCATTTCTGTTGTACTTGTGTTTATTATGTACTTATTACAATTGTCATGGTAGTTCTTCACAAAAAAAAAAAAAAAAAAAAGAGGGGGGGAAATGTAGTGTAACAAGGCAAACAGGTGCCCCTAATTGCCACGGAGGGGGCATGAGCTTATGTTAAGCCCACCTGTGCCTAATTAGGGCGGGCCCCCACTGCACATGAGCAGGACCAGGGGGCCAGTAAAAGGTGAGGCCTGAGCCACAAGCTCAGCTCAGTCCCGAGCTAGCCAGCAGAGAGGCCAGTTGCTCCTGCAGCAACAGCACCGATCTGGGCTAATCAACTCTGAGAGCCATAGGCTTAGAGCATTGCTCGTGAGTCTCTGCTGGAACACCTGGTTGGACCTTGAAGCGCCGTTCCCTAAGAGAGGTTTGTCTTCCTACAACTGAGGTCATAGAATCATGGAATCATAGAATGTTAGCGGTTGGAAGGGACCTGTAGAGATCATCCAGTCCAACCCCTCTGCCAAAGCAGAATCACCTAGGGCAGGCCATACAGGAACATATCCAGGGATATGTTAAAAGCCTCCAGAGACGGAGACTCCACAGCCTTCCTGGGCAGCCTGTTCCAGTGCTCCCACAACCACACAGTCAAGAAGTTTCTTCTCATGTTGAGGTAGAACCTCCTATGTTCTAACTTAAACCCATTGTTCCACTGAAAAGAGGTTGGCCCCTTCATTTTGACCCCCACCACTTAGATATTATTAAACACTGATAAAATCCCCTCAGTCTTCTTTTCTCAAGGCTAAGCAGACCAAATTCTCTCACTCTTGATTCACAAGAGAGATGCTCACGTTCATTACTCATCTACTCAACCTCATATCTCTCCCTGGGGCTCTCTCCAGTAGATCCCTGTCCTGCTAGAACTCGGGAGCCCAAAATAGCATCCAGTATTCCAGGTGTGGTCTCACCAGGGAAGAGTAGAGGGGTAGGAAAACCAACCTAGATCTTCTAAATCACTTTTGCTGATGCACTCCAGGACACCATTGGCGCTCTAGACTACCCATTTTTTTAACCATATGTAGAAGGATATCAGGTTAGTCAAGCAAGATTTCTGCTTAAGAAATAAATGTTGGCTGCTCCTGAGAACATTCTTTGTGTTTTCACATTAAGTGTACTGAATATTCTCCTTTCCTTCTCATTATTGAGAGCTACATCTACAATTGCAGAGATGTGTAATCCCCTCAATTTCCACAGATGTTTTCTCCTTCTCCTCTTTCATCCCCCTCTGTGGTACTGACTGTAGTACAATAGACCTTCCAGTACCTGCAGGGAGCCTAGTGGAATTATGAAGAGGGACTGTTTTCAAGGGCCTGGACTGATAGGATTAAGAGCAACGGGTTTAAGTTTGAAAGAACTTTATTTGGATTGGATGTTAGGAAAAAGTTCTTTACCATGAGAGTACTGGAAAAAATGACACATGTTGCCCATAGAGGTGGTTGAGGCCTCAGCCCTGGAGATATTCAAGGTCAGGCTTAGGAGGCTCTGAGTAACATGATCAAGTTGAGGCTGTCCCCTATTACTGCAGGGGGGTTGCAATGGATGACCATGAGAGGTCGCTTCTAAAAAAAATAATTCTGTGATTCGATGATTAAAAGACCTTTGGCTACCTCAGTTACCACGGAGAGTACCCAGAGATCTCCCAAGATGGGGTTTGGAGGCGCCAAGCCCATGTCCAGTGTACAGAGGTTGGTAAGTCAAAGCTCAGTGATGTGCTGACTGTAGGCAGTAGAGTAGGATCATGGGAATGCCTGAAGGGTGCGTTTGGGCGTGGTGGAGCTTTTATTTATACTGGGAAACAGCTTGGGCATAAAAGAATGGCCCAAAGTGCAGCTGGGGATGCCTGGAGTGGAAAGCAGAAGAAAGAAATGTCACTGCAAGGGCCATGCTGGGGATCACCACATCCCCCAGAAGGCTCCTGGATCAGCCCAAGGCTCTGGGTGCCAAGGCAGAGGCAGGGAGGACACAGAGATGTCAGGAGAGGAAGGGGACAGCAAGGCGGGGCAGGTGGGTGAAGGAGCAGAGCCTGCAGGGCAAGAGGCACAGGGGATGGGACAGCCCAGGACAGACTGTGGTGGAGATGAGAGAGGGAAAAGCTGTGGAAAAGCTGGAGCCACACTTGGCAGAGCCAAGCTCTCCATGACTTTGCTGATGGCTCTTGTCTCTGTCCCTGATGGCCATGGGGAGACAAGTGGAGCTTCCAGCAGCACTGGGGCTCAGGGCCTCCTTGCCTAGTGCAGGAGGCTGGGAGGTGCCGTGCCATAGTCCTGCCCTTGGCATTGCCCATCTCCACATCCCAGTGCTGCCAGGAGAGCCCTGAGGCCTGAGGGAGGCACAGGATCTTCCTCCCTTCAAGGGTCTGGGGCTCAGGGCTGGCACCTTTGGGGAATGGGCTCAGGGCTGGGCCCTTTGCAGTCCTGACACACAGCCAGGCTTCCTCAGCACCAGAGACACCTGCACCTTCCTTTTCCCCACCTGCCATCACTGCCTCCAGGATTCTGCTCCCCCCATAACCTGCAGGGGACGCTTTCTCAGGTTTGTCCCTCAGGGGGACCCAGGCACACAGCAAGAAACTTTGGACTTGGACTCTGCCTTGGACTTTCTGGTTGAGAAAGAAGCTTCTGCAGCTTCCTCTCCATGCCTCTTAAGCAATTGTCATGGGCTCAGCATCAACCCCCCAGAGGGCTCATGACAGTTGTGAGATGAGCTCCTGGAATGGAGGGAGCTGCTGGCAAGTGGGCAGTGCTGCAGAGAGACAGCTCTGGGCAGAAGTAGCTCCTCTGCAGAGCACAGAAGGGCTGAGGGCACTGCCAGGGTAGCTGGGGGTAATGAGCAAGGGAGAGCTTCAAGGGGGTGAAGATGGAGGGGATGAGTGCCAGCTGAGTGGAGGAGAACCTTCCCAGCTTCTGACATGGTGAGTGTCTGGTGCAGGGCAGTGAAGCTGGTGCAGTTCCTGGAGGCATCTCCTAAAGCTGGAGACAGGAGAGCTAGGGACAGAGAAAGAGCTGCAGGCAGCAGAGATGGGAAAGTGTCGGAAAATGGTGAGGGAAAACTAATGCAACCAATATGGTTGATAAACAAGCTTCAACTTCATTGCACAGTAACTTTCACTTATACAGTGTTTCTGTGACGACTACCCCGCCACCACACAACAATATAACGTTTTATTGGATACCTGGTGTGTTTAGCTGTAGCACAGCGAATCCCTGGTGCAGGTAGCACAGAATTATGGGCCGATCTAATTGGCCCCTCAAACATGGGGTTGGGCACGGGAAAGGGGTCACACCCCCTACCTTTTTGGGAGCTTTCAGGAACATTCTACAACATTCTACAACATATCCCCTCTTTTTCTTTTTGCACAAGCCCATGTTTGGTTAAAGACTTTTGCAGTGCTAACTCCTAAACAAACACAATACAAACAATAAAACATGCAGAACCTAAGAATACCATCAGTAACATAATACCTTCTTTAAACAGTCTAAAAACTACTTGGTTAATGAATTAAACAAATTGGTTAACAGGTTATCAAACAGATTTTGTTCCCTTAATGAAGTGTAAATCGACTTTGCATTCATGGAATGTCTCCGTTTTACATGACCACTCATACACACGCACTCTCAAACTGAGCTCTGTTCAATATTAGGAAGGTCTGGCGTCCACTAGTTCAGAAAGCCATAGGAGGGATAGGAGAGGCGTATCCAACAGAATCTTTCTTCAGGGGGCCCCTATAAGCGTCTCCAAGTCCCACCGGCTCACAGCACGATGGAGTCCTAGTTCCTTCATAGTTGCCAAATTAAAATGCAATAAAGACCTAGGATTGCAACATTCAATCACCACATTCATAACGGGCGAAGTCTAGATGGAGTGTAGGCAGAGTTGTTCTTTTTTGGGGATACATCCCGGAGTCTCTGAGAGTCTCATGACTTCTTAATATACTTCTTGTGTAACCATTCACAATCTTTGGTGCTTAGTATAGGTCCATGTCCTTGCTCCTCAAGCCATTCTTCAACAATCCCTTTATCTTTTTACACTGCGTGAGAGCTCCAAGTAAATGTTGCTCGCCTGTAAGAATGGTCAAGTCTATGGGCAAGTCCATGTCACGACAATCCACGCAGCGCTGAGAAATGGTCGTAGCAGTTCTAATTGATTATTTGTTATACTGGCCACAGGGCGCAACCACGGGGGGGGGGGGCAGGGGGCGGCATCTGGCAGCCGGAACTGCCCATTCCGGAAGACGCAGCCGTCCACTGGCTGGAACCACCCACGCCGGAAGATGCGGCTCGCAAGGCTTCCAGATTCCACCTCACTATGCTTCCGGCGTTTGGAGCGGACACTTCTGCTCCCTCTTCGGGAGGAGGGGGCGCGTTTGGCTGTGCCAGAACTTCGCTAGTACTCTGAGCAATTTGTACACACTATTTCTCATTGAACAATTTAGACAGATCGTTAAACAGATGATGTACACAGATATATGCTAAAAGTGCCGCTGGATCCTTTTTAAGTCTGTATCCTTTATGAAGCGCTTCTGTAAGAAACTAATAAGAAGGTCTAGGGCTACTTCGCTCTCCATTTGCGTGCTTAAATATGCCTTTATTCTTTTAGTGCAGCCTTTTTTTACGAGCCTTTTAATGCAGGCTTTTAGCTTTTAATGCAGCCTTTTTTACAACTAGAAGCTGGTAGCCCCTTTTTCTGGACATTGAGCGAGATTCGTTCGTTGTTCGCTCAGGCAAGGTTCGCCTTCCTATGCCTGCATTAAGACAAACTTTTGCCCCCTGACGCTGCTTATCGGTACTTCTCCGGACTCACCCTATCCTGCCAGTTGTCTCAGTGGCAAATACTTGCCAAACGGTGATCGCTGCTATCATCGGATCAGTCTTCCACAAGGTTTCCCTGGCGAAAATCAGTCTTCTACGGCGTGTGCCTGCCGATTTCAAAACTTTTCAAACTTTTTTCAACACTTTTCAAACTTTTTGGTTGTTCAGGTTCTTTCCACCTTTCGGGCGCCACTAGTCGGAAAACGGTGATGGAAAACTAATCCACCCAATATGGTTGATAAACAAGCTTCAACTTCATTGCACAGTAACTTTTACTTCTATTGTGTATCTGTGACCACACCCCCGCCACCACACAACAATATAACGTTTTATTGGTGTCCTGGTTTGGGCCAGGATAAAGGTGATTTTCTGTCTTGTACTTTTGCTTTTAGCTAAGTCTCTTGTAAGTAGTTGCACTTGCTGAAATTAACAGCAAGTTTCTCAGACAGTGTGTGCTTCTAGGATTGATAACACTTGATGTTTATAGTTACTGCTAGAGACTGGTATGCAGAGCCAAGGACACTGCTCAGCTCTGAGGAAAACATTTTACCGTCCAGGAGGATACAGAGGTCCCACCTGAGCCCTCCTTTGGGGAGGAACGGACGAGATAGATGCCAGAATTGACCAAACAGAGTATTCCATCCCATATACGTCACACTCAGTATAAATTTGAGGCATCACGAGGGCCGAGCCAGATCTTAGCCGGATTTCCGGATTTCCTGATTTCCTGCTTCCCTTCCTTCTCGGCATCCTGGAAGGATCCCGTCCATTCGTTTGCCTGTGGTCCTGATCCGTGCCAGCCCATATCTGTGTGTTCCTGCCTCCGGTTCCCGACTGCTGCCGACTCCAGGAGTCAAGCCTGGACTTTCCCAGGGCTGCCCTACAGCCTCGGTGGTGACGTGAGAGTTATTGGGGGAGAGGGGGGAGGAATGTGGTATCCATTTTCCTGTATATTTGTATATATTTAGTAATTTTACCTATTTATCATTACTGTTTCATTAAAGTTGTGTAGTTTGGTTTCCAACCCATAAGTCTCTCTCCCTTATTCTCTTTCTTTTCTTTATCAAGGAGAGAGAGATTAATAGAGAGCGTCTGTTATTCGGTTTAATTGCCGGGCCAGTGTTAAACCGTGACAGATTTATTGGCGCCCAACGTGGGGCTCGAGCTACTTGGCTCGAGTCCAGTTTAAATTTTTACTATATTGCCTGAACAGTTTGAATTCCAACTCCAGTGAAAGAATGGCTTTCCTGAGCTGGAATCAGACCTTGTTCTTTGGAAATTTCACAGGGTTGGAGATTAAACCAGTCATGCCGTACCTCTGGTATTTAGGGTATGCGATCTGTCTTTTCGCAGCTGGGATTGCTGTTAATATGTGGTTTTTCTTCCGTAAGAAATGCTTAAGAACCATCGTTGCAATATGGTCCTCCATATTGATGTATATCATGGTGCATGGTGTAGTGGTGTTTCATAGAAGGATTAAGAACTTTGTTGGTAATTACATTTTCAGCCTGCTTTTGAGGAAATACACCACTCTTGGGCTGAGTTCAATGGATTCTAGTCAAAATGGCATTATGATTGTTATAGTTTTGAACCTCCTGATTCTTGTAGGCATTGTTGTTCAGGTGTCTGTGAATATTTTCATGTGCTATCATATATTGGTGAGGAATAAGACAATTACAACTAGGGGAACGATCACACCTCGTAAAGAGAGCACCCCCACTCCTGCCTCTGCAGCCGCTTCTCGCCCCCCCTCACGCAAGGGCACAATTCAGATAAGGCCGGCAAGCATTGCCAGCATATCTGCTACAGCTCCAGTTGCTGTCTCTACTCCCACAGACACTGCTGCTGCTCAGAAAGCAAGCCCTGCTGCTGCCACTGCTGCAGATGCCTCAGCCTCTCCCCCTCAGCCCACACAGTTACTTGTTGACCCTGTAACTAGGAGAAAAGGAAAACAATGGAAATCAGAAACGAGCCTTAACCCTTCCAAGTCTGAACAAGATGACCAGGTGATAGAGGAAATAGAGGATAATGGCTCTCCTCCTAGACCAGCTAGAGCAGCTAGAGCAGAGTCAGATGAGGACTCAGACTCAGAATCTTCTCAGCCCTATTCCATGAGGGACTTGCGTACTCTGAGAAAAGACTACAGCCGTTTTTCAGGTGAACCACTTCTCTCTTGGTTACTCCGATGCTGGAATGAGGGGGCTGCTACCATAACATTAACTCAGAAGGAAGCCAGGCAGTTGAGATCCCTGGCCAAAGATGCAGGTATTGATCGGGCATTTGGGGAAAAGGCTGGAACTACCAGCCTGTGGAAACGACTCTTGTCAGCTGTAAGGGAGAGATATGCCTATAAAGAGGAAATAGACTGCCCACAGATCAAAGCAGCCAGACTTGGAAAAGCTATCAGGTATCTCAAAGAATTGGCTGTGCGAGACGTGATCTATAATAATGATGGCATTGAAGATCCCTATCACGTACCATGCCCTAAACCTATGATGCAAAGGTTTGTGCATGCTGCACCACCACCTTTTAATCATACACTATCAGTAATGCTATGGGTTCCTGCAGAGGTAGATGCAACTGTGGGTGATGTGATTAAAACTGTACAAGAGTGTGAAGATGCTGTCATAGCCCCTTGTCGGGCCTGGGTCTCAGCTATCAAGAGAGCATCTGAGGAATGGCATTCACCCCTTTCTCCTCAGACAGACGGAGGACGCCCCATTGCAGCCATTAAGAGGAGACGCCCTCCTATGAGACAGAATCGAGAGAAACAGAAATCAGCAAGAGGAACCCTATGGGTAATCCTGTGTGAGTGTGGGGAGGACATGAAAAAGTGGGACAAGAAACCTACTGCTGCCCTACAGGACCGAGTGTTTGAGTTGATAAGTAAGCCGAAGGCAAAAGGAGGTCCTTCTAACAAAATGGCTGCTCAAGTCTCCAGTGTGGAGTTACCCAACCCAAATATGCTGGTGACTCAAGATCCCTGCACATCAGGTGTGAGTACTGGGGATGCAAGCTCCAGTAATGCACATACTGACAATGCTGTATGCGCTCAAGCTTAGAGGTGCCCTGCCTCCAGCCAGGTGGAGGAGAGGGACAACCGAATCTATTGGATTGTGTGGATTCGATGGCCTGGCACATTAGAGCCACAAAAGTATAAAGCCTTGGTGGACACTGGTGCACAGTGCACCCTAATGCCATCGAATCAGAAAGGCATAGACTCCGTCACTATTTCTGGAGTGACGGGGGGATCTAAAGAACTGACTATTGTGAATGCTGATGTGAGCCTCACTGGAATAAAGTGGCATAAACACCCAATAGTGACTGGTCCAGATGCTCCGTGCATCCTTGGCATAGACTACCTCAAGGGAGGTGATTTCGAGGACCCAAAAGGGTACCGCTGGTCCTTTGGTACTGCAGCTATTAAGACTGAGAATGGAGAATGGCTGCATGCTTTGTTTGGCCTTTCAGATAAATCCTTTGTAGTGGGATTGCTGAGAACTACAAACCAGCGGCTGCCAACTGCTACTTCAGTAGTGCACCGTAGACAATATCTGAGACAGCACAGTCTCGCACTGATAGCAATGAACAATTAAGCCTTGGGCTATCAGTAAGAACAGGGCTACTTAATGCATACTTTGTAACCACAGGAACAAAGCCGTGGGACATCAAAGGTTAAGGAGTAAACAAGGCGATGGGATTAGGGGACCTGGTTAAGGAGCATGGCGCTCTTACAACATCCGCAGAGATGCTTGAATGTGATAAACAAGCTTTGTACGTTAACTGTTTTGCAGCCAATCAAGTTAAAACTTGTGTAACAAGATGTAGAGACTTCTGGTATAAATATAGCCTTCTGATTCAATAAAGTCAGACAATTCGTTTGTATCAAACTGTGTCTCCGTCTCGCACTGCGACAAATGGTGACCCCGACGTGATTCGGGTTGAAAATTTTCCGGTCGCAGGTCTCCAAGAACTTTGTTTGAAGAAGAAAGGCTGGGAAGAAGCCGGTTATTGGTGCGCACCACTCATCACCTCCTCGTGATTGGCAGGTGAGCTTGGAGAAACTACTTTTTTTTGTTATGGGTTCAAACATTTCAAAAGAAGAACGAGACGTTTATGTTACTTTAAAGACTTTACTTAATAAGGATAAAAAAGTTATATCGGGCCATGATTTAAAACTGGTTTTAAAATGGGCCCGTGAGCATTTTCCCGACATCGATTCAGTCTCTACTTATGACCCTTCATTTTGGGACGAGGTCGGAGTTAAATTATGGGATGCCTCTACACGGGGCAATAATGAAACCGCCAAACTCTTAGCTCCTTGGCGAATACTCTTTGAAACTTTAAAAGGAAAAGAACCTACTACTCCATCTGCCCCTCCGCTGCCAATCACCGCCGCTATGGTGAATGCAGACTCGGACCCAGACCCCTTTGACCCAGGTCCTGTCGATCCTGAACCGGAACCCGATTTATACCCTGATGATTATGATGATCCGCGAAGTGTGTGGGCGGCGATTAGGGTTGAAGCACAGAAAGCGGGGGAAATGGACAATGCCTGCTTAGTTGAAATCCCTCCAAAGCCAAAACCCCGTAAAAAAGACATAGGATCTGTGATAGTTGCGCCTGTAATATATGGTGGGCAAGGGCAACCACGATGGGCCGCGCTGAATTTCTCTATTGTAAAAGAACTTCGCCGCACTGCAGCAGATAACGGCCTAAGCTCTCATTATTTTCAAGGCTTGTTTGCAAACGTTTGCGAGGCGCATGTACTTACTCCTTATGATTTAAAATCTATTGCTGCCCTCCTTCTCAATCCCGCGCAACAATCATTATGGGAATCGCGTTGGAGAACGGCGGCAGAAAAGCTTCTGCGGGAGTATGCAGCCGGAGATAACCAGCAGCTGCAAACCCTTACAATTGACCATCTCATGGGTACGGGTGAGTTCGGCGACCCCGCGAAACAGGCCCGACATATTCCGGGAAAGGCACTGAAAGACAATATGCATATAGCAAAGAGAGCCTTCTTACAAATCCCTGATGCAAATAGGCCTGAAAAAGCCTTTACGACAATTTCTCAAGGGCCAAAGGAACCTTATATGGACTTTATTTCAAAGTTGCAGGACGCTCTAGAAAAACAAGTCGATAATACCGAAGCCTGTGATATTCTCCTTCTTAAATTGGCTGTTGAAAACGCTAACCCTGATTGTAAAAAACTCCTGAAAACTTTACCTAATCCTAACCCAACTTTAGTTGAAATGATGGAAGCATGTAATAGGTTTGGATCTTCCGAACATAAATACGAAGTTATGGCAATGGCATTTAGAAATATCCAGCTTACTTCGGCACAACCTAGATCCTCGGGGTCCGCTCCTATTTGTTACGGCTGCGGGAAAATGGGACATTTGCAAAAGCAGTGTCGAGCTAAAACATCAATTCCCGTTTGTACCCGGTGTCGAAAAGGTCGGCACTATAATAACCAATGCCGTTCTAGGCTTGATATTGATGGGAACGTGATACCTCAGTGGCAGAATGCTCCCCAGGGAAACGGGAGGCAGAGCGCGGGCCGGCGCCGCACTCCAACATCAAATTACATGCCGAACCACCAGATGTACAACCCTCCGCTACCACAAACGCCAGCGGTAATGCCAACACAAACACCATTCGGGCCACAGGTGGCAGCGCAGGCTTGGACCTCTTCACAGAATATGCTGTTACATTAACTGATGCCACTGTTCACCTCATATCGACAACAATGAAAGGACCTTTGCCATCAAAGACTGTAGGACTTATTATCGGAAGATCGTCTACTACATTTTCTGGTCTTTTTGTTTTGCCAGGGGTCATTGATGAGGATTCCATCGAGATTTCCGTCATGGCTTGGACCCCAACACCACCTTGTAATATTCCAAAACATAGCCGCATCGCGCAAATTGTGTTGATATACGGTGCAGCTGATTTAGTTGCTCATTCATCCAATCAGAGAACAGGAGCCTTTGGCTCAACGGGAGCTCCACAAATTTTTTGGTCTCATCTTATTGGCGAAGATAGACCACTTATTACGTGTCATGTTTCTTATAATTCTCAACAAATTACTATCACAGGTTTAATAGATACGGGAGCAGATGTTACGGTTCTTTCCAAATCTAAATGGCCACCAAATTGGTCCTTAGTGCCTACTCCGTCAGCACTGGCGGGAATAGGTGGCACGGGTACCAGTTTTCAAAGTCAATTTCATGTTCAAATCAAAAATCCCCAAGGGCAAACAGCGACAGTTAAACCGTTTGTCTGTCCGGTCTCAATTAACCTTTGGGGTCGGGATGTTTTATCACAATGGGGAATGCGACTAGAGACTCCTTTTCAGTAATGGCCACTGATGTAAGGCACAGAGTACCCAAAATTACATGGAAAACAGAAGACCCTGTGTGGGTCAATCAGTGGCCATTGCCAGAGGAGAAACTCTGTGCTTTGAAAACTTTAGTTCAAGAACAGCTCCAGAAAGGGCATATAGTGCCTACTTTCAGTCCCTGGAATACTCCTATTTTTGTTATACAGAAAAAGAATGGCACTTGGCGTCTGTTACATGATCTTAGGCGAGTAAATGCTGTTATGGAACCGATGGGTGCATTACAACCAGGTTTACCTTCACCAACGATGATACCTCGAGAATGGGCAATGATTGTTATTGATCTTAAGGATTGCTTTTTTAACATCCCGCTGCATCCGTCAGATGCTCCTAAATTTGCATTCTCGGTACCTGCTATTAATATGACAGAACCTCTCTCTAGGTATCATTGGACGGTTCTCCCACAAGGGATGAAAAATAGCCCTACCATATGTCAATGGTATGTTGCTCAGGTATTAGCTCCAGTACAGGAACAATTTCCCCGAGCCTTGATTTATCACTATATGGATGATATTTTACTCGCTGCTGAAAAAGAGGGGGAATTATCATTATTATTCGAAGAAATGACAACTACTTTAAACCAGGCAGGCCTAAAAATATCCCCAGAGAAAGTTCAAAAACAGGAGCCATGGAAATACCTAGGCTGGCGAATTTCCAGACAGAAAATCTCGCCTCAGCAGATCACTATCGCTGCTAAAGTAACTACTCTTAATGATCTTCAAAAACTATTAGGCACCATAAATTGGCTGCGTCCTTTGTTAGGGATATCGAATTCGGATCTAGCTCCTTTGTTTGACTTGTTAAAAGGTGATACTGATCTCAATGCCCCGTGAGTCTTGACCACCGAGGCAGTGGCAGCCCTAGAAAAAGTCGCTCAGACTTTAATGGCTAAACAAGCAGCAAGATGGGACCCACAACTCCCCCTTGCATTAGCTATAATTCCAGATGGGAAAAAATTTATGGGACTACTTTTCCAATGGGATGAATCACTTTCTGATCCACTTCTTATATTAGAATGGATTTTTCTTCCTTATCAATCTACAAAGACAATCCTTCGTCAAGTAGAAATGATCTCTGAAATCATTATTAAGGCTAGAAATAGAGGAATTACGTTAACAGGCAGAGATCTTACTCATGTTTATGTCCCCTTTACTGAATTTTACCTTGATTTTATAATTCAACATGAGGTATTGTTTCAAATTGCAATTCTTGATTTCCCGGGAAAAATTTCAAACCATTTTCCTCCTTCCAAACTGTTGCATGCTTCTCTACCGCTTGTTGAATGGCCAAAAATATCTGCAGCGCCCCTTTCCGCTTTAACGGTTTTTACCGATGGTTCTGTAGCCACCCACAAGGCTGTGGTGACTTGGCTTAATGACTCACAGGAGTGGGTTTCCGATATCACGTTTCACCCAGGATCTTCGCAAACTGTCGAACTCGCTGCAGTCGTTAGAGCATTCCAATTGTTTTCAGACCAAGCAATTAATTTGGTTACTGACTCTGCTTATGTTGCAGGAATTGTACAAAGGGCTGAACATTCTGCGCTGAAAAATTTAACACATCCCCTTCTATACCCTCTGTTGTTACAGCTGATTTCGCTACTTGATGCTAGGAAATATCCGTATTTCGTTTTGCAAATACGCTCTCATACCTCATTACCAGGTTTTCTTACACAAGGTAATCGTCAAGCAGATCTCCTCACACTTAATGTTAATGTCCTTCCAAACATTTTTGAACAGGCTCGTATACACCATTCCTTTTTTCATACGAATTTGCGTGGTCTAAAGAGGCAATTTAATCTCAGTACCCAGCAGGCGGCTGATATAATTTCTGCCTGTCCTGATTGTCAGCAATCCTCCTTATCTTCTAACTCCTTGGGCACTCTTCCTAGGGGACTACAAAGTTTAGAACTTTGGCAAACGGATGTTACACACTTTCCTGAATTTGGTCGACAAAAGTTCATCCATGTTTCCATTGATACCTTTTCAGGTGCTATTTATGCATCTTGTCATACGGGGGAGAAAGCAAAAGACGTTCAGCGTCACTTTTTAAAGGCATTTGCCTCGTTAGGAATTCCCAAGCAGATAAAAACAGATAATGGCCCTGCATATACTTCACGTTCTCTACAATCTTTTTTTACTGACTGGGGAATTACACATATTACGGGTATCCCTTACTCTCCTACTGGTCAAGCAATTGTGGAACGAGCCCACCATACCTTAAAAACTATATTACAGAAACAGAAAGGAGGAGTTGGAGCATTGTCAATACCTGAAGAAAGACTGCTCAAGGCTATATATACTTTTAATTTTTTAAATTGTTATACTTCAGATGTGCCTCCCATTGCTAAACACTTTACTAGTAATAATCTTTTTCAATTTCAGGAAAAACCTCCAGTCCTTATTAAAGATATGGAAACGGGACAAATTAAAGGCCCATATTCACTCATAACATGGGGGAGGGGTTATGCTTGTGTTTCCACAGATCAAGGACCTAGATGGATTCCAGCAAAAAATGTTCGACCCTACAGGCTACGAGCCGCGCAGAACTAATAATTCCTGTTATTACTGTTTCACCTGTAGTAACTTTTACGCTACCTAAAGAAAATATGTGGCTCACTTTATTATAATTATACCTCTAAAAATGTATCCAAATCCACTAACAAACTTTTATTGCTTCCCCCGGGCTTGTTTTTTTTTTTATAGACCATGGCCTGAAAAAAAAAAAAAAAAAAAAAAAAAAAAGTGTGTGTGCCTTTGTTGTTTATAGGCTTGGAATTTTGTCTGGCTTTTTAAGCTTTAATTTGGCAACCATGGAGGAAACTAGGACTCCACCGTGCTGTGATCCGGGAGGGGTCTGGGGACGCTTTTGGGGCCCCCCGACCAATTTTTGTCGGATAAGCCTCCTCTACCCCCTTGGTTCTATGCGCCAGTGGACATCTGAACTTCCTCATACTAAAAAGTTGTTTAAGTCCTTCCACTGCAGTGTGAAATGTGCTTTTCGTATTATACTGATACCAGGCATTTGTTAATGTTGTAATTCATGTGATTGTTTATATGTTGACTAAGGGATCCCTCGTCTATATGTTGATTGTTGATTGTGCTATTCTGTTGTACTGCTCTTTTTATTGTTAGCTTTTAGGTCATGTTTGTGAAGACTTTAATGGAATGTGTTGTATGAATCTTTCTGATCACTCTCAATCTATACATGCTGCAATACAATCACTTAAAGAAGGGATTACACATTTGCAGTCACAGGATAACTGGGACTGGTTTGATAATCTTTTCTCAGGATGGGGTTTAACAGGATGGTTGCGAAGTTTAGTTAAGACTGTTTGTTATGCTTTATTTGCTTTTTTGCTTTTTTTTTCTTGCTGCCCTGCATTTTACAATGCTTTCAGCGGATGTTCGATCGTGCTATGAACTGGGTTTATCTTGTCCAATCGGAAGGGGGAATTGAGACAGCACAGTCTCGAACTGATAGCAATGAACAATTAAGTCTTGGGCTATCAGTAAGAACAGGGCTACTTAATGCATACTTTTTAACCGCAGGAACAAAGCCTTGGGACATCAAAGGTTAAGGAGTAAACAAGGCGATAGGATTAGGGGACCTGGTTAAGGAGCATGGCGCTCTTACAACATCCGCAGAGATGCTTGAATGTGATAAACAAGCTTTGTACGTTAACTGTTTTGTAGCCAATCAAGTTAAAACTCGTGTAACAAGATGTAGAGACTTCTGGTATAAATATAGCCTTCTGATTCAATAAAGTCAGACAATTCGTTTGTATCAAACTGTGTCTCCGTCTTGCACTGCGACAAATATCGTGCCAACAGAGATGCTGTGGTCCCCATTCACAAGCTGATCCGGCAATTAGAGAGCCAAGGAGTGATCAGCAAGACTCATTCACCCTTCAACAGTCCTGTATGGCCAGTGAAAAAGCCTAATGGAGAGTGGAGGCTGACAGTGGACTATCGTGCCCTGAATGAGGTTACACCGCCACTAAGTGCTGCTGTGCCGGACATACTAGAACTTCAGTATGAGCTGGAGTCAAAGGCAGCCAGGTGGTATGCTACTATTGACATTGCTAATGCATTTTTTGCTATTCCTATAGCACCAGAATGCAGAGCACAGTTTGCCTTCACCTGGAGAGGTGTCCAGTACACCTGGAATCGACTGCCCCAGGGGTGGAAACACAGTCCTATCATCTGCCATGGACTGATCCATGATACCTTGGAAAAGGGTGGAGCTCCAGAACATCTACAGTACATCGATGACATCATTGTGTGGGGTGACAAAGCAAAGGAAGTCTACGAGAAAGGTAAGAAGATAATTGAAATCCTTCTAGAGGCTGGTTTTGCTATTAAAAGGAGCAAGGTTAAGGGACCTGCACAAGAGATACAGTTTCTGGGAGTTAAGTGGCAAGATGGACGTCGCCACATCCCAATGGACGTGATTAACAAAATAACAGCTATGGCCCCACCAACTACCAAAAAGGAAACTCAGTCCTTTTTAGGAACTGTTGGTTTCTGGAGAATGCATATTCCTTTTTATAATCAGATTGTGAAACCGCTCTATGAGGTTACTCGGAAGAAGAAAGACTTTAAATGGGGCTCAGAACAACAAACTGCTTTTGAGGGTATTAAACAGGAGATTGTGCAGGCAATGGCCCTTGGACCAATTCGAACAGGGCCAGACATCAAAAATATTCTTTACACCGGAGATGGAGGTGATGGTCCTTCATGGAGCCTCTGGCAGAAAGCTCCAGGAGAGACTCGAGGCCGACCTCTAGGATTTTGGGGTCGAAACTACAAAGGCTCCGAAGCCAACTACACAGCCGCTGAAAAAGAGATACTGGCCGCATACGAAGGAGTTAGAGCTGCTTCAGAAGTAATTGGTACTGAAGCACAGCTCCTCCTAGTGCCACGATTACCTGTACTGGGTTTTATGTACACAGGTAGAGAATCTTCCCATCATGCTACCGATGCTACCTGGAGTAAATGGATTGCTTTACTCTCACAGAGGGCTAGAATAGGAAGACTTAATCGTCCAGGAATTGTAGAAGCAATAACACATTGGCCAGAAGGCAAACACTTTGGAATGCCACCAGGAAAAGTGGTAAAACGGGCTGCAGAAGCCCCACCATACGACCAACTACCAGAGAATGAGAAACAATATGCTCTTTTCACTGATGGATCCTGTCGTCTGGTAGGAGGCCATCGAAGGTGGAAAGCTGCTGTATGGAATCCTACACGACTAGTTGCAAAAACAGATGAAGGAGATGGTGAATCAAGTCAATTTGCAGAGGTAAAAGCTATCCAATTGGCTTTGGACATTGCTGAACAAGAAAAGTGGCCGAGACTTTATCTCTATACTGACTCATGGATGGTAGCAAATGCCTTATGGGGTTGGTTAAAGCAGTGGAAGCAAAACAACTGGCAACGTAGAGATAAACCTATCTGGGCTGCTGAACTCTAGAAAGACATTGCTACTAGGTTAGAGAAACTTGACGTAAAAGTACGTCACGTAGATGCCCACGTACCTTCATATAGAGCTACTGAGGAACATCGAAACAACCAACAAGCAGATGAGGCTGCTCAAGTGTTCCAAATAGATCTGGACTAAGACCATAAAGTGAACTGTTTTTGGCCAAATGGGCCCACAATGCTTCAGGTCATCAAGGCAGGGATGGAACATATCGATGGGCTCGTGACCGAGGGGTGGATTTATCTTTGGACGCTATTGCGCAGGTTATCCACGATTGTGACATATGTGCTGCAATTAAGCAAGCTAAAAGGTTGAAACCTCTATGGTATGAAGGGAGATGGTTGAAATATAGGTATGGGGAGGCCTGGCAAGTCGACTACATCACACTGCCTCAAACTCGCCAGGGTAAGCGCTATGTGCTTACAATGGTGGAGGCAAGTACAGGATGGCTGGAAACATATCCTGTGCCTCATGCCACAGCCCGGAACACTATCCTGGGCGTAGAGAAACAAGTCTTGTGGAGACATGGTACACCAGAAAGAATTGAGTCAGATAGTGGAACTCATTTCAAAAATAGTCTCATAAATAACTGGGCCAAAGAACATGGTATTGAGTGGATATACCATATCCCCTATCATGCACCAGCCTCAGGTAAAATTGAAAGGTACAATGGTCTGTTAAAAACTACCTTAAAAGCAGTGGGTGGTGGAACTTTCAAAAACTGGGACAAGCACTTGGCAAAAGCTACCTGGTTAGTTAATACCAGGGGTTCCATCAATCGAGCTGGTCCTGCTCAGTCAGATCTTCTACACACAGTAGATGGGGACAAAGTGCCTGTGGTGCATGAAAAGAATCTGCTAGGGAAAACAGTTTGGATTTATCCTGCCTCGGGCAAAGGCAAACCCATTCGTGGGGTTGCTTTCGCTCAAGGGCCTGGACACACTTGGTGGGTGATGATGAAAGATGGAGAAGTACAATGTGTACCACAAGGAAATCTAACACTAGGTGAGAATTCCTAATTTCTGCTTGTCTAGCTTAATCAGTAATGCATGGACTCTTTGGGAGTCATGAACTTGTATCCCACCATAACTACTGTTATGTGAACTGTTGCATAAACTAACAGTGTTCTATGAGTGTTTTTCAGGATGATTTTGTGGTGATGAAGCCAGAATTAGGTTCATCGGCTGGCATCCAGTAACTTCCTTGAAATTACCATCTGCAACCTGCAACTTGTGGACCATGGACATGAACTGTGAGGAATGGTCCTTCTATTGAAAATCTGCTACAGCGCTTGATCTTTTCCAAGCTGTTCACTTTCCACCTCCACAGTCTCCTTCTGCACCCTTGGCTAAGGCCTGAGTGCTCTGGCAGCTTGGTCACAGCCCTGCAGTGTGACAGTCCTGTGCCCGCAGGCAGGGACAGGGCACGGGCACTGCTGTGACAGAGCTGGCCTCCAGAACAGCCCTTCCATCATCACAGGGGATCTCCTCAGCTCAGCTCTTCTTCCGCACTTGCTCTCAAGAAGCTGCCCAAGGAGTCGACACTGAAGAGATTCTTGCTGTGCTGCTTTCTCTGTGGGCTCTCTGTGATGCCATCATGGTCCCAGGGGGGGATTTGGGGACTTAGGGCTGGTTCCTTTGTCCCTTCTTTGGTGTCCAGAGCCCTCAGGGATGGTGAATATTGTGCAATAAAGAAACCCCATGGCACTGGAAATCAGGAAGGGCCCCTCTGAGCACCCTCCATGGGCACCCAAGAACTTGTGTGGGAGGTGGTCAGTGGCAGTGAGCACCATCAGCTGGGTCGTCCTCCCAGCTTGACCAGCACAGCCCATGAACAGTCAGGTGTATAAGGAAAAGTGTGTCCAGCAATCTAGGGAGGTTTTCTTACCCCTCTACTCTGCCTTGGTGAGACCACACCTGGAATACTGGATCCAGTTCTTCAAGAGAGACAGGGCTCTACTGGAGACAGTCCCAGGGAGAGCACGGATTATTAAGGGAGTTGAGCATCTCTCATATGAAGAATAATTGAGAGAGTTGGAGCTGTTTAGCTTTGAGAAAAGAAAGCTAAAGAGGGAATCCAATAAATGTCTTTAAATATCTGAGGGGTGGGTGTCAAAAGGAAGTGGCCAATCTCTTTTCAGTGGAATAATAGGTTTATCTACAAAACAGGAAGTTCCACCTCAACATGGGGAGAAATTTCTTGACTGTAAGGTTGCGGGAGTACTGGAAAAGGCTGCCCAGAGAGGTTGTAGAGTCTCCTTTTCTGGAGACTTTCAACACATCCCTGGGTGTGTTCCTGTGTGGCCTGCCCTAAGTGATCTTGCTTTGGCAGAGGGGTTGGACTGGATGATCTCTAGAGGTCCCTGCAAACCCCTAACATTCTATGATTCTATGACCTCAGTCCCTGGGGCAGTGATGGCATCCATCCTGCTCCAGGCAGGTGAAGGACAAAGAGGGGATTGCTGAAGCAGAGTGGGCAGGGGACAGAAAGGCATAGGGTGCACCTGACCTTTAGCAAGCCCTTTGACATGCTCTACTGTAGCAGATGGAACCTTCCTTGGGGCATGTCGCTTCGAAGTCAAGCAGGCATTCTTGTTGGGGTGCACAAACAGTGCTCCAATCTTCTTGCCTTTTGACTTGGCTAGCCTTGTTCAATGCTTGTACTCTAGACTCAGCCAACCTCCTCTGGCTGCTCAAGAGTGATCTGGGCATGTACTCTGAGGCTCACCTTTTATTGGTTGCCCAATCCTGCTCATGCGTAGTTGGGGTAGGCCTTAATTGGGCACAGGTGGGCTTGGCACAAGCTCATGCCCCCCCCCCCTTGTAATTAGCCACACCTGATTGTCTCATTTAACTACACTCTACGATTGTCCCATTGTAGCTAGACTGGTGATGTCTGGATTGAAGAGGTGGGTGATGTGGTGGGTGGGAAGTTCACAAGATGATGAGGGTCACAGTGCCATCAGTGATCCAAAGTCCTCCTGGCAAGCAGTGAGGGTGCCTCAGTGTCCACCACTTGGGCCAAAACTGTTGCCTGTCTTTATCCATGGGCATGATCACTTCCCTACTCCTGCTGGCCATGCTGTTCCTGATAGAAGCCAGGATGTTGGTGCCTTCTTGACCACCTGGGCACACAGCTGTCTGATACTCAGCTCTCTGTCCACCAGCTCTGACTGAGGCTGATGCTGTGGATGGGATAAAGAAGTGAGTTCCATGGGGACAGGGGCAGGGTTGGCTTCAGTTGAGTGGGATCATGGAATCATGGAATGGGTTGGGTTTGAACTAGATCATCTTTAACCCTTCCAACCCAACCCATTCCATGATTCTACGACACAGTCCCAGTCAGTTCCAGGCCTGGGCTCTCGACAGCACCACCAGGGCTTTGTGATGGGGTAGGTGAAGTTTCTCAGCTGTTCCCTTTACAGCTGAGACCCAGGCCCGATGAGGAGCGGTGACGGCATCTTCATATTCTCGTGCTGTTTTAATCCCATCACCCACAGTTGGTTCCATTTCTCCAGGAACCCAAACATTACTGATAGTGGATGGTTAAATGGGGAGGGTGCAGCATGAACAAACCTTTGCCTCATAGGCTTAGGGCATGGCGTGTTATAAGGATCTACAGTCTCATCGTCGGTATAGATCACATCTCGTACAGCCAATTCTTTCAGATATCTGATAGCTTATCCCAGTGTGTGTGCTTTGACTTGCAGGCAGTGTATTTCCACTTTATAGGAATATTTGTGTATGAAATGTGTATCCTATATGTATCTTCTAGATGTGTTTAAAAGCACTGTAGCATGTACCACACTGTTGAAGACCATATCACAACTACTGTTTGTAAGCAGCTCTTATCAGAATGAACCAAAGAGCAACACTAATCCCAGATAAAAAGCCACAGATCACACCTTGGATACCCACACATCTGGGTATCCTCCTTATGAAGTCAAAATTCAAACTATTCATGTAAATGAGTTTTAATTTCAAATGGGCTCGAGCTAATTAGGTTAAGCCCCACGTTGGGCACCAATAAATCTGTCACAGTTTAATGCTAGCCCGTCAATTAAACCGAATGACAGATGATCTCTATTAATCCCCCTCCCCCCTCAGATAAAGAAAAGAGAGAGAATAAGGGAGAGATACTTATGGGTTTGAAACTAAACTACACAGCTTTAGTGAAACAGTAATGATAAAAAGGAAAAAATACTAAATATATAAAAATACATAGAAAAATAATACCATGTTCCCCCCTTCTAACCCCCAATAACTCTCACGTCGCAACCAAGGCTTCAGGGCAGCCCTGGGAAAGTCCAGGCTGGACTCCTGGGGTCAGCAGGCCTTGTTTGATCCCAGATCATTTGTAGTGGTGATGGTGGGGTGATCATTGCCATCTTCAGTTCCTCCCCCCAGGTCCTTCAGTTTAAAGCTTTTTTAAAGATGTTTAAAGAAGGAGCTGCAGGCATGGACAGTGTAGGGCAGCCTGCAGGAGAGGTGTCCAAGGGCTCTGGAGGGCTTAAAGGCCCAACAGGACCAAGGGCTTTGTCACCTCAGACATGGCAGCTCCCTCTACCACCATGGTCTACCAGGAGTAATATTGTCCTGAGCCTTTGGACTTTATTTCCCCTTCTTGGGGAGGTCAGGATGTGTCAGAAGTTTTTTTATCACTCATTTTAATACTCCACTGTCCCCAGAAAGATTCCTGACTCACAAGTGAGGTATGGGCTCTGCCTTCGCATTGACTGGAGTTCAGAGTTTGTCCTCAATGCTTCATTAATAAATAAAAAATGAAAAATCCTTGGCTTCAGAGCCACCTTTACAGAGCCTTTGCCTCCCAGGAATCATGGCCTCCAGTGATCTGCTCTAACAAGGCCATGGGGAGGCTCTGGAAGCAATGGCCCTCAGTGGGGCCAATCAATGCTGCAAGGGACTTTCAGGTTCCATTCTTACTTCTGGAGCAGTTTGTTCATTCATCTCTCAGCATCTGAGGATCATGGACTCAGCACCAAACACACCCTGGGGCTCATTGAAATACAGAGAGCACTAAAGGGCCATGGCTCTCCATGGGATATTCTTCACATCTTCAAGACTTTTACAGATAATTGGAGAGGTTTTCCCAGTGTAGTTAAGGAGGAACATATACTGTGATTAATGAAAACTGTTTCTGGTACTTTTGGGGTTTTTGGTTTTTGTTTTTTTTTTTTTTTTAAACATATTTTAACAGATTTTCAGTTCAAAGAAGAGGTGATAGAAGATCCCTGTGGTCTGACACTGTGTGGACAACTTTATTTCTCACCTTCCCAGCCCCACCATTCCTTTCCTGTCCCACCTGGGACTTCCATCCCTGGTCCTTGCATCAGACTTCTCCTCTCCTCTCTGCAGCTGGAAGTTACAGCTCCACTGCACCACCTCCCACCTGCACTCCTTTGAGAACTGACTGCACATGAGCACAGAAGGAGTTTTCCTTTGTGCAAGCCAAGAAAAGTCAAACAGAGAAAGTGAAGAAGAATCTGAGGAGAAATGGTTTAGAGAGACAGATGGGAAAAGAGAGATTGGATCATCATGACAGAGGTGGCTAAAGAGACAATCAGGCTGCTGAAAGACAGGCGAGCTTTGAACAACCTGCTGCTCAAGGCAGCACCCAAGGGAGAGGCAACTGAATGAACAAAGAGTTGGAGAAGGGGACAATTGGAGAGGAATGGGAATGGCCTTTGTCTGCACAGTCTGTGTCTGGAAAGGTGACTTTACAGTTGGTCACTGTCAGAAACGTCGGTCGACATTTCACAAAGTTTATGTTGAGGCTCTGCACTTGGTTTTCTTCTCACCTCTTCTTGGGGTAGTTGGGAGATGTTGTACATTTTTCCTACAGTTTTTATTGCTCATCGTCATGCCCCACAGCCCCCAGAAGAATCCCGACCCACAAGTGAGGGATGGGCTCTGATTTCCCATTGCCTGGGTTTCAGAGTGTGTCCTGACAGATCCATTACATAAATAAAAAAATACATAAACAAATAAATAAATAAATATCTGTGGCTTCAGAGACACCTTTACAGAACCTTTTCCTCACTGCAATCATGGCTTCAAGTGACCTTCTCTAACAAGTCTCTGGGGAGGCTTTGTCAGTAATGGGACCCAAAGGGGGCAATCAATACTTCAAGATAATTTGGGTTTTTGTTTTGCCTTTAACTTCTAAAGGCAAAACTTCTTTAACTTTCTTGGTCTCCTGTAAATACCTGAGGATCATGGACACAGTCCCACTGGCACCATGGGGACCACTATAGTACGGACCAGCAATGTGTCACCCTGTGGTGTTTTTAGTGTTCAAGAGTCGCACTGTGGTGGAATGTTGGGAAACTGGAAGAAAGACATGTGAGCAATCCTGACTATTAAGCTTTAGCTAGAGTGAGCTAAGGGCCTTGAAGCCCAGCTGCAAGGTTACTGAAAGATGAGCTATGGGAAAAAGATAAGGGAGCTGGCAGTAGAAAAGAAGAATAACAGGATAATGATGTAGCCAGCAGAAGTTCTGTGAGAACAGGATTTGTGGCCAAGATATAGCCACCTGCAAGATATCGTTATATAAACGAGGGCTCTATATAAAGCGAGTGTGAATTGTTAATAAAGGACTTCACTTTAACCATATTGGTGACTAAGTGTTGTCCTTAAGCCTCCGCGGTTTTTTACAGAGGAAGAAAACAAAGGGCATATAATAAGAATTATTGAAATGTTCTATTTTACTGGTTTTCAGTTTAGAAATGTATATTCAATCAATATTGGTGCAGAGTGTCTCTGAAAGAGGCCTGGACAGTGAGGAAAAGCCTTTGAGATCCAGCACTCCCTGGAGACCATTGTTCCTCACCACCAAAAACACAACATTGCCCTCATTGGCTCCCTGGGAAGGGTCTGGGATAATTTGCCTCCATCACCTTGTCACCACCCCCTTGTCAGTTCCCCCACTTCTACCCTCCATCCAGCAGCTGCTGCTCATTCAGGTCACTCCTGTCCCCACGCTGCCACTTCATACCCACCCACCCACCCTGCACGGCACCAACATCATCGGGGGCTCTGGGGGGAGCCCCAAGCGCTGGCAGCAATTGTCCTGTCACACAATGAGGGGATGGGGGCACCGGCAGCGAGCCCGTTCCTGCCCTGCCTGCAGGACACCTTCCCTTAGGGGCAGGAGGAGCAATGCATGACAAGTGTCCCTTTCCGAAAGCCCACAGCAACCTCTCTTTCCTACAGCAGCTGCTTTCTGCACTGCCATCAATAACGCCCTGCAGGCTGCACTTTGCATTTCCCCCTAAGAAAGGGAATGGTTGTTCTTGTCATCACCCAGCACAGACAGAATGTCCTGGCTTCGGAAGAAAACTCAACACAAAAAGGGGGAACACCCACTCCCACTGGCTCACAGGTGCCGGCCGTGCCCTCCGTGCCTCCCACTGGCCCTGGCCTTGCCTCGCTGGGTTTTCCCGGGGGCTCTACAAGTGAAGAGGGGAAAGGGGGAGGTAGGTGTGTTCTGGTTTGGGCCACGATAAATATGATTTTTATGTCTTGTACTTTTGCTTTCAGCTATATCTCTTTTGTAAGTAGTTGCACTTGCTGAAATTAACAGAAAGTTTCTTAGTCAGTGTCTGCTTCTAGGACTGATAACACTCGATGTTAATAGTTACAGCTGGAGACTGGTTTGCAGAACTAAGGACACTGCTCAGCTCTGAGGAACATTTTACCTTGCAGAAGGACTAAAGAGGTCACACCTGCAGCCCTCCTTTGAGGAGGACCAGACAAGATAGATGCCAGAATTGACCAAGCAGAGTATTCCATTACATACACAACATAGTCTAAATTTGAGGGATCACAAAGGTCAAACCGCTTCCTGCCTTTCCTGCTTCCCTTTCTTCACCTATTCCCCGTTTGTTTCGGCATCCTGGGAGGATTCCATCCATTCCTCTGCTTGTGGTCCTGATCAATGCCAGCCTGAATCTGTGTGTTCCTGCCTCCAGCTTCCGACTGCTGCTTACTCCAGGAGTCCAGCCTGGACTTTCCCAGGGCTGCCCTGCAGCCTCGGTGGTGATGTGAGAGGGGAAAGGGATGAGGAACGTGGTATCAATTTTCCTGTATATTTGTATATTTGTACATATTTAGTAGTTTTTCCTGTTTATCATTATTGTTTCATTAAAGCTCTTTAGTTTAATTTCCAACCCATAAGTCTCTCTCTTCTTTCTTTATCAGGGAGAAAAGGGGGTATAATAGAGACCATCTGTCATTCGGTTTAATTGCCAGGCCAGCCTTAAACCCTGACATTGATAAAGATTTAAAGGACTGAGGGTCACATTATCACTTAGAAGAGCAATTCTTTCTCTAGGAAAGAAACATAACAGGCCTAACAAAATCAGAGAAACAAATAGCAGTAAGAGGAATGTCCTGGGGCATTCCTAAATCCCTAGCCCAGAGCAAGACTGAGTAAAGGGATGGGATCAGAAGCATCCATCCCAGACTCTG
The DNA here is from genome assembly GCF_003957555.1 of Calypte anna. Taxonomy (NCBI): domain Eukaryota; kingdom Metazoa; phylum Chordata; class Aves; order Apodiformes; family Trochilidae; genus Calypte; species Calypte anna. The sequence continues at coordinate 12,643,194 of NC_044276.1, read as the reverse complement.
AGGCACACACTCTTCTCAGCCCTCATAACCCTTAAGACTTTCCATGAGTTTTTAACCAACCCAGCAAAACTCCAGACTTTACTATGGGGAAGTTTCCACAAAGGTGGTATGGGCAGTCCTTTTGGAATGATCATGAGGAATACAAGTTTGGTCTGTCACATCCCTTCACACCCAAACAGTTCTATGACTTTCTGATGGAAATTCTCTTGGTAGTCCAAAACTTTCACAAAGGTCACCTTCACCTTAAAGGTTCAGACTGGAGGGAAAGAACAAGAAGTCTAACCTTGGGGGTACCCTTTTATTAGAGGTTTACCCAGAGGGGTTCTGGAAGAGCCCAGGATTTTGTTTTCAAGACAAAGGCAGTGAGAGCAGAGAGATACCAGAGAAGATCTGGAAATGTTGGGGTGAGAGTTAGGTGAGAAAGCAGGAAGGGTGACAACAGCCTGAAGGGAAGGAGCTGCAGGCATGGACAGTGTAGGACAGCCTGCAGGAGAGGTGGCATCTATCTTCTTCCAGCTTCCAGTCCCTGCTCTGTTCCAGCCACCTTAGCCAGGTACTTTGCAAGTATAGTCAAGGTGGCTTCCTCCACCCTGGAGGGACAACCCAGCATTGAAAGCTGGCCCTCAAAAACGGGGAGTAGTCTCCACCAGGTTCTTAACTGTTCCCGAGGTGTCACCCCCCCTGCTCAGTTCTGGACAGGCCAGGTCCTCCACCCTAGACAGGGCTATTCACTTTAAAATTGCTCTTTTGAGATAATTGCAAATCACTGAGGTCAGACTCTCACATGTACCACAAGGGAATCTAACACTGGGTGAGAATACATAATTTTTGTTTGGCTAACTCAATCAGTAAAGCATGGCATTTTAGGGGTTGTGAATTCATGCCCCACATTAATTGCTGTTATGTGAATTGTTGCATAAATTAAGAGTGTTCTGTGAGTGTTTTTCAGGATAATGTTGTGGTGATCAAACCAGAACTGGGTTCGTCGACTGGCATCCAGTAACTTCCTCAAAGTTAACATCTGCAACCGGCAACTTGTGGACCATGGACAAGAACTGCTGCAGTCATTTTTTGCTTTAAGAGTCTGCTACAATAGATGAACATCAGCAATCATAAACTAATTAACTTAGTGGGGTTTAGTATAGAGAGAGAGTAATAATTTGTGTATAGGTGTATTTAGGGATAAGAGATAGTAATGACTGGAGCATGACAAAAATAAGGGGTGAAAAGTCCTGGTTTGGGCCAGAATAAAGGTAATTTTCTGTCTTGTACTTCTGCTTTCAGCTAAGTCTCTCCTAAGTAGCTGCACTTTTATAAATGAACAGCAAGTTTCTCAGTCAGTGTCTGCTTCTAGGACTGATAACACTCAATGTTTATAGTTACAGCTGGAGAAGGGTCTGCAGAGCCAAGGGTTTCAGCTGAACAGCTGGAGTCATGGCCATCAGGACAGCTCAGTCTCTCTCTTCTCCATCAGCTCTATCTCCTACCTCTCCAGTCACTGTGCTGGAAGCTTCTTTATGCCCACCTCAGGGTGGGACAAAGAGAAGGGGTTTGGGGGAGGGGGTCCCAACCTCAGAGAACCCAAAGCATTCTCTAACCCTTTGCACCCCAACAGCCCCAAGGGATTGCTCCATTGTACATTTGTAAAAATTTTATTGAGTATCATTAAAAAAAACAACAAAATGATATCGAACCTCAGGCTAGTGTGCCCCCACCCAGATTTGCAGTCACAGCCATCTGGACAATGAAGTGTAATCTGTGGCTATAAATGTTCTCAAAAAGCCGTCCTAATTGAAAAGGTTTCTTTTCACCTTGAATTGACACAATCCCAGATTATCGCTCCCGTTTTCTTTCAAAGTTCTGCTGCAAAGTCATAATAAAATGCTCCATATGGGTGTTCCCTACCAAAAAATAGACACAAATATGGCCCCATCCTGCCATGTCTCCCGAGGAGTGTGTCATAGTGATAATTACTTCCTTGCTTTGCCTTATATGGTAAAAAACCCCAACATCTTAAAGATGTGGAAGCATGGAAACTCTAAAGCTTGGAAAATGTGGTAACCTTGACCATGCCCCTTCATTTCTGGTGATGGCTGAGGTGGGTCTGGTGATGAGAGATGAGATCGTAGCTCTGGTAAAAACTCTTCTCACACTGGGAGCAGCTTTAGGGTTGTTCACCCCTATGGAGGTGCTGATGATTCATCAAGTGGGAGCGTTGACGGAAGCACTTCCCACAGTCAGGACACTTGTAGGGACGTTCCACCCGTATGGATCCGTAGGTGTTGGCTCCTCCCACACTGGGGACACGTGTAGGGTTTTTCCCTAGTGTGGACATGTTGGTGATTAATCCAAGAGGTGCTGTTATTGAAGGCTTTCCCACAGTGAGTGCAGGGATACAATTTCCTTCCTGTATGGATGAGGTTATGGCGTGATAATGAGGAACTCTGGGAAAACTCCTTTCCACGCTCCAGACACTTATAGGGTTTCTCTCCTGTACAGATGTGGTGTTGCTGTGATAAATTTGAACTCTGGGTAAACTCCTTCCCACGCTCAGAACATTTAAAGGGCTTCTCACCCGTATAGATCTGTTGATGACGGATAAAATGTGATCTGCAACAAAAATCTTTCCCGCAGTCAGGACAGGTGTAGGACATGGTGCCTGTGTGATGGTGTCACCATTGGACCAGATCCGAGCTGTTGCTAAACCGTCTCCCTCAGTCAGGACATCTCTGGGGTCTCTCACCCTGATGGATTTTCTGATGGTGGAGATGGGCCTAAACCATTTCCCACCTTCCTCGATGATGTCAAACTTTTCTCCTGGATGGATTTAATAATGTTTCAGCAGTGTCACACTTTGACCAAAATCTTTCTAATTGTTGGGGTAGCCAGAGAGGTTTTTGCCCAGATGGAGTCACCCCATGTCTGTGAAAGAAGGCATAATGCAGTGACAAAGTAGAGGAGAGATTTTTGTGGGGTGAGGGCAGCCAAAACCTACATCAGACCTACTGTGGGTGAAAATGAATTGTAAGGTGGAATGAGGAGGTTACCCATAGAGTTGGTCACCCACTGATCATCCTTTACTTCATCTTTAGGAGCTATATTGGCACCTAAAACTCAGAGGGGAACTGGGTGTGACGCAGGGTACTGGAGTTTTCAGCCACTCCTGGATTGAGCTGGGATCATTCATTTGCACTTTTACTCCATGAGATATTTTAGTTCTCCCCTATTTCTGTAGTCACCCTTGAGGTGACTTACAGGTCTCTACATGACACCAAATATCTCTGGTATGATTCTGTGTTCCCATTGTGGAACTGAATCCCCACCATGACCTGGGGGTTCCTGTATCACATCCACATGCAGGATGAGCTGTCATCAAATGGGATGACTTGGGGTCTCCTGAGATGTTTTGGGAGTCCCCAGTTGTAGCTCCTAAGCCCTGGGATTATCAAGTCCCCTAGAAGGATTCCAGGATTGCCATCTTTACCCCTGGCTCCAGGATAATTTGAGGGTCCTCAGTTGCAGCCCTCAAACACTGGGGATGACTTGGGGGTCCCCTAATATAGCCCCCAACCCAAGATGAATTGGGATTCCCCAGATGAGGTGGAGGGAGATTCAATCACAGGTAATCCACCCTCCAGACATGTTGGGGAGGTCACCAATTGCTATGCCCTCACACCAGGGATAAGCTTAGTTCCTCTCTCTCACCCACCCCCCTCCCTCCCCATCTTGTGCTGCTCACCCCCAGTTTGGGCAGTACTGGGATAACCACCCCCCTCCATCACCTCCCGGTACCTGCAGGGTGGGCACATCCCAGGCCGGCGGGGAGGGGGGGGAGATTCTCTGGTGGTCACCAGTTGGGGGGGCCCGGCTGCGGGGCAGGGGGTGTGGTTGCAGCCCTGGGGCGGTGGAGCGAAACCTCCTGGGAGCTGCAGCACGATCGCAGGAAGCATCAGGGGGAGGAAGAAAAGGTGTGGAGGGGCCTCGGGGGGGTGGGACACGACCCAGGGAGTGAGGTTGGGAGTTGGTAGGGGAGGGACACCAGAGTTGTGTCCTGGGAGAGATGGGGACATCAGGATTGTGGCAAGGGCAGGGGGAGGGGACACATCACAGCTGGGTGGTGCTGACCAAACCTCAACACAAAACCCTCTGGCCCTGGAGATAAGAGGCTGTTAATTCACTGCTTTCAGCTGTAAACTCAGGGGGACAATGACAAACCCAGGTCAGGGTTTCTGCCCTGAAGGTTCTTCCTACTTCATTTCCATTTCACACTCAGCTTCATGGAACAGAATTCACTCTAAAAGAATTTTTTTCCTCGTTAGAGGACTTTGAATTTTGCAGGCTACAGACTCCAACTAAACAAGAGCAAGGGAGATCAGAAGTGTTGTTTTGGGTTCTCCACAGCTCTGGAATGAGGGATCCATGTGACCATGATATAAAGTCCAGGGCAGCTGTTCTGACCTGGCCAACCCTAGTGTTCTACAGTATGACCACACAACCCCTCCCTGTAGAGCAAGAAGTTGGTCTGGATGACCTTTCAAGGCCCCTTCCTACCCAAACCATTCTATGACTGAAGTTTGGGGGGATGGCTTGGATTCTTCCATGGCTCCCTTCCCATCCTACCAGTGGGTCCCATCCTACCAGGCAATATTCCCACACCTGGGACCTCCTTCTCCACATTACGTGACCATTGCCTTCCCACTGGAGCCATCATACTCACTGTTAATGATAGATTATTATTGTTCTGCTTTTAAATCTGGTTTCATTGCAAGCCCCAGGGCTCCACTCCTTCTCCCCTTCCCCCTCACAGGGGGGTTCTGGTGACAGAACAACTGTCTAACCTGAGACACTTCTCCAAAGTGGTGTGAGCTCTGGGAATGATCATCTGGCACCCACTCTATCATTTCCAAGGGTTACACATTTTATCACAGAATCATCAAATGAGGAGGGATGAGGAGGGACATTTGACAAGGACTTGGAGTAACAAGACAAGGGGGGAATGGTTTCAAACTTCAAAGAGGTGTTATTGACTTGAGATATGAGGAAGAAATTCTTTGCTGTGAGGGTGATGAGGCACTGGCCCAGATTGCCCAGAGTATCTCTGGCTGCCCCATCCCTAAAAGCTGCCTATTCAAGGCCAGGTTGGATTTGGCTTAGATTGGGTTTAGAGCCTCCTGGTCAAGTGGGCGATGTCCCTGCTCATGCAGGGCACTGGAGCTAGATGATCTTTCAGATCCCCTCAAACCCAAACCACTCTGTAATTTGTGGTTCTACAAGCACAAAAGTAAATGTTATGGGTTGTATAAAATGCCCCCATGAGTCTCAAAGGGGGGAATTTGTTGGTTAAAGGAAAGGGTTAAAAGCCACAAAGGTTGTTCCAGGCTTAAAAACCTGAAGGGCTGGTGTCATGAGGGTGGGAAGGAGGGAATGGGAGGACACACTTCCTGACCTGATCACAAAAAAAACCCCTCAGGAGCCTGGAGATAAGAAGCTGTTGAATCAGTGCTTTCAGGTGTAAATCAGGAGGACAATGACCAAGGCAGCCTTTACTGCCCTGAAGGTTCTTCTTTGTCTTTGGTCTGCATAACAAACCCTAAAGTCTTCTCCAAAGGGCTTCAGGATTTGGGGAAATGTTTCCTGGAACCTTTTCTGGACAGAACTTGATAAACCAAATATCTCTGCTCTTGGTGGGGATTGGTTTTTGAACCATCCAGGTGAAGAACCTGGATTTAGGGATCCCAAGGAACATGGAGGAAATATTTGGAGTGAATCTGAGGATTCTGAGACTGAGTTTGAATTTGATCTGGAATTATAAGGTGGTGGAAGCACAACCCCCCATACTGGTGACAGGGCAGCAGGAACCAGTGGACAGGGGAGCACAGATCATACAGTCCTGATGTCGTTTATTAACTGAAAGAAGTAAAAGATATGTAAAAAATCACATTTGGTGAAAAATCACATAAAAGGGAACAAGGTAGAGATGCAGAATAAAAATAGGGCTCACAAAACAGTGAAACAGTAAGAATTAGAGAAAAACAGGTGGTAATTTAGGAAAAAAATATCCCAAGTTGGCAACAGCCTGGCCTTGAGACAGTCCTGCAAGATACCTGCAAGAGAGATGGGAGTGATGAGAAGGAGCACTCCCCACAGCTCCCCACAACTTATCTTGGTCACAGACTTGAGCACTGGGTAGAAAATCACAGACTCACAGAAAGTCAGGGGTTGGAAGGGACCTCGAAAGGTCATTGAGTCCAACCCCCCTGCCAGAGCAGGGTCACCTACAGGAGGTCACCTAGGAACAATTCCTGGTGGGTTTTGAATGTCCCCAGGGAAGGAGACTCCACGACCTCCCTGAGCAGCCTGTGCCAGTACTCTGTCACCCTCACAGCAAAAAGCATTCTCCTTGTGTTTATATGAAACCTCCTATGCTCAAGCTTCTTTCTGTTGCCTCTTGTCCTATCATTAGGCATAACTGAGAAGAGCCTGGCACCATCCTCCTGGCTCTCTCCATTTGTGTATTTTTAAACAGGAATGAGGTCTCCCTTTCATTCTCCCCTTCTCCAAGCTGAAGAGCCCCAGCTCTCTCAGCTTTCCCTCATAAGGGAGATTTTCCACTTTTCTATCAATTTCCTTTGGGTACAGACATTTTGAGGCGACCCTCTGGATCATTATCACTTGGAAAATGCTGCTATATCCTCTCTTCTCTCTTTGAAAACTTCCTCCTTAACTCCACCAAGAATAATTAACAATAATAAACAGTGAGTGGGTGTCCACTGAGTGAAACCTTCCTATTCCACCTCACACTCCATTTTCACCCACCGTAGGTTTGATGTAGGTTTTGGCTGCCCTCACCCCACAAAAAGCTCAAGCCCTACATTGGTAGCACACTAGGTTATCTTTCTCAAAGACGGGGTGACTCCATCTGTGCAAAAACCTCTCTGGGTACTCTAAGGGTAGGAAAGATTTCAGTCAAAGTGTTATTTTGGATAAAAATCATTGAAACCATCCAGGATTAAAATTTTACATTGGCCAACAATGAAGGAGAAGGTTTGGGATCCGCTCAGACCATCTTCACCATCAGAAAATCCATCAAGGTGAGAGACCCCAGAGATGTCCTGACTGCGGGAGATGGTTTAGCAACAGCTCAGATCTGGTCCAACGGTGACACCATCACACAGGCATCATGTGCTACACCTGTACAGACTGTGGGAAAGGTTTTCGATGGAGATCAGCTTTTATCCAGCATCATCGGATCCATGCGGGTGAGAAACCCTTTCAATGTTCCGAGTGTGGGAAGGAGTTTACCCTGAGTTCCAGTTTATCACAGCACCGCCACATCCACATGGGAGAGAGACCCTATAAGTGAGTGGAGTGTGGGAAGGTGTTTACCAAGAGTTCCAGTTTATCAGAACATCACCGCATCCATACAGGAGAGAGACCCTATAAGCATCTGGAGTGTGGGAAGGAGTTGATCCAGAGCTTCAATTTATCAAAACATTGCCGCATTCACAAGGGAGAGCAACCCCATAAGTGTCTGGAGTGTGGGAAAGGGGTTTATAAAGAGTTCCAATTTATTAGATCATCACCGCATGCATTAAGGAGAAAGACCCTATAAGTGTCTGGAGTGTGGGAAGGTGTTTTCCCAGAGTTCCAATTTATCAAAACATCACCGCATCCATACAGGAGAGAAGTTGTATCCCTGCACTCACTGTGGGAAAGCCTTCAACAATAGCACCTCTTGGATTAATCACCAACATATCCACACTGAGGAAAAACCCTACATGTGTCCCCAGTGTGGGAAGGGCTTCACAGCCAGAGGGAATCTCACCCAACACCTATGGATCCATACGGGTGAACGTCCCTATAAGTGTCCTGACTGTGGGAAGAGCTTCCATCAGCGTTCCCATTTGAAGATCCATCAACGCCTCCATACGAGTGAAAAACATCAAAGCTACTCCCAGTGAGAGATGAGATTTTACTGGAAATTAGATTTCATCTATCATTACTCGACCCATCACAGACATCACCAAGTATGAAGGGTCAAGTTGACCTCATTTTCCAAGCTCCATCACACCAATGATGCTTTCTTCAGCTTCTTCTGGACAACAAAATGGAGTCAGCTCAGGAACCACTTCATGTCCCATCCAAAATTTGGGATTTAATATTTGTTTCAGCATCATGAAGGGTTTTTTTTTATCAAATAAGGAAAAAAACAGAAAAGCATTTACAATCATGACACCCTCCTAAATGGATATGGCAGGATGGGATCCTGGACACTTTTCCTGCACCGCAGGCTGGGTGTGCAGCTGAGGGAGCAGTAGAAGAGGGAGGCAGCAGACTGCAGGACCATGCTGACAGCAACAGAGCAGGATCATCTCTACCACATGGTTTTTAAATCCTTCCAGGGATGGTGGTTCCACCACCGTCCTGGGCAGACCATTTCAACACCTAGCTACTCTCTCAGTAAGGAAATTCTTCCTCAGATCTGAACTAAACCTCCCCTGGTGCAACTTCAAGCCATGTCCTCTTGTCCTCTCATTGTTCAGTTGAGAGAAGAGGCCAGCACCCACCTCAACACCACTTCCTTTCAGGGAGTTGTAGAGAGCAAGAAGCTCTCCTCTCAGCCTCATCTTCTCCAAACTGCACATTCCCAATTTCCTCAGTCTCTCCTCAGAGGACTTGTTCTCCAGGCCCTTCACCACCTTGTAGATACCTGTAGACTCTGGAAGTTGGCACAGCTCTTCAGAGGAGTGTTACTGCTCCTTGCCTGTCAGGAGGGATGCTTCATGAGCTCTCCTGAAACCTCTGTGACACCATGGGGGATGTGATGGGACACCTCGAGCAGCCTGCAGTAAGGCTTCTGTCAGTTGTCTCCTGAAATAAGAGAATTAAAACTCCAATAGTTTTTCATGAGGATTGAACAAGAGAGCTCAGTGAAAATAATCTGGCTGAAAAGCCCCAGAACATCTTCCTTGCTTGCTTGCTTGATTGACTGATTTCTTGTGAAGCAGTAGTTTAAGAGAAATAGAAGTCTTAGTTTAAAGAAACATATATGAAATGGTTTTAGAAAAGCAGAAGTATAGAAGTAGTAGAAATGAATAAATAATATTTTAAGGGAGTCTCATGGAAATTTACTTGCTGACTAACATAGGTAGGTGTGTGTCTGGCAGCGGTAAATGTGGTAATGGAATGTAGTTACTGTGGAAAACTCATCCATGAGAGCAGATTATGGGATATATGAAGGTTGCCGAAGTCTGCAGAAGGATCCAAAACCGAGAAAAAATTAATTACAGGTTCTTTTTGTATTTATAATTGTGGGAAAGAAGTCTGCGGAGGCTTAAGGATTCCATGTACACATCAATATGATTGTATGAAATCGTTTATTAACAACTTGCACTCACTTATATAGAGAAGCCTTGTTAACAGCACCATATCATGCAGGTGGCTTTGTATTCCAATTTCACATTCCATTCTCACGGAACCACTCCTCTCACATAATTATTTTCCTCTTCTGTTGCCAATTAAGTTATCTCTTTCCCATTAGCTCACTTTTAGAAAACCTCTAACAAGGCCTCAATAACCATTAACCCAATGTAGCCTAAGTCAGGATTGCTCACAATCTGTATATTTCTGAACTGTTTCCCCAATATATTCCCCTTTTTGTTTTTTCAACAATTCTGACATATTTCATTACGTAAGATAACATTTATTGTCATAAACAGCATACTAATAATGCAAAAGCAATAACATACCAATAATGCAAAAGCAATAATATATATATTGATGCAAAAGCAATATTAACATACTAGTAATATAAAAGCACTAATAACATATATAACTGGTAAGCCTTGCCTAATTAAATCTGTAAGCTAACAAGCTAATTGGTGTATTTTATGATTTTTATCAGTTCTTTCCAAAGGCTTTTCCTGTTGCCCATCAAAGTAGGTTGTTTTTTAAAATATCTGGAATTTGCATAAAAGCAGAGTAGTGACACTACCTAACTGAAGTTAAATTATTTTTTTTATATGTAAATGTCTTAATCTTTTTATATGGCTTAACACATTAAAAAAAATTCTATTTCATGGATAGCTAAAATCTCATGTCAAAGAAAAGAAAATATCACTAGCTTTCACGAGTAGCAGGTAACCCTCAAGTTATTGCCTTTTTTTTTTTTTTTTTTTATTTTAAGGAGGCTATGTGGTGTCCTTTCTCCCCCTCCCAACAGGGTTCACAGCTATAGTATCTGCGGGGCCAGAGGCAGCACGTGCAGCTCTAGCAAACTTGCTGGCAGCAATCACCAGCCACACGAAGGGGGGTTGAAAAGCGGCCGCGGGGGAAAGTCGGGGGGGGGGGGGGAAGTTTCTTTCTCTCCGCAGCAATTCTCAGCCTCTGAAAAAACATTCTCATGACTTATCGTACTCCTTACCAATATATGAGAAAAATTTAAAAACACCTACCAAAAATTTTAAAAACCAAAACACTATTACTACTAAAATCTGGTGGAATCAGCCTGTAATAAAATAAATCAGTACAATCTCCCAAACCAAATACTTGTATCAGAAACATCATCACTTGTGAATCTATATTTAAAGGCATTTGTTTCCATGATCAAACCCATCTGCTCGGTACCCAACGCACTCCAGTACCTGTAAGTAAGCACATATAACCTCGACCAGTCAGTTTCACCTCTGCCGGCCCTTCCCATTGTCCAGTGATGGAATTCTTGAATTCCACCAAAATTTTGTGGGAAGGTTCCGAACCAAAGTCTGCTAAAGCTTTTTGGTGAATCAGTATCGGAGGTTCTGTACGATCTCCTGTAAGGCGTAAATAGTTCGTGACATGCACAGCCTTACTTAACCGGTCCTGAGGAGGACTCCCTTTCCTCCCCCTTTTTTGTCTTACAAGGAGTGTCTTTAGTACCGAATGGCAACGTCCCACTATTGCTTTACCCATAGGGTTATGAGGAATACCAGTAACATGTAGAATACCCCATTGTCCACAAAACTGTCGAAAACGAGCAGAAGAATAAGCGGGGCCATTGTCCGTCTTAATAGACTGAGGTACTCCAAGAACAGTAAAGGATACATATAGATGTCTGATAACATGTTTCATTGCCTCACCAGTCTGAGCAGAGGCCCAAACGGCTGTAGAAAAAGTATCTATAACAACATGCACATATTTTAAGCTTCCAAACTGTTGTACATGAGTGGCATTCATTTGCCACAAATCCAAGGATTTTAAACCTTTAGGATTGACTCCCATTCCAATACCAAGATCAAGCTTTTGGCAATCAGGACAAGATTTTACAATTCCCCGGGCATCCCCCAGAAGTAAATGAAATGGCTTCGCTAGCACTTCAGCAGATTGATGAAAAAATGCATGAGATTGTCGAGCTTGTGAAAAAAAACCATCAACAGAAGGACCAGTCCACGCTGGTGCAACTAAATGGTCAGCTCGGTTAATACTGATAGCCAAACCTCGGTCACTAAGATGATTCCGGATATGAGTGATAAAATAAGGATGTGCTCTTTCTGCTAAGAGCCTCAATAACTTCTGCAATAAGAAATACAAATGCTTATTCGAAATTTCCTTCAAAATGGCATGATACATTCTCAAAACAATACTTACTACATAAAGTGAATCAGAGACTATATTTACAGCAGTATTATTCCACGTTTCAAAAACCCAAATAACCGCGGTAAGTTCAAGGGTTTGCAAAGAGTCAAATAACTTCTCTTGAATTAAATGATCTTTCTATTGCCAGGCGTCTCCTCCCAGGTAACAACAGCTTTATGGGATTTTCTGCCAGCATCCGTAAAGACCATTATGCCGTCCACTGGACTTTCAGACAAAAAATTACATGACTCCCACTGCATGTTAGATAAAAGTGGTAACAAGCGATATGAGGGGTAAGAATTCATTATTTCCCCGCCAAACTATGCCAAGGCTATTTGCAGGTCCGTTGAAGTTTGCAGTAGCCAAACCAAATAGTTCTGCATAAGGGGCAAAATGATCTGTTTCGGGTCCACTCCAGCAATGTCTTGACATCGCGGTCTGCCCTTTTTTTTGTTTTTTTAGGTTTTTTTTTGTTGTTTTTTTGTTTGTTTCTTTGTTTTTGTTTGTTTTCTTCTTTTCTTGTTTTTTTTCAATAATGAAAACCAATAATACCAAATATAATTGATAAACCTTGTCTAATTAAATATCTAAGCTATCCCTATATCCTTAAATGATTTAACCATTCATTTAACCCAGTATATGCAACAGTTAATTTTTTCATGTTATCTTAATCAATCGGGCTTGGTTGTGAATTGACTCTGAATGATCAGATAAGTTTATGCAAATGCACTCCATCCAAGTCTTCACAAACATAACCTAAAAGCTAACAATAAAAAGTCAGTGGCAGCACAATATTGTAAAACTGCATGTCTGACACTATCAACACCTTTTAGCATCTGTGTTAAAATATCAGAAGTTCATCTGCTTCGCAGTGCAACAGAATAGCACAATAAACAATCAACATATAGACGAGCGATCCCATAGTCAACATATAAACGATCACATGAATTACAACATTAACAAAAGACTGTTATCAATACCACACAATATGAAAAGCACATTTCACACTGCAGTGAAAGGATTTAAACACCTTTTTAGTATGAGGAAGTTCAGATGTCCACTGGTGTGTAGAACCAAGGGGGTAGAGGAGGCTTATGCGACAAAAATTAGTCGGGGGGCCCCAAAAGCGTCCCCAGACCCCTCCCGGATCACAGCACGGTGGAGTCCTGGTTTCCTCCATGGTTGCCAAATTGATGCCCAAAAATGCCTAATAAAATTCTTTAGAGACAAAATTTCAAGCCTATAAACAGCAAAAGCACACACAGACACACACTTTTTTTTCTCTGCTGTGGTGTCTGCAGCAGGGCTCATTTTCTGAGCAGCAGCAGTGTGTGCGGGGGTGCGAGAGTCGGCTGCGGGGGCAGGAGTGTGGGTGCTCTCTGTACCAGGAGCAACTCTCGCTCTCCGCAAAAACTTTCAGCCTCCAAAAAGGCATACTCATTCTCATAACTGTGTTTTTGTTTTGTTTTGTTTTGTTTTTGTCTTTCTCCTCACCGATATATAAGAAAATTAACAACAACCACTAGAAGATTCAAAAATGAAATGATATTGCTACTAAATTCTGGTAAAGTCACCTTGAAACAAAATGAAGTGGTACAATTTCCCAAAACAAAAATGCAAGTATAATTCCCAACTGTGGGAAAACATAAGGATTCCATGTGCACATCAATTTGATTGTATGAAATCGTTTATTAGCAACTTGCACTCAATATTGAGAAGCCTTGTTTACACCATCTTATCAAGCAGGTGGCTTTGTATTCCAATTACACATACCATTCTCACGGAAAGATTCTTCTCACATAATTATTTTCCTCTTCTGTTGCCAATTAAGTTATCTCTTTCCCAGTAGCTCATTCTTAGAAAGCCTCTAACTAGGCTTCAATAACCATTAACCCAATGTGGCCTAAATTGAAGTAAGTCAGGATTGCTCACAACCTGTATATTTCTGAACTGTTTCCCCAACATATTCCCCTTTTAGTTTTTTGAGCAATTCTGACTTATTTCGTTACATAAGATAACATGCTAATGATATATTGTCTTAAGCAGCATACCAATAATGCAAAAGCAATAACATACCAATAATGCAAAAGCAATAATAACATATATACTGATGCAAAAGCATACTAGTAATATGAAAGCAATAATAACATATATAACTGATTAGCCTTGCCTAATTAAATCTGTAAGCCAACAAGCTAACTGGTATATTTTATGATTTTTATCAATTCTTACTGAAGGCTTTTCCTCTTGCTATGTGTGATACAGCAAGAAACCCAAATTTCAAATTTTCCCTTGTTTTCTAGGCCTAACTGTTGCATTGACCAGTTTGATCAAAATGTTATTGATAACTCATTAGTGCTCTCATGAGGTCACGCTCTTTTTTCTTCTCATGAGGGTATACGATCTTCCCTTGTCTTTTCCTTCTTTTTTTTTTTTTTTTTTTTTTTTTTTTTAATGATTGTAAATGTCTTCATCTTTTGTATGGCGTAACACATTTAAAAGATTCTATTTCATGGATAGCTAAAATCTGTCAAAGAAAAGAAAATATCACTATCTTTCATGAGTAGCAGGTAACCCTCAAATTATTACTTACCAAGACTCAGGCCTGGATATTTGATGCCCAGAACTATGTAAAAATATTTCCCACTTCTGCTTCATACCTTTCAGAAGGCATTAGAGAAACTTTTCTTTTTTTGTCTTTTTAATGAGGCTATGTGGTGTCCTTTCCTCCCCCTCCCAGCAGGGCTCACAGCTACAGTATCTGTGGGGGCAGAGGCAGCACCTGCAGCTGTAGCAAGCTTGCTGGGAGCAATCGCCAGACACACCAAGGGGGGTTGAAAAGCAGCCGCGGGGGAAAGAGGCAGGGGGGGGGGGGAAGTTTCTTTCTCTCCGCAGCATTTCTCGGCCTCTGAAAAACATTCTCATTAATCTATCATACTCTTTACCAATATATGAGAAAAATTTAACAACACCTACCAAAAACTTTAAAAACCAAAACACTATTACTACTAAAATCTGGTGGAATCAGCCTAAAATAAATCAATACCATCTCCCAAACCAAATACTTGTATCAGAAATATTATCACTGTGAATCCATATTTAAAGGCATTTGTTTCCATGGTCAAACCCATCTGTTCGGTACCCAACGCACTCCAGTATCTGTAAGTAAGCACATATAACCTCGATCAGTCAGTTTCACCTCTGCCAGCCCTTCCCATTGTCCAGTGATGGAATTCTTGAATTCCACCAAAATTTTGTGGAAGGTTCCGAAGCAAAGTCTGCTAAAGCTTTTTGGTGAATCAGTATCGGTGGTTCTGTACGTTCTCCTGTAAGGCGTAAATAGTTCATGACATACAAAGCCTTACTTAACCGGTCCTGAGGAGGACTCCCTTCCTCCCCCCTTTTTTGTCTTTCAAGGAGTGTCTTTAGTACCGAATGGCAACGTTCCACTATTGCTTTACCCATAGGGTTATGAGGAATACCAGTAACATGTCAAATACCCCATTGTCCACAAAACTGCCGAAAACGAGCAGAAGAATAAGCGGGGCCATTGTCCGTCTTAATAGACTGAGGTACTCCAAGAACAGCAAAGGATACATATAGGTGTCTGATAACATGTTTCGTTGCCTCACCAGTCTGAGCAGAGGCCCAAACGGCCATAGAAAAAGTATCTATAACAACATGCACATATTTTAAGCGTCCAAACTGTTGTACATGAGTGACATCCATTTGCCACAGTTCCAAGGATTTCAAACCTTTAGGATTGACTTCCATCCCAATACCAAGATCAACCTTTTGGCAATCAGGACAAGATTTCACAATTCCCTGGGCATCCCCCAGAAGTAAATGAAATGGCTTTGCTAGCACTTTAGTAGATTGATGAAAAAATGCATGAGATTGTCGAGCTTGTGAAAAAACATCAATCGAAGGACCAGTCCACGCTAGTGCAACTTAATAGTCAGCTCCGTTATTACCGATATCCAAACCTCGGTCACTAAGATGACTCTGGATATGAGTGATAAAATAAGGATGTGCTCTTTCTGCTAAGAGTCTTAATAACTTCTGCAATAAGAAATACAAATGCTTATTCGAAATTTCCTTCAAAATGGCATGATACATTCTCAAAACAATACCTACTACATAAAGTGAATCAGAGACTATATTTACAGCAGTATTATTCCACGTTTCAAAAACCCAAATAACTGCAGTAAGTTCAAGGGTTTGCAAAGAGTCAAATGACTTCCCTTGAATTAAATGTTCTTTCCATAGCCCAGGCGTCTCCTCCCAGGTAACAACAGCTTTACGGGATTTTTTTCCAGCATCCGTAAAGACCATTATGCCGTCCACTGGACTGTCAGACAAAAAACTACATGATATGATTCCTACTGCATGTTAGATAAAAGTGGTAACAAGCAATATGAGGGGTAAGAATTCGCTATTTCCCCGCTAAGCTGTCCCAAGGCTATTTGCAGGTCTGTGGAAGTTCACAGCAACCAAACCAAATCATCTTGCATTAGGGGGCAAAATGATCTGTCCCTCTCGGGTCCACTCCAGCAATGTCTTGGCATCGCGCTCTGTCCTTTTTTTTTATTATTTTTTTTTCCTTTTTATTCTTTTTTTTTTTCTTTTTGATTTCTTTTTTTTTATCAAAACCAATAATAACAAATATAATTGATACACCTTGTCTAATTAAATCTCTAAGCTATCCCTATATCCTTAAATGATTTAACCATTCATTTAACCCAGTATATGCAACAGTTAATTTTTTCATGTTATCTTAATCAATCGTTTTTGGTTGTGAATTGACTCTGAATGATCAGATAAATTTATGCAAATACACTCTAGCCAAGTCTTCACAAACATAACCTAAAAGCTAACAATAAAAAGTCAGTGGCAGCACAATATTGTAAAACTGCATGTCTGACACTATTAACATCTTTTAGCATCTGTTTTAAAATACCAAAAGTTAAGTTTATCTGCTTAGCAGTGCAACAAAATAGCATAACCAACAATCAACATATAGACGACGCATCCCATAATCAACATATAAACGATCACATAAATTACAACATTAACAAAAACCTGTTATCAATACAACACAATACTAAAAGCACATTTCAAACTACAGTGGAAGGACTTAAATAACTTTTTAGTATGAGGAAGTTCAGATGTCCACTGGCACGTAGAACCAAGGGGGTAGAGGAGGCTTATCCGACAAAAATTTATCGGAGGGCCCCAAAAGCGTCCCCAGACCCCTCCAGTATCACGGCATGGTGGAGTCCTAGTTTCCTCCA
Organism: Calypte anna; assembly: GCF_003957555.1. Taxonomy (NCBI): domain Eukaryota; kingdom Metazoa; phylum Chordata; class Aves; order Apodiformes; family Trochilidae; genus Calypte; species Calypte anna. The sequence goes on along the minus strand of NC_044276.1, from coordinate 12,626,287 downwards.
TGGTTGCCAAATTGAAGCCCAAAAAGCCAAATAAAATTTTTTACAGACAAAACTCCAAGCCTATAAACAGTAAAAGCACACACACACACTTTTTTTTTTTTTTTTTTTTTTCTGCTGTGGTGTCTGCAGCAGGGCTCATTTTCTGAGCAGCAGGAGTGTGTGCAGGGGGGCGAGAAGCGGCTGCGGAGGTAGGAGTGGGGGTGCCCTCCGTACCAGGAGCAACTTTAACTCTCCGCAGCAACTTCCAGCCTCCAAAAAGGCATACTCATTCTCATAACTGTGTTTTTTGTCTTACTTCTCACCAATATATAAGAAAAACTAACAACCACTAGAAGATTTAAAAATGAAATGATATTGCCACTAAAATCTGGTAAAGTTACCCTGAAACAAAATGAAATGGTACAATTTCCTAAACCAAAACTGCAAGTATAATTACTAACCAAGTTTTTTAACTCTGTATGAAACACCAGTGTACCATGCACCACAATATACATCAATATTGAGAACTATATTGCAATGATGGTTCTTAAGCAGCTTTATCTTAAGCATTTTTACCTCAAGCAGCTTCTAAGAATTGGGCTGCTGTAGCACCTTTTTGGGAGTAGTCCTAATGCATGTTTAGTTTTTTCATCAGCATTGTCATACGCCGACATATAAAAATTTTTTTTTTCTTTTTTTTTTTTTTGCTTTTAACAAATTGAGATGTAATATTACCACTGAATAGAAGTGATCCACAAATTTTGAATATGACTCTGCTCTCTCTATTTAATATTTGTAAAGGAAAAGTCTGCTTGTGCAGGATCATGAGCAGTTTGCAAAGCTTTATACGCCAATTCTTGTGAAATCTGTAACACTTCAGTTTGAAACCATGCCTGCAAATCTGCACATACAAAAGGACAAGCACCGAGTAACATTTGTGCTTGCACTCCGTGTAATGCATCAGTGTTCTGTCTCAAAATCACAGCTGCATTTTCACATATCATTTACCATTTATGATGGAATTGCAATTGTTGAGAAGGAGTTAACAGAGCATCTATGAGCATTTTTGTGTCATATGGCATCAACAATTGAGCAGTAAAAAGATGTTGCAAAAGAGATTGAGTAAATGACTCAAACCGATTTCAAACCGTACTGTGCAATGGCAACATTGGCTTCTTTTATCATTTTTCAATCTAGTGCAACCCACTGACCTCCTCATCCTCCTGGTCCCACAATCACTGGAAAACCATTGGACTCATATTGGGAACCATTTCTCCTTCAACTATAGCATTTTGAATAATTCCCTTCCATCTAGTTACAGGATACACACTACCACCCCCCCTACTATCCCTCCACCATCATGCCCTCCCCATGTTGGAGCTGGAAGAGGTAGAGCAGCGGGTGTTTAAGGGGTAAGGGAAATAGAAGCAGGAATAAGGAACGGATCAGGGGGTAAAAATGGATTAGTGCCCCATTGTTCGGGATGTTCCCTGGAGCAAAAGCTAGGGTTTTTTCAGGGGTATACTCATCCTTGGTCTCCAGTTCTGTCAGCTTCTTCAGCAGTTCCCTTAGTTGCTTGTCTCCGAGTCCCAGTTCTTTCCTTGGTTGTTGCTCTATAGCAGGCACTGATGGTGTTGATAGGTGAAGCAGTGGATTAATTGATGGCAACTGTGGTCAAGAAGATAAATCAGGCTTTGGAGGTGGGAAGGTGGCAGAGCAGTCGGGAGCCACAGCAGGCAGGCGCGAGAGAGGGAGTCTGCATTCCAAGATTCCTCGCCTGTTTTCTCTGGCTTCTCTCCCTCTGGGTCCTCCAACGATTCTGGTGGTGTTTTCGGTCGCTTTTGGTTTTGCTTCTCGGTCCCATTTTTACTTTTCATCCAACCCCCAGGGTCAAATGGCACAGTTGACTGAGTTTGAATCAGTACAGTCCCTTCAGGTGCTGGTAAGGGTATTTTAGGTGTCTCAAATAACTGTTTAGAGGTCAAGTCCATATTTTGAGCATTCATCGGTACTGGTAGATCAGGCGCTAAGACAGCAAACGCTGAGGCTGCTGCTGCCCTCTCACTTTTCATTTCTTTTAAGGTTTCTTTAATCAACTTCCAAAGTGTCGCTAAGCGTTGTGCCTCTTTATCTCCATCGCTAATTTTATCCCATAGGGCAATACCTATGGCTTCCCAAGTAGGTAACTCAAAAACAGTACCCATCGAGGGGATCAAGTCTCTATCCCATGCCCATTTCAGCAATTCTTGTAAGGATTTGCCATCATATGATAAACCTCTCTTAGAGAGAATACATTGGAGGAGCTTAACTACTGCCTCTTCTTCTTTAGAGAGTGTAGACCCCATCTCCTCCCCAGCCGCTCACCTGATCAGGGCAAGATTCTTCAATTCCGAGCTCGTTTATTCCGTAGCTGGGCACCAGCTACATAGACTGCCGGGGCAGCAATCTCCTTTCGACTGGCTTCTCCGCTCCTCTGTCATTCCAGCTGTCTTCATCGCTCCTGGAAGCAACAGCATGAGAGTCCCTGGTCCGGGCCATCCTTAGTCCCTGTTCGGGCGCCATTTGTGGGAAAACAGTCTGCGGAGGCTTAAGGATTCCATGTGCACATCAATATGATTGTATGAAATCGTTTATTAACAACTTGCACTCACTTATATAGAGAAGCCTTGTTAATAGCACCATATCATGCAGGTGGCTTTGTATTCCAATTACACATTCCATTCTCACGGAACCACTCTTCTCACATAATTATTTTCCTCTTCTGTTGCCAATTAAGTTATCTCTTTCCCATTGGCTCACTTTTAGAAAACCTCTAACTAGGCCTCAATATCCATAAACCCAATGTAGCCTGAGTCAGGATTGCTCACAATCTGTATATTTCTGAACAGTTTCCTCAACATATAATTGTGCTGCCTTTGTGTAAATTTTCCATTCTTATTTGGTTTTGTTATGTTTTGTTGTGAAGTTTGTGGTCATTGTACATAGTGAACAATGTTACTGCAAGTTATGACACCAATAAGTCTCTGATTTGGAGTACCTTTTTAGTGTCCTAAAAGACATCATTTTGTAAAGTGCACCTCTTGAACAATAGAATTAGAAGCGCTTTTGGAGAACTAAATTAACAGGTACAGGAAGTCCTAAAGATGTTACTACAGGACCCTTAGCTTTGGAGGTGACACTGCTTGAAGAACAAGGACTCTGCACATCATACAGATCTTCACTGCCTGAAATGAAGAAGTTGGAGTGAAGATGCTAAGCTTGTAGCCACCATATTCCTTATATTCAGGGGTCTCCTCCGGACTGAGGAATTCTGTAACTCATGGAATCTTTCACTCCAAGAGCTCTTTGAAGACTGAAATCGGGAGGGGAAGAAGAGAAGAGAGAGGCAGAAGTAGAGCCCCAAAAATACCTCAGCTCCTCTGAGCAATGTTTCTGCATTTGAACAACTGCTAGGAACTTTCCTTTGGTGAGTGGTGGTACAATATTATTTATACCCAGAATGAGTGTCAGCAGCTTCCTAGAACATCCAGATGGGGTTTTTTGTTTAAAAAGTATGAATAAAACAAAGACAGTTCCAGGGGAAAATGCGCTAAGCATGTCTGGAAAGGCAGAAAGGTAGCAAGCATCTATTCTAACACTCCATAAACATACCGAGAATCCACTACAATATTAATATCTGTCACTAAAAATAATCAAAAGGCTTTTACTGCTGCACAAAGTTCTGTGACCTGTGCTGATCCTTCCTGTAGCACGACATGCGATGGCCATTGGTCTGAAGCAGAATCATGCCAAGGTACCACTGCTTTGTGTGAGAGAGCAGATCCATCCAGGAATAGAGTAGGAGCTCTCTCTGGTGGTACTGTTGTTAAAATATGAGAGTGCTGGATTGTTGACTCTTGCAGGGACTGTAAGTATTTGTGACTCAGCAAGTCAAACTGTATCTCTCCAAGGTAATCTGCTAAGGCAATATGAAAAGACAGTGGCATTTGAATAGCTGTATGAAAATCCTGTTTTGTTATAGGGATATGTATTACAGCAACATCTAATGCAAAAATACCTCTAGCACGTACTCACAGTTTTGCAATCACCTCAGATAACATTTCAATATTAGACCATACTGTTTTGGTGAAATGATGTGATAAAAATTGACACCCTAGCATCCAGAATTTTTTTTTCATCTCATTGCCCTAATATACCAAATATCTTGAAAGTATTGTTTATCACAAGACCTCTGAGAACTAATTTTGGATCATAACGATGTGCATAAGACTGTTTCATTTTAGTCAAAACAGTTTCTAGTGCTTGAGATGCCTCAGGATTCAATTGCCTGTGCTGCCCGTAACCAAAACACAAACCAACAGAGTCAGTTTATGCGGTGCTTTATTCAGGGCCCGGGAAGCCTGAGGACTAGCGTCCAAAGTCAGGGTTCCGAAGACCCTCATTTTTGGTTCAGCTTTTATACTTTTTTCATTACAGGCCACGTACAGAGTTACATAAATTTTAGTCACAAACTGTCACATAGATCATGCAGATAACAATAGACAAACAGTCACATAGATCTTACAAATAACAATAGATAGTCATCTCTTAAACTGTAAATCCACGGTTTACCATTTCAGCTGTCATTACCACCTGGCCCACCACCTGGATACAATATTTTATCTTGATCTTTGGTATATGGCATCAGTTTGCTTAACTATTCTCCTTTTGATTAATGTTTTTGCTGATGGGGTCAACACACTCCTTATTCTCCTTTGATCATTGTTCTTGTAAGGGTGAGCTCACTCTTAACTAGTTACTTATTTCCAGAGTTTTAGTCTACCCGAGCCCCTTCTAACTCTTAATTTGTCCACTTTTAAAATTTTACAACCAATATTATTTTATTTCTACTATAAACTGCAACACCTGGGTGATGTAAGATTGGTATCACCCTTCAATAAATCAAATAATAGTGTTTCATTAGAGATACTGAGCAAAGGTCTTACACGTTTACAGTTTATTGTCCCCAATAATTTTTGCAGATCATTTGGAGACTGGATATTGTTTAATTTTTTCAGCTTTTCTGTGAAAACCCAGATTTCTGTTAATTTCCATGCCACATATTTCCAGGGTGGATCAAAATGAATTTTTTCAGGAGGTATCTGTAAGCCATAATTTTCCATACATGTAGTAAGTAATGGTAAACATTTTTTAATTTGACCTTCATTAATTGCACAAAGAAAACTATCATCATAAAATGAGAGATCATAATCCTAGGGTTAGCTTCATAAACTTGTTTCAATGCTGAATGCACAACAATTTGTTTTAACACACTATGATCAGATCTGTCATTATCTCAGCCCTTTGTGCCCCACATTTGGCCCAGATAAAGACTGTTGTGGTTGAACCCCAGCCAGACACTGAGCACCACACAGCCACTGACTCAGGTTTCCCCCAGCAGTGAGGTGAAGGAATGGACTGAGAGAATAAAAGTTTAAGGATTGGTTTATGTTTTAATATTCTACTTTGCTCATTCCCGTTCCTCTCACCTACGCTGATGCTCTCAGCTTCAGGAAGTCAAAGCTCACAAACATTTCAGCACTCTGATTGCCTCCTTAGCCAACTCTGTCATTGTGTTTGAGGCCATCTTTTTGTGTTTCCTGACACAAAGATTTCTCATAAGATTATCCCTTGTAGAAAGGTGATATCATTAGGGGATGCTTGTACTAAGCGTACGGTTGAAGAGTGTGTTTGGCCATGTAACCTTAACATGCTTTGCTTTGCTTTGTTTGCAAAGAGGAAAACTGCTGTGCCCGGGTGCAGCAGTTCTCTAAGGAAAAGAGGGGGGAGCTGATGCAAAGGAGCTGTACCATCCAGCTGCAGAGACCAGGGGAGAAGTCTGATGTGAGGAGAAGTGATGCAAGTCCCAGGGGCCAAGGAGAGCAGTGGTGGGGTTGGGGAGGTGAGGAGCAAGGGTGTCCATCCAGGGTCAGACCTCAAGGGACTGCTTTTCCTTCTGGTGCAGACCTCCTGAGGAGACCCTCTGGGTCATAGTCACTCGAAGATTGCTGTAGAACCTCTCCTCTGAAGTACAAAGAAATGAAATATTCCCTTACAAATAAAACTGCAAATGTGCACTTTGAAATCTTCCTCCAAAAATCCACCAGTAATTAACAAGTCTAGGGAGCTCTATAGGTCTTGAAGACATGAAGGAAATTACAAAAAGAAAAAAAGATCTCCTTTGGGCTTTTCAAGTTCATTAAACGAACTTCAGATAGTGAAAAAGAATAAACAAAATTTCTGAAAAAGCCAAAGTAAGAAGCAAAACCCAAAATACCTTCACACACTGATGGGCCCCACTGAGCATGCCAGAGCCTCCATGTGGCCTCGTTGGAGCAGATCCCTGGAGGCCATGATTGCAGGAGGCAAAGGCCCTGTGCTTGTGGCTGTAAAGCTGAGAAAACCCTTTGGTTTGTTGGATGCAGCAGAAAGGCCAAGCCCTGACCCCAGGCCCTGGGAAGGCAGATCCTGAGAGCCTCAATAGAAAGTTTCCTCTCACCAGCCTTGGTAGCCCAGGACACTGCTATGGTGTTACGATCCAAGTTATTATTTCATATTTTGATTGTGAGGAAAATTCAGCCACTACTCATAGATAACCCATGAATTTACAAAAATAACAAACTTTATGATTTAAACAAGTTACAAGGATTTATTTTAGGAATTTGGGGAGAAGAGTCATTAAGAAAAGAAAGAGACGAGGGAGTAATTAAGATGTTATCACCGTGTGCTGGTTTTAGCCTCTGGCTGTAGCCGCTCCTGCTGATCTGGGTTCTCCACTTGTCCGATCCTCCGCTGTGTCTGCCCCGTAGCTGGAAACCAAAGTGCCGAGAGAGGGGAGTCTAGAGGAAAAGCTGCCACTTCTCCTTTTCTCCTGGGGTTTTTTATACAGCAAAAAAGAGGGGTCTCTTTTTTGCATAAGTCCCTGATACACACAGACTTCCCAGAGATGAGTCATCCTTATCTTTCAGTCTTTTTGATGTCCTGCTACTTTCATTGTCTTTGTCTCCACCATGCACCAGGAGGCGACCTGATAAGCATTCTTATCTTTTAGGTGTTTGTCAGGCATATGGTGAGGTAAAGATATGTTAATTGACAGCATGTTGCAAAAGAGCGGGAAGAAAAAAAAATTGATTCAAGAGACAAGTTTCGTATTTTCAAAGTGTTTACATCATTTCACCCTGTGGCTCTGTGCTGTTTTAGCAGGCAAATTCCATCTCCAAGGTTTCCATTAAGGAGCAACCGGGAATTACACCCTGCCTGACACAGTTCTTCCCACTGCACGTCTAACCTGGCTCAAAAGCCAGTACATTTTTGATGTGTGTTTTTGGGGAGGGTGGTAAACTGTTGTACCACACATTTGCCACAACGTATATACCTCACCATATCACGTTACCTCACCCCATGGGTTTTGAGGCTAGGGGAGTGTGTTTTCGGGATAAACACACACACATATATATATATATAATTTTTTTTTTTTTCTACAGCATTGGGAAGTTTTGCAACTAGGTATCTAGATATATTACAGACATTAAACGGCTAAAAGGTAGCAGAGAGCATATATGAAAGGTTACAAAGAATCAACTTAATATGAGTAAGGTATGTGCATGTACAAAGCAATTGTCTCCAATAGTGACATTTATAACATGTATAGAAAGAAAGGGAAAATATTGACATTTACAGCATCTTAGCAATTAATTTAGAAGATGTTTATATATGAGAACTAATAAATACAATAGCAATAGTAATAAAAATTATAAAAATTATAATAATTATAAAATAAGATACAATGCAATAATCACAAGTATATAACAGGCCCATTTCATACACATACAAATTACATCTGATATTATACCACCAATAAAATATATTACAGGTAACAGCAATCCGGGAGCAATCATAGACAAAATCATGATGTTATAAATTACTTTACCTAAGCTAAATAGGTGGCTAGCCTCCCAGCCATCAGTAAGTAATTTCTTCCAGTGTCAGTGTCCTGGTTTGGGCCAGGATAAAGGTGGTTTTCTGTTTCTATACTTTTGCTTTTAGCTAAGTCCCTTGTAAGTAGTCTCTCTGAAATTAACAGCAAGTTTCTCATGCAGTGTGTGTGCTTTTAGGATTGATAACACTTGATGTTTATAGTTACTGCTAGAGACTGGTATGCAGAGCCAAGGACACAGAGGCCCCACCTGAACCCTCCTTTAGGGAGGAACGGACAAGATAGATGCCAGAATTGACCAAACAGAGTATTCCATCCCATATACGTCACACTCAGTATAAATTTGAGGCATCACGAGGGCCGAGCCAGATCTTTCCAGATCTTTTCCTGCTTCCCTTCCTTCACCCGGCATCCTGGAAGGATCCTGTCTGTTCATCTGCCTGTGGTCCTGATCCGTGCCAGCCCATATCTGTGTGTTCCTGCCTCCGGTTCCCGACTGCTGCCGACTCCAGGAGTCCAGCCTGGACTTTCCCAGGGCTGCCCTACAGCCTCGGTGGTGACGTGAGAGTTATTGGGGGAAAGGAGGGAGGAATGTGGTTTCCATTTTCCTGTATATTTGTATATATTTAGTAATTTTACCTATTTATCACTACTGTTTCATTAAAGTTGTGTAGTTTAGTTTCCAACCCATAAGTCTCTCTTCCTTATTCTCTCTCCTTTCTCTATCAAGGAGAGAGAGAGATTAATAGAGAGCGTCTGTTATTCGGTTTAATTGCCGGGCCAGTGTTAAACTGTGACAGTCAGTTTCAGAGTAGCCAAGTCTGAGACTGTACACCAGGTGTGTTTTGTTTTGATGTCCTAGAATTACTGATACCTGCAGTCACATTACTTCAACATCATTCTGTCCCAATACACAAAACCTAATTACACAAAGGACCAAAAGAAAATATCTGTTAACAGTACACAGGGGAAAAGATAACTTAAACCTTATTCCACACAGATTATCCAGTTTGTGCTAATTTTGCGCTGTTTATCATTCATGTCAGTTGCCACCCACGCGTTTGAATTCAGTGGATTTTGCAAAATGAGTTTAATTCTACCTATGTTAGGTAAATTAACACAAACAGCTTGGCCTGGCTCCAAGATTGCTCTGAAGTTCCTGGGAGGCTGCTTCTCAGTGTTGTTATCTTGATTAAGCAACAGGGGAAAGAATGTTGTCAATCTGGGACACCCGTTTACACCCCACCTATTATTGACCTTGGCAATAGCATAATTGAGTCTCTCATCCCATTTACTCTCATGAGGTCTAATGAATTTTTTAAGTAACCCATTCGTTCTTTCAACAATGCCGTTTGCCTGGGGATGATAGGGAATATGAAATGCCCATTTAATAGTTTCACTTTTTGCACATTGCTGGACCAGGTGGGAAGTGAAATGAGTACCATTATCAGATTGAATACTGGTAGGTTTAGGCAAAATTCCAAAGACTTTCTTCAAGAAAGATACAGTGTTTTCTCCATTTGCTTTTGCATAAGCTTCTGCACATGCTAATCCAGAGATAACTTCTACAATTACAATCACATATTGTTTGTTTCCTGACCTTCGGAAGGGTCCTATATAATCTATTTGCCAAGTAGACCATAATGTTTTACCATCTCTGAGATGTAAATTGTCAGCAGTCAGAGAATGTTCTCCCAACCGAATTATAAACAAACCACATGAGGAAATTGTTGTTTTACATTGTTCTCGTGATACAGACCAACCACGAGATTGTGCTTCTTTATACAAACCAAAAATGCCTGAATGGCCTCTCTTGCAAGGAAGCCATTCTAGTAATTTTCCCCATTCTTGGACTTCACCTTGATTGAGAGCATCTCTGATTTCAATGACATTAATTCTTGCCAATTCATCAACTTGGTTATTATATTTGCTTGCTTCATCTTTTAAATTGGATTGGTGGGAAGGTACCTATCCTACATGAAAAGTGGGATTTTGTTTAGCAATTTGTAGTATTTCCTTCCACTTGTCTATATGCCATACAGGCACTCTATTAATTTCCCAATTATTATTTTCCCAAAATGTCACCCATTCTGCACAGCCTTTAAAGACAGCAAAAGAATCTGTATAGATATATACAGGTTCCTTAGTGGCTTTTTCTTTTACAAATACATTCAAAACAGCACTCAGTTCGCCTGCTTGTGCACTTCCTTCATCTTGATTTATTATTGGTTTGCCTGTGGAAGGTTTAATTGCAGCAGATTTAAGAAACCATGCTTTCCCTTGTCTTCTGGAAGAAGCATCTGTGAACCAGGCTGTAGTCATATCACTTTTGTATTCTGGGGCCTCTTTAATAGGGCTAATAAAGCCCAAAAAGGCCAACAAAACTGTTTAGAGACAGAGTTTTGAGCCTCTAAACAGCAAAGGTATTTATTTTCGGATCCGGGGAACTCCCAGCTCGTGCTGGACAAAGAGTTCTTAAGGTTAAGGGAAAGGGTTAGGGTATTTATACAGTAAAAGGGGAGGTTATAACATCGTTACATTCTCAGTTCTTGCTGACTTCATTATATTGTTATAAGGCGATATCAGACCCTAGCCATAACTTTCTTCTTATCTGTTGGTGGTGACATCTTTACGTTCTTCTTGTGCAGATGTTCACATTCTTTGGTGCACAGCTGGGGCCTAAATGGCCTTGCCAGTGTCTTGTTTTAAGAACAAGACTTACACTTTTAATTATCTCTGAGATAGAAGTCAATCCCGTTAGGACCTTGTATTGGTTACATTGTTCTAGTGGAAAATGACATTTCTCAGCTGCTTTGTTCACTTCTTTCTCAGTTTAACCCTGAATTTTACTGGTTATGAATACAAATTCATTAACATATATTACAAGTTTTAAGTAAATTCACACAAAGAGCTTGTCCTGATCTCCTCTCCTTACAGGAGTTAATCCTGTCGGGATCTTTCTCTTTTTCACTAGGAGTTTTCATTATTAAATTTTTTCATTTGTAGAGACAATTGGTTCCTGAATTTTCAGGTGCTTATCAGGACCCTCTTTAATTTGGAAAAGTTCAGAAAAGTATTCAGTTTGACTATACCATTTTCTAATTGTTCCTTTCTGAGAAATTCCTTCAGGAGGTGGCTTTTCAGACAATACCTGGTTAATCACCTTAAAAGACCTTGCAGGATTACCTTTTGGTTTTTAATTATCTTGCTTATCTCCTTCAGTGCCGTGCTGACTGTGAGCAGACCCTTTTCCTGGACTGAATACCGCTTCTCTGAGTCCTTTAATGACTGAGAATAAAAAGATATGGGTCTGGTGGCTCCAGCCAGACCCCGTTGCCAAAAGTGATATGATAACGTACTGGAGGAAAAACCCCATTTGATTGTTATCGGGTCGTCTGGGTGAAGAGGTCCCAGGGTCTGAAAGGTCTGTGCCTCTAGGAGTAGGAATTTTAACGCCTCATCATGAGTTTGAGTCCACTCCCAGTGGCGGTGTTTCTTTAATAAGTCAAACAATAGCCTAGCAATGATTGACAGGTCAGGTATGTGCTTTCGCCAATATTGCAAAGTTCCCATAATTTCTTGTAATTCCTTTTTATTTGTGGGTGCCTTTATTTCTCCCAGGTGAGAGAGAGTATCATTCGGGATATTCCATGTCCCACCTTTCCATTTGATTCCTAGAAATTTTGTTTCTTGGGAGGGAGGTTGCCATTTATCCTCAGGAATTTCTATTTTTAAGCTCGTTAAGTGCCCAATTATGGCATCATAAGCTGCTCTCATGGCTTGCTCATTTTGACCACCTATCAGCACATCATCAATGCATTGATAGATTTTTATATTTGGGTTGTTTTTTATTTCTGGAATATTTTCCAGCTCCTGTGTAATAGCATGGTGGGCAAGCATGGGAGAATGTTTATAGCCCTGAGGCAACCTGGTGAAAGTATATTGTACTCCATCCCAAGTAAAAGCAAAATATTTTTGATCCTCAGAATCAATGGGAATTTGAAAAAACATATCTTTCACATCGAGAGAGGCAAGCACCAGGTGTGCTGCTTCCTGGATTTCTAGCACCAGATCTGCAATGTTTGGAACAGCTGCAGTTAATTTCTCAGTGCCAGCATTCAATTTTCTATAATCTATGGTAATTCTCCACTTACCATTTGGTTTTCTTATGGGCCAAATCGGGGCATTGTAAGGTGAATGGCAAGGCACAATGATACCTCTCTGTTTCAGGTCAGAAATGACTTCTCTGATACCTTCTTTTGCTGCTATGGGAATAGAATACTGTTTAATATTCGTAATTTTGCTTTGGGGGAGGTGAGGGGCAGTTTTTAACAGTCTAACTTTAGGAGTGGGGGTGCCAAAATTCCAAATGCGGCCGTTTTCGTCTCTCCAGGATCGACCAATCAATACATCCATTCCTAACAGATTGTAAGGAATGTCGTCTACTATCATTTGGGTTCGAATTAACTCTTTGTCTCCCGGTAGCTTGAGGGAAACTTTAGCAGTTTTTTGTAAAACAGGTTTTCCCAAAGCACCACTCACAAATATTGGCTTCAGAGATGAATTAATGCCACATTTTTTGGCCACATCAGATTTTAACATGGAGATCTGTGCACCGGTGTCTACTACAAATGATACAGGGTAGCACTTTGGCCCAACAGCACAAGTAAGCTCTAAATCACCATTTTTTATTCAAGATCAATCTTAGAACATTTTGCCAGTCTTTTGGAGGACTTGATATTTTAGGATTTGATTGTTCATTATTTTTGGACCAATCATTTTGATTTGTAGGGATGGTTTCCCAGGGTTTATTCAGGGGGTCAGTAGAATTTACTGAACTGGGATCAGAGCCTGTCTCCTCTCTCTGCTGTCTTTTTGCTTTCTTTTTAGTAGCAGAGAGAGGGCTTTTTAGTTTCCCGAATTATGGGAATTTCCAGATCTTTCCCCTGAATTTGACCTGGCAGGCCACTCTTCTACCAAGGCTTTTAGATGGCCATAGGTAAAATTGTGACTCAAAAGTGAAGGAGGGATGCCTTTTCGCTTAGCTTCCTCTTTAAGCTTTGCAAAAGGTCCCAGTTCACCCTGTGGTAAATTATTTCTGTCTCGGGAGGTTCGATTCTAAAGATTATGATTATTATTATTATTATTTCTCCGTCTGCCTCCCCTGTTTACAACTCTCCAGTCACCCCATGGTTCGTCCTGCCGGTGGGGAGGAATTTGGGGAGGCATGGCAGCTGCAGCAGCATAAGTCAATTTTTTATTATCATTATAATTTGCTGGGGTTTGAAGAATTTTTACAGATGTAGAATCAGCTTCGGGTGCCACATATTTGCATCCAAATTCTGTCAATTCTGTAAGCAGATCAGACCAAGTGTAGTCTGTGCCAAATAGCGAATTTGCATTTGAATTCTCGCCTTGATCTGTAGGGCTAGATTTTGCAGTTGCGCAGGTAGCCCTCAGATGAGAATATCCATTCTTTCAGGTTTTATCCTTAGCATCGCCCTCAGGGTGAGGCTCTGAGGAGTCTCGAACCCGGGGCCTCGGCATTGCAGTACTGCGGCTTAGCCAGCTGCGCCACCAGAGCCTCACCCTGAGGGCAATGAGCGCTAGTGGCGCAATGAAGGTAATACAGTGCTCCAAGAGCAACTGACCTCTCTGCAAAGTGTGCTCAGGACTGAGCTGAGCTTGTGCCTCAGGCCTCACCTTTTATTGGCCCCCTGGTCCTGCTCATGCGCAGTGGGGGCCCACCCTAATTGGGCACAGGTGGGCTTGACACAAGCTCATGCTCACTCCCTGGCAATTAGTAGCACCTGGTTGCCTCGTTACGCTACAATTAGGTGGTCCCAGAAGGGATGAACTAGAGCATATTCACGAAATTCTTCCTCCTTATAGAAGGAAACAGTCTGGTTTTGAACACCACTGGAACTGGCAGAATAAGCTAAAGACTCCATTTGTTTTTACTTTTGCTTTAAATTGTTTTAAATTTCTTTAAGAGTTAGTTTTGCAATTCAGGTGTCAGACTAAGAGAAGGCTCTAATATGTTCCTCAATTTTTATCCTGTCCATGAGGCCAATAAAAGATGTTACGATCCGAGTTATTATTTTATATTTTGATTGTGAGGAAAATTCAGCCACTACTCATAGATAACCCATGAATTTACAAAAATAACAAACTTTATGATTTAAACAAGTTACAAGGATTTATTTTAGGAATTTGGGGAGAAGAGTCGTTAAGAAAAGAAAGAGACGAGGGAGTAATTAAGATGTTATCACCGTGTGCCGGTTTTAGCCTCTGGCTGTAGCCACTCCTGCTGATCTGGGTTCTCTGCTTTTCCGATTCTCCACTATGTCTGCCCCGTAGCTGGAAACCAAAGTGCCGAGAGAGGGGGGTCTAGAGGAAAAGCTGCCACTTTTCCTTTTCTCCTGGGGTTTTTTATACAGCAAAAAAGAGGGGTCTCCCTGATACACACAGACTTCCCGGAGATGAGTCATCCTTATCTTTCAGTCTTTTGGGTGTCCTGCTACTTTCATTGTCTTTGTCTCCACCATGCACCAGGAGGTGACCTGATAAGCATTCTTATCTTTTAGGTGTCTGTCAGGCATATGGTGAGGTAAAGATATGTTAATTGACAGCATGTTGCAAAAGAGCGGGAAGAAAAAAAAATTGATTCAAGAGACATATTTTGTATTTTCAAAGTGTTTACATCATATGGCTAAGGGGACAATGACCTCACTCCTTGACAGAGCCCTTGGCCACCTCTCCTGCAGGCTGTTCTACACTGTCCATGCTTGCAGCTCCTTCCCTTCAGGCTGTTGTCACCCTTCCTGCCTTCTCACCTAGCTGTCATCCCAGTATTTCCATTCTTTCTATGTTGTGTCTCTGCTCTCACTGCCTTTGACTTGAAAACAAAACCCTGGGCTGATCCAGAACCCTTCTAGGTAAACCTCTAACACAAAGATACCCTTGGGGTGAGACTTCTTGTTCTTTCCCTCCAGTATGAACCTTCCAAGGTGACCATTGTGGAAGTTTTGGACTATGAAGAGAAGTTCCATTATAAAGTCATAGAACTGTTTGGGTGTGAAGGGATGTGACAGACCAGACTTGCATTTCTCATGATCACTCCAAAAGGACTGCCCATACCACCTTTGTGGAAACTTCCCCATGGTACAGCCTGGAGTTTTGCTGGGATGGGTAAAAAAATTTAAATGTGATGTGGGCTGAGAAGAATTTGTTCCTCAGACTCTGGAATGGATCCCTCTAATCAATCTTGCTCTGGGGATTTAGGAATGCCCCAGGACATTCCCATGGGACTGCTCCCAGCCAGGCATCCTCAGCCTATGCCATGGCCCGGGTGAGTCCCCTGCAGGGGCAGACACTGGACTTGTCCTTCTGAGATTTCTCTCCAGATGATCTCTGCTGCTCCTTGATGCCTTTCATGGAGCAGAGAGGCCTAGGAGACCTCCTGAGAAAAGACTCCATCCTAGAAGGCATTGAGTCCCTCAGCACAATTGGTGTCTCCCCTCCATGGCCATGCAGGGCCAGTTACATACCCATGGCTTTCTCTGCCAGGGTTTCACTTGGCAGCCCAGAACAGCTTCCTCCAGGCTCTTCCACCTCCCCTCTCTCCCAGCACAGCCCAGTTGCTGCTGGCCCCACACCACTGCCCAGCCCAGGCTGCTCTGGGCAGTCCCACCACAGCCCCAGCCCCTCTGAAGGGCACAGCAGCTCCTGAAGGGCAGAGAGAGCTCAGAGCCCCAGATGGGTGACCATGCATGGCACAAAGCGCAGGAGGCACCCTGTGTCCCCTGCTCTCCTCTCCAGGAGATCCGCAGAGGTCTGCAGCCCCTCAGGGCCATCCCCTCTCCCCAGCCCAGCACAACAGCCCTGGCCCTTGTGCTCCTCAAGAGCTCTGACTGCTCCAGGCACAGAGCAGCCTTCCCAGGGCTACTGCAGCCAGGGAGGGGTTTCACTTCCCATTTATTCCTAATGCACTGAGCAGGGACAGCAGACAAAATATTTGTTGCAGGTACATTTATTTTACTTAAACCCAGTGGAGGCTCTCCATTTACACAATACTTCTTGGTCAAGTAGGTGGGTTGATAATAAGGTAGGAAGGAAGAGTAATGATATTACTCTAGGGAATGAAAATCAAAGCTGAAGAAAAAAGAAAAAAATGTAAAGAAATACAGACTTGGAATGTCATGCACTGTGAGTCATTTGCAGAAGACAGAAGGCAGCCTATGGATGCTGAAAAACATGAGCTCTTTCCTCAGAAAACTCTTGAGGTCCTGGTTTCTCATGCTGTAGATAAGGGGGTTCACTGCTGGAGGAATGACCGAGTACAGAACTGCCACCACCAGGTCCAGGGATACGGAGGAGATGGAGGGGGGTTCAGGTAGGCAAACATGGCTGTGCTGAGAAAAAGGGAGACCATGGCCAGGTGAGGGAGGCGCAGTGAAAAGGCTTTGTGCTTTCCCTGCTCAGAGGGTATCCTCAGCACAGCCCTGAAGATCTCCACATAAGACACCACTATGAAAACTAAACAGCCAAATGTAAAACAGGAAATAACCACAATAAGCCCAAGTTTCCTGAGGTAGGATTGTGAGCAGGAGAGCTTGAGGATCTGGGAGATTTCACAGAAGAACTGGTCCAGGGCATTGCCCTGGCAGAGGGGCAGGGAAAATGTATTGGCTATGTGCAGCAGAGCAGTGAGAAACCCAGTGCCCCAGGCAGCTGCTGCCATGTGGACACAAGCTCTGCTGCCCAGGAGGGTCCCGTAGTGCAGGGGTTTGCAGATGGCCACATAGCAGTCGTAGGACATGATGGTCAGGAGAGAATATTCTGCACCAAATAGGAAGAAAGTGAAGACGATCTGTGCAGGAGATACCCGTGTTGTCCCAGAGGGAACTGGCCATGGCTTTGGGCAGAACGGTGGAGATGGATCCCAGGTCAAGAACGGAGAGGTTCAGGACGACATGGAGGTGTGGAGGTGGTGGTCAAAGGCCATGCTGGTGATGATAATGCCGTTGCCCAGGAGGGGAGCCAGGTAGATGCCCAGGAAGAGCCAGAAGTGCAAGAGCTGCAGCTCCTGCCTGTCTGCAAATTCCAGGAGGAGGAAGTGGCTGATGGAGCTGCTGTTAGACATCTGATGCCACTATGGCTTAAAACTTTTAGTGGAAAAAAAAAAAATTCTGCTAGAGAAACACAAACAGCTTCTCTCCATTTCATGAACACCTTTGGAATGTCCCTTTAAAACACCCTGGCTTATCCTGGTTGAAAGTCCAAAGAGGAGGAGGCATCTGTTCTTCCCTACAGCAATTGGAAAAAAGGAGAAGGGGGGTATCTCAGATTAAATCCTGTGGGAAAACAGTCTGCGGAGGCTTAAGGATTCCATGTGCACATCACTATGATTGTATGAAATCGTTTATTAGCAACTTGCACTCACTTTATATAGAGAAGCCTTGTTTACAACATCATCTCATGCAGGTGGCTTTGTATTCCAAGTACACATACCATTCTCACGGAAAGATTCTTCTCACATAATTATTTTCCTCTTCTATTGCCAATTAAGTTATCTCTTTCCCAGTAGCTCATTCTCAGAAAGCCTCTAACTAGGCCTCAATAACCATTAACCCAATGTGGCCTAAATTGAAGTAAGTCAGGATTGCTCACAACCTGTATATTTCTGAACTGTTTCCCCAACATATTCCCCTTTTTGTTTTTTGAGCAATTCTGACTTATTTCATTACGTAAGATAACATGCTAATGATATATTGTCATAAGCAGCATACTAATAATGCAAAAGCAATAACATACCAATAATGCAAAAGCAATAATAACATATATACTAATACACAGGCAATAATAACATACTAGCAATATAAAAGCAATAATAACATATATAACTGATAAGCCTTGCCTAATTAAATCTGTAAGCCAACAAGCTAACTGGTATAGTTTATGATTTTTATCAATTCTTACCAAAGGCTTTTCCTGCTGCTATGTGTGATACAAATGAAACAGCAAGAACCCCAAATTTCAAGCTTTCCCTTGTTTTCTAGGCCTAATTGTTGCATTGAACAGTTTGATCAAAATGGTATTGATAACTCATTAGTGCTCTCATGAAGTCACACTCTATTTTCTTCTCACAAGGGTATACGCTCTTCCCTTTTCTTTTCCCCTTTTTTCTTTTTTTGATTGTAATGAAAATAGTTTTATTATCGAATCATGTGTTCTAACGGTTTCAAACTAAACTTGAAGAAATTTCTTTCCATTACACCACACCCTTGCACAGTATTTTGCAGTGCAGCTTTGAGCATCTTTTAAAGTCTTTTAAATAATAGATCAAATTATAATCAATGTGCCCATCAAAGAAGGTTGTTTTGGTTTTGGGGTTTTTTTTTTGTTTTGTTTTGTTTTGTTTTTTTTTAAATATCTGGAGTTTGCATAAAAGCAGAGTAGTGACACTACCTAATTGAAGTTAAATTATTTTTTTTATATGTAAATGTCTTCATCTTTTTATATGGCTTAACACATTAAAAAAAATCTATTTCATGGATAGCTAAAATCTCCTGTCAAAGAAAAGAAAATATCACTATCTTTCATGAGTAGCAGGTAACCCTCAAGTTACTACCTACCAAGATTCATGCCTGGACATTTGATGCCCAGAACTATGTAAAAATATTTCCCACTTCTGCTTCATACCTTTCAGAAGACATACTTTTCTTTTTTTTGTCTTTTTAATGAGGCTATGTGGTGTCCTTTCCCCCCCTCCCAGTAGGGCTCACAGCTACAGCATCTGCGGGGGCAGAGGCAGCACAAGCAGCTGTAGCAAGCTTGCTGGGAGCAATCGCCAGGCACACCAAGGGGGGTTGAAAAGAAGCCACGGGGGAGAGGCGGGGGGGGGAATTTCTTTCTCTCCGCAGCATTTCTCGGTCTCTGAAAAAGCATTCTCATTAATCTATCATACTCCTTACCAATATATGAGAAAAATTTAACAAAACCTACCAAAAACTCTAAAAACCAAAACACTATTACTACTAATATCTGGCGGAATCAGACTAAAATAAATCAATACAACCTCCCAAACCAAATACTTGTATCAGAAATATTATCACTGTGAATCCACATTTAAAGGCGTTTGTTTCCATGGTCGAACCCATCTGCTTGGTACCCAATGCACTCCAGTACTTGTAAGTAAGCACATATAACCTCAACCAGTCAGTTTCACCTCTGCTGGCCCTTCCCATTGTCCAGTGATGGAATTCTTGAATTCCACCAAAATTTTGTGGGAAGGTTCCGAACCAAAGTCTGCTAAAGCTTTTTGGTGAATCAGTATCGGAGGTTCTGTACGATCTCCTGTAAGGCGTTAATAGTTCATGACATACACAGCCTTACTTAACCGGTCCTGAGGAGGACGCCCTTCCTCCCCCCTTTTTTGTCTTATAAGGAGTGTCTTTAGTACCGAATGGCAACGTTCCACTATTGCTTTACCCATAGGGTTATGAGGAATACCAGTAACATGTCAAATACCCCATTGTCCACAAAACTGTCGAAAACGAGCAGAAGAATAAGCGGGGCCATTGTCCGTCTTAATAGACTGAGGTACTCCAAGAACAGCAAAGGATACATATAGGTGTCTGATAACGTTTTGTTGCCTCACCAGTCTGAGCAGAGGCCCAAACGGCCATAGAAAAAGTATCTATAACAACATGCACATATTTTAAGCGTCCAAACTGTTGTACATGAGTGACATCCATTTGCCACAGTTCCAAGGATTTTAAACCTTTAGGATTGACTCCCATCCCAATGCCAAGATCAACCTTTTGGCAATCAGGACAAGATTTCACAATTCCCTGGGCATCCCCCAGAGGTAAATGAAATGGCTTCGCTAGCACTTGAGCAGATTGATGAAAAAATGCATGAGATTGTCGAGCCTGTGAAAAAACATCAACAGAAGGACCAGTCCACGCTGGTGCAACTAAATAGACAGCTCGGTCATTACCGATAGCCAAACCTCGGTCACTAAGATGACTCCGGATATGAGTGATAAAATAAGGATGTTCTCTTTCTGCTAGGAGTCTTAATAACTTCTGCAATAAGAAATACAAATGCTTATTTGAAATTTCCTTCAAAATGGCATGATACATTCTTAAAACAGTACCTACTACATAAAGTGAATCAGAGACTATATTTACAGCAGTATTATTCCACGTTTCAAAAATCCAAATAACCGCAGTAAGTTCAAGGGTTTGCAAAGAGTCAAATGACTTCCCTTGAATTAAATGTTCTTTCCATTGCCCAGGCGTCTCCTCCCAGGTAACAACAGCTTTATGGGATTTTCTGCCAGCATCCGTAAAGACCGTTAAGCCGTCCACTGGACTGTCAGACAAAAAACTACATGACTGCCACTGCATGTTAGATAAAAGCGGTAACAAGCGATATGAGGGGTAAGAATTTGTGATTTTCCCACCAAACTGTGCTAAGGCTATTTGCAGGTCTGTAGAAGTTCGTAGCAACCAAACCAAATAGTCTTGCATAAGGGGCAAAATGATCCGTCCTGGGTCCACTCCAGCGATGTCTTGACATCGCGCTCTGCCCTTTATAACAATTTGAGATAAAACTGCAACTCTTGTTGTAATTGTTTTGCGTAAACGGATTGACAAAAAGATCCACTCTAAAATTCTTAAAACTTGTGTTTTCTTAGCATCCCATTGAGCTAATAACCCAAAAGGATGAACTCGATCTTGACCCGAATTTATTACCATAAAAGTTATCGGCAACTCGGCTACAAAGCGAGATGCATGACACATTAAAATTTTCTCCTGAATAACAGTCAAGGCCTTTTGATGTATGGGCTGTAACTCTCTTTTATCAGTCAACTTAGATGTGGTACCCAAAAGATCAAGCAAAGGCTGTAAATCATCATTAGTAATCCCACAAAGTGATCTTACCCATTGGATATCACCCACAAGTTTCTGTACATCACTTAAAGTATTAATTTCTGTTTTAAAAGCAACCTTCTGTGGCTGTACTGCACTCCCTGTGATTGTCCGTCCCAGATATTTCCAAGGCTCATGCTTCTGTACCTTTTCTGGGGCAATTTTTAAACCACGTTGTTCTACAATCTGTGTTACATGAGCTAAAACATCATCGTGGTTGAGTGTTCTCCCTGCAATTAAAATGTCATCCATATAATGATAGATAATCAACTCAGGAAATTGCAATCGTAAAGGCTGTAGGGCCCAGGCAACATAATTCTGACACATTGTTGGGGAGTTCTTCATTCCCTGCGATAATACAACCCAGTGATATCTTTGTGCTGGCTCAGCCTTATTAACAGAAGGAACTGAAAAAGCAAAACGTTCAGCATCATCTGGATGTAAAGGAATTGTAAAGAAACAATCTTTCAAATCTATTACCAACAGATCCCAATTTTCTGGTAACATTACTGGGGACGGTAGTCCAGGCTGTAACGCTCCCGTATCCTCCATGACTGCATTGATAGCACACAAGTCATGCAGTAAACGCTATTTCCAGATTTTTTAGGAATTGTAAATATAGGCGTATTCCATGGTGAGGTAGATGGTACAATATGTCCAGCCAGGAGTTGTTCTTGTACCAATTCCTTCACACGCTGCAGCCGTTCATTAGTTAGCGGCCACTGATCTATCCAGACAGGATTGTCGGTAGACCACTTGATTTTTAGGATAGGCTGCTCCTCAGTGACCGCTATTAAAAAGGCTGTGTTACGAGCCTAGCATTCAGCTGACTGAGTACATCTCTCCCTATTAACATAATAGGTGCACGCATAACATACGGTCTAACTGACACTTGAGACCCATCAGTAAATTGCAAAGCAACTGGATCTTTACTAATCCTAGTCTCCTGCGTTCCTCCCACCCCCATAATACTTGCGGGGGACGGTACCGTGGGCCATGTTGAGGGCGAATGCTGCTGAGAAATTATTGTGACATCTGCTCCTGTATCAATCATCACTGTCAATGTAATAGTCTCATTCCATTTAGATTTGAGCAATACTTCTACCTCAGGTTTCCCTTTCATTATATCCATTGCAAAATAAACCTCTGGCACTCCAGTGGAGCCAAAACCTCCACTTCCTCTCTCCCTGTCACCTTTACACGGCACCTGTGACACAAACGGTACTAATTGTGCTATCCTACTGCCTTTTGGAATGGATACCGGTGGAGTAATAGTATAAACCATAATTTTTACTAACCCAGTAGAATCAGCATCAATCACACCAGGAACTACAAAAATACCTTGCCTAGAAGTAGATGACCATCCTAAAAGTAAAGCACACAAATTATGTCCTAGGGGTCCCTGAATATTTGAGTCCACTAAATGCACGTCAGTGTTTAACAATGTTACATCTACTGCGGTTTCCACGTCAACTCCGGCACTCCCGTGCGTGGCGGAGCTGATGGTGTCCAGGACCCCTGAGGTCCCTGAAGTCCCTGAGGTCCCTGACCAGCGGACCAAGCTCCCCGAATTTGTGTCTTGGCGTGCGGGTAATTCGCTCTCCGCGGACGGTTTCCCGATTGTCGGCACTCAGATGTATTGTGATTGTCTCTATTGCAATTCGAGCACCATTTCCGTCTGGGTCCTGCACCTCTGCATTGCGATTTAAAATGACCCGCTTTACCACAATTAAAACATTTTTTATCATTCGGCAACCTGCCTTTCGGCGCTATTGAAACCCCATCTTTTAGCGCCGCAGCCATAAAGGCGGCCTTTTCCGATTGCCGAGTGCGTTCTACGAGCTCAATCATATCTGCAACCTCAGCTGTTCGAGGCAATGGTCCTAAAATTTGCCTTGTTTTATCATTCACATTTTCAAAAGCTAAAACCCTAAACATACGCTGTCTGGAGTCCTCATCCAAATCAGGGTGGTTTTGGATCGCCCTGAACAGTTTATCAACAAAATCAGAAAAAGACTCATTTAAACCCTGTCTGATACGAGCGAAAGCATGCGGTCGGCCAGGTTCCTGGATCGATGTCAGCGCCTGTAAAGCAAGCTTTTGAGTTAACTGCAACACCTGTGGCGCAAACGGAATTTGCAAATTGTTATCGGCGAAAGGACCTTGACCCATTAGCATTTGCACCTGAATACCATACAATGGGTCGTTTTGTTGTCGTGGCTGAGATGCTTCAGCACTGCATAATTTATGCCATTCCCTAGAAAACAATAGTAATTGTGAGGGAGAAAGCAAAATGTCAGTTAACTGAGATATATCTTGCGGTGTCAACAAATCACTTGTAAAAATATATTTCAACATTTGTTGGACCATAGAAGACTTAATGCCATTTTGACTTATTTCTGCTCTAGCCTTTTCTAGTATTTTCCAATCAAAAGGCTCCCATCTTCGTGTCCCATCCGCTTGTATCGTCACGGGGAACGCCGCCAAGTTAGGTACAAATTGTCCCTCCATTATTGCATCACGTACGACCCCTCTCCACCTTTGTCCAGATCCGCATTCTCCTGGAAGCTCAGGAACTGGATTCCACAAATTAGGTGGAATAAGTGCTCCTGCACACGGAGGAGTCTGTGAAGAGTTAAGCGGTACCAGGGCCGAAGACTCTAAACCCAAGCGCTCTCCTGCCGGTTTAGCTGTAAGATCTCCCAGTTTTTGGATAAGGCTGTTTAGCAACTTTTCAACAGATCCTTCTCGTTCTGAGCTGATAAGAGGATTATCTGACAATGATGGACACTCTGTGCTCTGTAAGGCTTCTGATCGGTTAGCACGCTGGGCATCAGATAAAGTACCAGACTCATTTTTTAAAAAAAATTGTCTTAACTCATCCTCACTCGGAGGAGGCGGCAAATCGGGTTCGTTAGATGTACTTTCTCCTGCACCCGCACATTCCAGCTGTCCGCACGATGTTGTGGTGCCGAAAAATCCCTGTAAAGGCGGCGGCGGGCTACCGGCAAAAGGATTTAGTGGAAGCGCCTGCTGCATTTCGCTAGCAGGAGCCGTGGCGGCTGAGCAACCAGTCCTAATGCTTCCACTGGTCTCCTCAGGAATCGGTGCAGTGAAAACAGAGGCGGCTGCCGCTCTTTCACTTTCCATCTCTTCTAAAGTTACTTTAATCAATTTCCAAAGTAACGCTAAGCGTCCCGCCTCCTTATCTCCTTCGCTAATTTTTTTCCACAGGGCAGTACCTATGGCTTCCCAGGTAGGTAACTCAAAAACGGTACCCATCGAGGAGATCAAGTCTCTATCCCGTGCCCATTTCAGCAATTCTCGTAAGGATTTGCCATCATATGATAAACCTCTCTTAGAGAGAATACATTGGAGGAGCTTAACTACTGCCTCTTCATCTTTAGAGAGTGTAGACCCCATCTCCTCCCCAGCCGCTCACCTGATCAGGGCAAGATTCTTCAATTCCGAGGTACCTCTTTTATTCCGTAGCCGGGCACCAGCTACATAGACTGCCGGGGCAGCAATCACCTTTCGACTGGCTTCTGCGCTCCTCTCTCATTCCAGCTGTCTTTATCGCTCCTGGAAGCAACAGCATGAGAGTCCCAAGTCCGGGCCGTCCTTAGTCTCTGGTCCGGGCCACCCTGGGTCCCTGTTCCGGGCCACCCTGGGTCCCTGTTCAGGCGCCATTTGTGGGAAAACAGTCTGCGGAGGCTTAAGGATTCCATGTGCACATCAATATGATTGTATGAAATCGTTTATTAACAACTTGCACTCACTTTATATAGAGAAGCCTTGTTTACATCATCTTATCAAGCAGGTGGCTTTGTATTCCAATTACACATACCATTCTCATGGAACCTTCTTCTCCCATAATTATTTTCTTCTTCTGTTGCCAATTAAGTTATCTCTTTCCCAGTAGCTCATTCTCAGAAAGCCTCTAACTAGGCCTCAATAGCCATTAACCCAATGTGGCCTAAATTGAAGTAAGTCAGGATTGCTCACAACCTGTATATTTCTGAACTGTTTCCCCAACAGGGCAATACCTATGGCTTCCCAAGTAGGTAACTCAAAAACAGTACCCATCGAGGGGATCAAGTCTCTATCCCGTGCCCATTTCCATAATTCACGCAAGGTCCTGCCTTCGCGTAATAAACCTCTCGTAAAGAGAATACATTGGAGGAGCTTAACTGCTGCCTCTTCTTCTTTAGAGAGTGTAGACCCCATCTCCTCCCCAGCCGCTCACCTGATCAGGGCAAGATTCTTCAATTCCGAGGTACCTCTTTTATTCCGTAGCCGGGCACCAGCTACATAGACTGCCAGGGCAGCAATCTCCTTTCGACTGGCTTCTCTGCTCCTCTCTCATTCCAGCTGTCTTCATCGCTCCTGGAAGCAACAGCATGAGAATCCCTGTTCCAGGCCATCCTTAGTCCCTGGTCCGGGCCACCCTGGGTCCCTGTTCGGGCGCCATTTGTGGGAAAACAGTCTGCGGAGGCTTAAGGATTCCATGTGCACATCAATATGATTGTATGAAATTGTTTATTAACAACTTGCACTCACTTTATATAGAGAAGTCTTGTTTACACCATCTTATCATGCAGGTGGCTTTGTATTCGAATTACACATACCATTCTCACGGAAAGATTCTTCTCATATAATTATTTTCCTCTTCTGTTGCCAATTAAATTATCTCTTTCCCAGTAGCTCATTCTCAGAAAGCCTCTAACTAGGCCTCAATAGCCATTAACCCAATGTGGCCTAAATTGAAGTAAGTCAGGATTGCTCACAACCTGTTTATTTCTGAACTGTTTCCCCAACAAAATCCAGTCTTGATATTCAAGATATTAACATCATTGTCACCCCAATGAACCACCAGCCTGTAGAGAAGAGCTGATGGGATTCAGCATGCTTTGCTCTGGAACAATTTCTCAAAAACACATGAGGAAAATTATAATGCAGGAGCCCCAGGTCTTTCTGCTGCTCTGCAAGTGAAACCTTGAAGGTACCGAGAGAAGAGGGACTGTCCCTTAGTGCAGAGTGAGGACAGCCGCTTTGTCCATCAGTCCTGCCCTCAGCTGCACAAAGAGGCAAAGACCCTAAAGACGGGGTAGCCTTATGGAAGGGTGGGCTGACTCCCAGCCCCACACCCTGCAGTCCCCACAGCCCCAAGTATCAGGCTGTTTGGATGCTTTTCCTCCACAGACACACCAGCAAGACAGGACCTGCAGCATCAGTGTCTGAGCTGTGTAGAGAGACAAGATAAACCAGGTGCCTCGAATTGCCAGTGAGTGGGTGTCAGTCCACCTGTGCCTGATTAGGACAGGCCCCTATTGTGCATGAGCAAGACCAGGGGGCCAATAAAGGTGGGACACACACCCACAGAGGAAGCTCAGTTCACTCTGGTGCGAGGCATGGAGCTCCTCCCGCTACAGTTGGTGGAGAATGCGGGCAGCATACAGGCATCTAAAGAAGCAGCAGTGTGAGGAGCTGGCAACAAGAACATTCTCCTTGATTTGAAAAAAGTGCCTGGGCTAACACTCTCCCTGAAAGGTATGACCAGCAAGCTCTTTGGATTGGAAACCCCTGAACAGAGGGAAGCCAAGATAAGGGTCCTCTCTTTGGAAACCCCTGAGCAGAGGGAAGGAAGCCAGGAGAATGGAATTCCATGGTATGGAGTCCCACGGAGGAACCAGAAATCTCTTTGGAAACCCCTGAGCAAAGGGAAGCCAAGATAAGGATTCTCTCTTTGGAAGCCCCTGAGCAGAGGGAAGCCAAGAGAAGAGCAGATACAGGAGGGAGAAGAACAACTCAAAAGGTAGAGACTTTGTGAAAAAGTGCCTGGGCTGACATTGAACGGTTGCCTGAGAAGCTTGGGTTAAATCCCGTAAGTTATAAGTGTATTTTTGTGTAAAAAAATCCTGTATGTATGTGTAAAAATCCTGTAGTGTGTCAGTAGAAAAAAATGTGTATGTGTCAGTAGAAAAAAATGTGTATGTCTAAATCCTGTGTGTTTTTGTGTAAAAAATCCTGTGTGTAAAAATCCTGTACTTGGTGCCCCCTCGATGCTCTTAGCTGAGTGTCCCGCGGGGCCCGAAGAAAAATCCTGTATGTCTGTATTCTGTAATCAGTGTTAAAATGTTTGTAAGCTAGGGCAAACTGGGAAAGCTTTGCTGTAAGAAAAAAAAAAAAAAAAAGGGGGAAATGTAGAGAGACAAGATAAACCAGGTGCCTTGAATTGCCAGTGAGTGGGTGTGAGTCCACCTGTGCCTGATTAGGACAGGCCCCTATTGTGCATGAGCAAGACCAGGGGGCCAATAAAGGTGGGACACACACCCACAGAGGAAGCTCAGTTCACTCTGGTGCGAGGCATGGAGCTCCTCCCGCTACAGAGCTGCACCCAAATCCTCACCCCTCAGCCCCGAAAAAGAAGGGGAAGAACAAGGGCTGCAGCAGCAGGGGCAAGATGGGAACCTGCCAAAGTTTTGCTTCCAAGAGAGTTGGGACAGGGAGACAATGGCAGAGACTCTAGCATTTCTCCTCTCTGGTGGTTGGGTGGGGGGGCTGCTGGAAGGATCCTCGGAGTTCAGTGTCCATGATCTGAAGGGCTGGGGGACTGTGCTGTGTGACAGAGAGCAGGGTTTAGCTCTATGGAGGGCAACAGCTCTGCAGGGGATGGCTGCAGGAATCCCCCCGGCCATCCTCTTCCAGGCAGCAGGTCCCTCTCAATCCCTGCCCATCTCTGCTGCCTGCAGCTCTTTCTCTGTCCCCAGCTCTTTTCCCTGTCAGTGCTCACAGCCCCCCTCCCACCCACTGAGTTCTCAGCTCTGCCATGCAGACTCCTCCTGCCAGCAGCAGGACCTGTCTGGGGGCATCTCTGGGTGTGCAGGGGCTCAGGAGCAGCTCAGAAAATGGCCTGAGGAGAACTGGGGTCTCTGTGTGTAGAGAAACAAGACATCCAGGTGCCTCGAGTTGCCAAAGAGTGGGTGTGAGTCCACCTGTGCCTGGTTAGGACAGGCCCCCTATTGGGTATGAGCAAGACCAGGGGGCCAATAAAGGTGGGACCCACACCCACAGAGGGAGCTCACTCTTGTGCAAGGCAATGGAGAGGTCAGCAGCTCATCGAGCCTCAGGAGCAAGAAAGGCCCTTCCTGCAACATCTGTGCCTTCTGCAGAGTGCAGAAAGACCTTGCCGTGCCCTGGAGAGACAAGTGGAAGCAGAGCCTGAGGAGAGCCCAGCCAGGAGCAGGAAAGCCCTGCCCTGAAGTGACTCCTGAAAAGTCCCCTCAGAAATATTCTGGGCATCAGCTGGAACTGTGAGCAGCCCTGAGCAATTCATCCCTCTCTCAACAGAACCACCACCAGGACCCTGCCCTGTGCTCCCTGTCTCCTGCCAGCCACAGCTTCTGCAAGCACCAGAGAGCTGCCCCTGGCAGGCAGGCAGCAGAGTCCCTGCCCCAGCACACAGCCCCTGGACTGCAGGACCCTGCTTTGAAGGAATGCCCTGGGCACCCCTGCCTGCACACACACCCTCCGCCCCTGCAGCCATCCCCAGCAGAAGGAAGCCCCATGCCCTCTCCCTCTGACGCCGCTCCAGGACAGCCCTGCTCTGCCAAACCTTTTCCTCCTGCCCACCAAAATCCTCCGCAAGGATCCCCTCAGCTGTGGCACAGGCTGCCAGCTGGAGAAGACCCCCTCCACGAAGCCTCAGATCTTCTCCCAGAAAAAGGCTGCCTTTCTCCTCTCTCTCCCTCTTCCCCCTTCCCTGCTTTCTGCAGTCAGTGCCCTCAGCCCTGCTGCACTCTGCAGAGGAACTGCTCCTGCCCAGAGCTCTCTGCAGCACTGCCCACTTGCCAGCAGCTCCCTCCACCCAAGGAGCCCAGCTCACAACTGTCATGAGCCCTCTGGGGGGTTATGCTGAGCCCAGGATTATTGCTCAACAGACAAGGAGAGGAAGCTGCAGAAGCTTCTTTCTCAACCAGAAAGTTCAAGGCAGAGTCCAAGTCCAAAGTTTCTTGCTGGGTGCCCCTGAGGGACAACTGTGAGAAAGCATCCCCCCCAGGGTGTGGGGGGAGCAGGAACCAGG
This sequence comes from Calypte anna, assembly GCF_003957555.1. Classification (NCBI taxonomy): domain Eukaryota; kingdom Metazoa; phylum Chordata; class Aves; order Apodiformes; family Trochilidae; genus Calypte; species Calypte anna. Next base: position 12,597,309 of record NC_044276.1, on the reverse strand, counting down.
AGGCAGTGATGGCAGGTGGGGAAAAGGAAGGTGCAGGTGGCTCTGGTGCTGAGGAAGCCTGGCTGTGTGTCAGGACTGTAAAGGGCCTAGCCTTGGGCCCATTCCCCAAAGGTGCCAACCCTGAGCCCCAGCCCCTGGCAAGGGAGGGAGATCCTGTGCCTCCCTCAGGGCTCTCCTGGCAGCACTGGGATGTGGAGATGGGCAATGCCAAGGGCAGGACTATGTCAGGACACCTCCCAGCCTCCTGCACATGGACAAGGGGGCCGTGAGCCCCAGTGCTGCTTGAAGCTCCACTTGTCTCCCCATGGCCATCAGGGACAGAGACAAGAGCCATCAGCAAAGTCATGGAGAGCTTGGCTCTGCCAAGTGTGGCTCCAGCTTTTCCACAGCTTTTCCCTCTCTCATCTCCACCACAGTCTGTCCTGGGGTGTCCCATCCCCTGTGCCTCTTGCCCTGCAGGCTCTGCTCCTTCACCCGCCTGCCCCGCCTTGCTGTCCCCTTCCTCTCCTGACATCTGTGTCCTCCCTGCCTCTGCCTTGGCACCCAGAGCCTTGGGCTGATCCAGGAGCCTTCTGGGGGATGTGGTGTTCCCCAGCATGGCCCTTGCAGTGACATTTCTTTCTTCTGCTCTCCACTCCAGGCATCCCCAGCTGCCCTTTGGGCCATTCTTTCTTGCCCAAGCTGTTTCCCACTCTGAAGAAAAGCTCCACCGTGCCCCAACCTTCCCTTCAGGAACTCCCAGTGTACTCCTCTTCTGCTCACTGTCTTCACAGCACTGAACCTTGGCTCATCAGTCTCTGTACACCACCATGGTCTTGGGGCCTCAAACCCCATCTTGTGAGATTTCTTGGACTTCTCCATGGGAACTGAGCTACTTGAAGATTAGAAAAACATAAAATTACAGAATTAATTGTCCCTCTCTGTTGGAAAACGGTGAGGGAAAATTAATTCAACCAATATGGTTTTTAAACAAGCTTCGACTTTATTGTGCAGTAACTTTTACTTATATAGTGTTTCTGTGACCGCACCCCGGCCACCACACAACAATATAACACATTATTGGACACCCGGTGTGTTTACCTGTAGCACAGCAAATCCCTGGTACAGGTAGCACAGAATTATGGGCTGATCTAAATGGCCCCTCAAACATGGTGTTGGGCACGGCAAAGTGGTCACACCCCCTGCGTTTTCGGGAGCATTCAGGAACATTCTCCAACATTATACAACACTCTCCTGCATTCCCTTTGGGCCCCTTAAGCCCTGGAATGTCTTTCTAGAGCCTTCTTTTCTCAAGGCTGCACATTCTAGCACTCTCACTCTGCCTTCTTAGGAGAGGTGTTCCAGCCCCCTGATCATTTTTTTCTCCATCGTCTTGACCCATTCGATCAGGTCCATGTCCTTCCTCTTTTGAGGGCTCCAGAGCTGGATGCAGTACTCCAGGTGAGGTTTTACCAAAGAAAAGTGGCAGAATCTCCTCTCTCAATCTGCTGGACACTCTTCTTTTGATGCAGCCCAGGATGGGATTGCCCTTCTGGCCTTCTGCACGCGTGCACTCTTGGCTCATGTCCAGCTTTCCATCAACCAGCACCCCCAAGTCTTTTTCTGCAGGGCTGCTTTCTAAAACCTCATCCTTCAGCCTGTACTGATGGTGAGCATTGTTCTGATCCAGGTGCTGCACCCTGCACTTTTTGTTGAACCTCAGGAGGTTCACCTGGGCCCACCTCTCCAGTTTGTCCAGGTCATTATTATGAATACTGCTGATGCACAGCACAGATCTGGCTGCAGGATTTTTGTCTGGCTTTCCCAGTTTTGTATCTCATTCTCAGTGTAGAGGGTACAAGGGACAGCAATTTGCAAAGCCTTTCTGCCCCATAGGAAACCTGAGTATGGTTCATTCAGGTTTCAGCAATAGCAAGCTTAGAATTCTCAAGCTGAATTAATCTGCCTGTTTTCTCACTTTCATAACCAGCCTCCTGCTTCCAAGCAGCAAAGCCTCATCAAGCAGCTTGGATCAATGGAACCACCCACAATTTCGGAGTCCTTTCCTTTTAGGGGATAATCTTGTTTGACTAACCTAATAACCTTCTACAAAGCGATGACCAAATGGGCAGATGAAGGATGAGTAGTGGATGTCATATACCTTGACTTCAGTAAAGCTTTAAACACTGTCTCCCATTCCATCCTCATAAAAAAACTGAAGAAGTGTGAGACAGATGACTGGACTGTGAGGTGGATTGGTAACTGTCTCAACAACAGAGTTCAGAGGGTTGTGATAAGTGCCAGAGAGTCAAGTTGGAGGCCTGTGGCCAGTGGTGTTCCCCAGGGATCAGTACTGGTTCATGTTTTGTTCAATCTCTTCATCAACAACCTGAATGAGGGGATGGAGTGTACCCTCCACAAGTTCTTGATGATAAGAAGCTGGGAGAGGTGGCTGAGACTGAATCCAAAAGAGTTGATCCAGCACTTGATCCAAAAATTCTGACTCTTTTTATAATCCCCCTGTAGGGTGGGACAAAAGGCACTTTCACCCTCTTTGTGGATGAAGCCACGTTGGGGAAGCCCTTGAACAACCTCATCTGGCTCATCCTGCCTTGAGGAGGGCACTCAGACAAGGAGATGCTCAGGGGTCTCTTCCAGACTGAGGTATTCTATGATTGAGAATGATCTGGAGGGGTCATGGGAATGATCTGTAGGATCATGCAGCAGGAGGATCATGGGAAGCTCATAAGCTCATCCTCGAGCAGCTCCAAGAGACACTACTGCTGACTGAGGCTGATGCTGTGGATGGGATTAAGAAGTGAGTTCCATGGAGACAGGGGCAGGGTTGGCTTCAGTTAAGTGGGAGGTGTCCCTACCCATGCATGCATGGGGTGGGAACTAGATGATCTTTAACACTTCCAACCCAAACCATTCCATGATTCTGTGACACAGTCCCAGCCAGTTCCAGGCCTGGGAGTCTCCACAGCCACCAGGGCTTTTTGATGCAGGGTCTGGTGCCTGGACACCATTGGAATGGGGGTCTCCATGGTGACCCTGGGGATATATAAGGGGTGTGGACAACTGGGGTGCCCATATCTGGGAAAGCATCTCCCTCAGGAGTCAGCAGCTGCCCTGGGTGACCATGGAATGTCTGTGGCAGAAAATGCCCAAGATGTCCATGAAGAAGGAGTTGGAAGCCTGCTCCCAGCCCTCCACAAGACACCAAGGTCAGTGAATGAAGGAGGGGCCAGAACAGAAGTTCCCCTGCAGGCTGTGGGGAGAGGGCAGCTGTCCCCTGCAGCCCATGGAGGAGCACTCTGTACCAGGGTGACATTAGTTAGTAACTGAAATACATAAAATTTTAGAAAACAGTCACATTTGAGAAACATGAGCATGGCTGGGGCAAGGGGCAGGAAGGTGAGATGGCTTTTGTCTCTCTGTTTCTAGATTTCATTCTTTTCCTTTCCAGCAGTGCTGTTCCATGCCAGCTGTGCAGTTGAGTTTCCAGCCCCTCAGTCTCTCTCCTTTCTCCTCTCTTTTTTCCCCAGAGGGGAAGGTGTCTGCTTCAGCACTGCACTCCCCTCAGGTACTGCTCTCAGCTGCCCCTCTCCTCTGCCCTGCAGCTCTCAGAGTGGTTCTGTAATATATGTGTGTTTGTGAATTCATGTTGAATAATTATAAAGTGTTTGCTAACCTAACTTTTATAAAGTATTTTGCTAACCCAACTTTGAGAGTACTAATAATATATATGCCTTCAACATTGTGAAATATACAAATATATGAATTTGTTAGAATGAAATATAACTGTTCTTTGTGTAACTACAAGGCTTAGGGGAACAAGAAACAAGACATCCACAGTTTCTGTATCTTGAAAAGGCTATAATGTATATTCTGTTGTGCTAATCTAAGCTGATTTTGCTGCTCACCAAATAGTGTTGCAATGTAAGGTGGTTTTACTGCTGACTGGAGAGTTTTGCACAGGAGTGACAAGAATCAGGCCTATTCGTAGAATAGTCATGAATATGTATTAGAATAGGTATGAATATGTATTAAGATATGTAATATAAGCTAAAAGATTAAACTTTATGGTGTGCATGTGAGTGGAGCGGAGACTCCCCACATACCCAGCGCTGTTTTGCTTATTGCAATTTTATTAATTAAATTAAACCATTAACAGAAGAATATTAAGTCTCGGTCATTTATATCAGACATCCTGGGTCACATTTCACACACAGGTGCTTGACCTGACCCAGGGCATCTCCGAGTCAATGGCCAATCCTGTGCCTGCTCTAGGAAGTCATGACTGAGGCCATCAGTGGAGATCCTAGGAGGAATCTCTGCAGGAAAGAGTTCTCTTCAATAGCTGAGAAAGTCTGACCTTATAGAAATACTCAACATTTTTTCTCCTGGAACGGTCATTGTTTTATTCATACTTTTTAAATTATAAACCCTATCTGGATGTCCTTGCAAGCTGATGAAACATTCTGGGTATAAATAATATTGTACCACCACTCACCAATGGAAAGTTTCTGCCAGTGATTCAAAGGAAGAAACATTGCTCAGAGGAGCTGAGGTATTTCTGGGGCTCTACTTCTGCCTCTCCGTCTTTTCTTTTTCACCTCCCTTTTTCTGTCTTCAAAGAGCTCTTGGAGTGAAAGGTTGATTGAGTCACAGAATATTCCAGTCTGGAAGAGACCCCTGAGCACCTCCTTGTCTGAGTGCCCTGTGATCAAGGCAGTATGAACCAGATGATGTTTCTCAAGGGCTCCCCCCGCATGGCTTCATCCACAAAGGGGTTGAGAGTGCCTTTTCTCCAATCCCACAGGGCATTATAAAGAAAGAGAATATAATCTGATGAAGTGCTGGTCACTGAGGCACCATCACTGTCTGCCAGGAGGACTTTTAATCACTGACAGCATGTGGCTCTCATCAACTAGTGACCTCCCCACCCACAGCATCTTCCAGGTCTTCAATCCAGACATCACCAGTTTGGGTATTAAGGGACAATGGTAGACCATGTCAAAAGGCTTGCTGAAGTCCAGGTGCACCCCATGCCCTTCTTTCCTCTGCCCACTCTGGTTCAGCAATCCCTTTTTTGTTCTTCAGCTTCCTGGAGTGAGCTTCAGGAGCATTGGCCCCATCACTACCCCAGGGAAAGAGGTGATGCTGACCACAAGGTAATACACCTTCTGGTCATTCATGTCTAGCAGAAATGTCCATAACTGTAGGAGGGTATGGGCTTACGGAGCAAAGAGACAACTCAATATGAGTTAGAAACTAAGCTCAATTTTATTAAGCAAAGCATTACATTTATATGGTCTTAGTGCCTTCGCGGCTTATGTTGATTGGCTGCGTTACTGTTCACACACCTATTGTCATGTTGCGATAGGGTACTGCTTATCATCCTTGTCCTGCTTTGTTGATCGTAGGCATCCTGTTTGCAACTTTTTATCTGCCGTAACTTTCTTCTTCTCAGGTGCTGAGAACTGGTTAAATACAACTGTTTATGTGCTGTCTATGCGATGCTTTCCCAGCCTATTATTCTTCTTTTCTGCTGCCAACTCCCTTATCTTTTGCACATAGCTGATCTTTTAATAACCTTGCAGCTGGGCCTCAAGGCCTTTAGCTCACTCTGGCTAAAGCTAATTAGTCAGGATTGCTCACATGTCCGTTTTCTTCCAAAAAACTCCCAACACATAACTGAGGTGCAGTTATCCTCTCAGGACAGAGCTTCCAGCCCATGAATCTTACAGCAAAGGTGACTGAAAGCCCAGCACTGTAAACAAGATGTGGCCACCAGCAGGAAACACTCAGAGGTGCCAAAGGTTCGTCAAGTATTACAGAGCCACCCATCCCTGCACCCTGTCCCCAGGCTGCCCCCCACCCTGAGCTGGGGGTGCTGCTCTGCAGAGCACAGGGCTGGGGTGCCCAGGGCTGACTCTGTTCATGAGCTGTGCTGGTCAAGCTGGGAGGCAGACCCAGCTGATGGTGCTCACTGACACTACCTCCCACACAAGCTCTTGGGTGCCCATGGAGGGTGCTCAGAGGTGCCCTTCCTGATTCCAGTGCCATGGGCTGTCTTTATTGCACAATATTCACCATCCCTGAGGGCTCTGGACAACAAAGAAGGGACAAAGGAACCAGCCCTAAGTCCCCAAATCCCCCCCTGGGACCATGATGGCATCACAGGGAGCCCACAGAGAAAGCAGCACAACAACAATCTCTGCAGAGTCGACTCCTTGGGCAGCTTCTTGAGAGCAAGTGTGGAAGAAGAGCTGAGCTGAGGAGATCCCCTGTGATGATGGAAGGGCTGTTCTGGAGGCCAGCTCTGTCACAGCAATGCCCGTGCCCTGTCCCTGCCTGCGGGCACAGGACTGTCACAGCGCAGGGCTGTGACCAAGCTGCAAGAGCGCTCAGGCCTTACCCAAGGGTACAGAAGGAGACTGTGGAGGTGGAAAGTGGACAGCTTGGAAAAGATCAAGCGCTGGTGCTCCTGGGCAGTGCCCTAGTGCCAGGACTCTTTCCCCTCCACCTCTGCACACAGGCACTGCCCTGCAGCTCCAGAAAAGGTTATCAAAGAAAGGTCTATAAGAAAACAAGACACTGGATGGTTCTTTATTCTATTTAAATACACAAAAAACCCCATATTTCTTAATGAAAATCTCTGGGTCAAAGAAAATATAGACAGAAAAATAACTAGAAACGACAAAAAATTAACATTATTGTATGGGCATAAAATGGAAAAGAAATGGCTGATGGCTGGCTGGATGTGTACTGAGTTAAATTATTAACAAGTTGCAAAAAAAGTAACTCAGATAAAATCTTTTTAAAAAGATCTTGTAATCAGTTTTGAAAACGCACCCTTGAGCTCCTGGTTCCTCATGCTTTAGATGAGGGAGTTCACTGCTGGAGGAAGAACCACCGTGTACAGAACTGCCACCACCAGGTCCAGGGATAGGGAGGAGATGGAGGGGGGTTCAGGTAGGCAAACATGGCTGTGCTGAGAAAAAGGGAGACCATGGCCAGGTGAGGGAGGCACAGGGAAAAGGCTTTGTGCCTTCCCTGCTCAGAGGGGATCCTCAGTACAGCCCTGAAGAACTCTACATAAGACACCACTATGAAAACAAAACACAGAAATCCAAAACAGGCACTGACCACAGAGCAGTGAGAAACCCCGTGCCCCAGGCAGCTACTGCCATGTGGACACACGCTCTGCTTTCCAGGAGGGTCCCATAGTGCAGGGGTTTGCAGATGGCCACATAGCGGTCGTAGGACATGATGGTCAGGAGAAAAAACTCTGCTGACATCAAAAATACAGAGAAAAAGACCTGTGCAGCACATGCCTTGTAGGAGATGCTGGTGTTGTCCCAGAGAGAATTGGCCATGGCTTTGGGCAGAGTGGTGGAGATGGATCCCAGGTAGAGGAGGGAGAGGTTGAGGAGGAAGAAGTTCATGGGGGTGTGGAGGTGGTGGTCACAGGCGATGGTGGTGATGATGAGGCCGTTGTCCAGGAGGGATGCCAGGAAGATGCCCAGGAAGAGCCAGAAGTGCAAGAGCTGCAGCTCCCACCTGTCTGCAAATGTCAGGAGGAGGAACTGGCTGATGGAGCTGCTGTTGGACATCTGCTGCTATTAAAAGGCATGGGGAGTTGTTTGAGGAGGAAACACAGTAATTTACGAGACAATTACTTCTTCATTCTTCATCAACACCATCTTCATTCTACACGCATGCACATATTTACTTCTTCCTTGAAGCCCACGGCTGCAGCCCTGGATGTTGCTGGCTGTGTCAGGAGAAGCAGGGACTGGCTACAGTTCACTGGCTGCCAAGAAGTCTGTGCAGCTCTGCAACAGGGAATGGTGGGGACAGGGTGGACACTTTTAATATGAAATTATTTGTTATGCCAAAGGCATTGCATCTTATGTGGCCCCTGTATAAAGGACTCCTCACTACAGAAGGAAATTTTAGAGGTTTGTTTTTGTTGGTTTTTTTTATAGCTCCCCCCGTATCTTCTGTGCAGTGTTCTTGGGTGTGAGAAACCCTCAGCATTGCTGCAGCACTCAGGCAGAACAGAGTGAGCAAAGAGCATTGCCTGCAGCTGCATACAGAGAAGGGGGAGCTGGGCTCTGTCTCTGTCTCTCCCTGCTGAGAGCAGAGGGACCCAGCTCAGAGCACTCAGTGTCTGACCCTTTCTCAAGGTCTCAGCAAACCATTTCCAGCCCAGGACACACGAGGCTCATTGTGCCCCCTGGAAGGCAGCTCACAGCTTGGAAAGACACCCCAAGGAGACAGCCCAGGGATGGAATGAGGGCATCTGATGAAGAGAGGTCAGCTCCCTGCCCAGCCTCACTCAGACTGCACTGCCCAGAGCTTCCCAGGGCAGAGCACAGCTGGACACCTCCCTGCCTGAAACCATCTGCATGGGAGGAGGCACAAGAGCTGTGCCTGCAGCTGAAACTCCAGGTCCCAGCCTGACATCAACAGCAAGAGCAGCTGAGGGGGGCATGGAGAGAGGCAGAGGGGCACTCAGGAAAGTCTTTCCCTCCCCCAGCCCTGCACAACCCCTCCCAGATGTTGATAATACCTGGCAGGCACCTCCAGCTCCTGGGCAGGGGAAGGTGGGCACATGGCAGCACAGACGCACTTCACCTCTCCTGTGAGCAGATCACGGAGGATGTGCCCAACACCCCAGACCCCACGGGCTGGCTGAGGGCTGTGCTGTCACACAGACCTGATGAACCTGGGAAGGTGATGTTGGATGTATCTATAGGGTAAAGGAGGGTGAAAGCGCTGGCTTAGCTTCCTAGCACACAGGAGGGTGATGGTGTTGGGACTCACAGCCCCTGATCTCACCTCCCCAGATGAGGTTCCATCCCACCCTGCCAAGACAGAGAATTACAGCCTGAAAATGCAGGCTGAGAGGTGCCCCTGGCAGGCAGGCAGCAGAGTCCCTGCCCCAGCACACAGCCCCTGGGCTGCAAAACCCTGCTCTGAAGGACAGCCCTGGGCACCTCTGCCTGCACACAAACCCTCCGCCCCTGCAGCCATCCCCAGCAGAAGGAAGCCCCATGCCCTCTCCCTCTGACACGGCTCCAGGACAACCCTGCTCTGCCAAACCTTTTCCTCCTGCCCACCAAAATCCTCCGGAAGGATCCCAGCAGCTGTGGCACAGGCTGCCAGCTGGAGAAGACCCCCTCCAGGAAGCCCAGCTTCACTGCCCTGCAGCCAGAGACTAACCATGGCAGAGCCTGTGAAGATTTCTCCCCCAGGCAGCTCTCAGCTCTCCTCCCAGCCCAGGCTGCTTTTCTCCTCTCTCTCCCTCTTCTGCCTTGCCCTGCCGCCTGCAGGCAGTGCCCTCAGCCCTGCTGCGCTCTGCAGAGGAGCTGCTCCTGCCCAGAGCTCTCTCTGCAGCACTCTCTGCTTACCAGCAGCTCTCTTGTAGAAAAAATCCACGGAGGCTTAAGGACAACATGTAGTCACCAATATGGTTAAAGTGAAGTCGTCTGTTAACAATTTACACTCGCTTTATATAGAGCCCTTGTTTCTATAACGATATCTTGCAGATGGCTATATCTTGGCCATAAATCCTGTTCTCACAGAACTTCTGCTGGCTACATCATTATGCTGTTTTCTGCTGCCAGCTCCCTTATCTTTTTCCCATAGTTCGTCTTTCAGTAACCTTGAAACTAGGCCTCAAGGCCCTTAGCTTACTCTAGCTAAAGCTAAATAGTCGGGATTGCTCACGTCTGTTTTCTTCCAGACAGTTTCCCAACACTCTCTCAGTCTCAGGAATCCGGCCCAGCAGCACAGGACCAGCGCCAGACTTTGCCACTTGCTCAACTCTCTCGGGGCTCCCTCCAGCTCTCCCTGGAGCTCCCCAGGAACCCAATGTGACACACACTGAAGTCATCGCTCATGTTCCCTCTGTCCCTCCTTTCCAGCATACCCAGTTCCCCTCTAGAGACACAACCTCTTCTTCTCCCACTCTCACACTGGACACCCAGGCAGTGCCAGGGGGAATCCCTTTCCCTCCTCTTCTCATGCAAGCCACGGGTGACACTGGAGGTTCAGGGGGTTCTCCAACCTCAGTCAGGGCAGCTGCTCAATTGAGTGGCCAAGCACAGCCCTATGGGGCTACAGGAAATGTCAGGGCACTCCAGCACAACCACCTGCTGCTGGCACAACAGCAGAGGACTGTCACATCCTGTGGCCTGACCCAGACAACAGCCAAAGGAGATTCCATCTCCCAGGCCAGAGTTTCCCTTTGAAGGAAAAGTTAACCTTGGAGGGTAAACAAAGAGTGACAGCCTCTTGACACCATCCAAATACCCCTTGATCAGATAAAGATGAAATGACACTCAAGGTCTTTTTCTCTACAGTCAAAATATCAGTCCTGTTCCTCTAACAATTAGAGTTTATTTTCGAGCATGTTTTAGGGAACACAAATCACTGAAAGGTATGTATGAATATATATATTATAAAAGCAAAGAAATAGATGCTTCAGTTTTCAGGCTGTGCAATCACAAAGGCTGATTGCTTGGATCACAAAAACCACATACTCAAATGACATCTCAACAATGCAATCCCCGCACCCCATAAGTCCAAATATCACAAGGCATGATGATATTATAAGGCAATATCATAAGGCAATGATGTCATGATGGCTACATGTCGGAAAACTGTGGGGGAAAACTAATGCAACCAATATGGTTGGTAAACAAGCTTTGACTTTATTGCGCAGTAACTTTCACTTATATAGTGTTTCTGTGACCACACCCCCGCCACCACACATCAACATAACGTATTATTGGACACCCGGTGTGTTTACCTTTAGCACAGCGAATCCCTGGTACAGGTAGCACAGAATTATGGGCCGATCTAATTGGCCCCTCAAACATTGGGTTGGGCACGGCAAAGTGGTCACACCCCCTACCTTTTCGGGAGCATTCGGGAACATTCTCCAACATTCTACAACATATCCCCCTTTTTCTTTTTGCACAAGCCCATGTTTGGTTAAACACTTTTGCAGTGCTTACTCTTAAACAAACATAATACAGACAACAAAACATGCAGAAATTAGGAATACAATCAGTATCATAATGCCTTCTTTAAACAGTCTAAAAACTACTTGGTTAGTGAATCAAACACATTGGTTAACAGGTTATCAAACAGATTTTGTTTCCTTAATCAAGTGTAAATCGAGTTCACATTCATGGCATGTCTCCGTTTTACACAAACACTCATACACACGCACTCTCAAACAGAGCTTTGTTCAATATTAGGAAGGTCTGGCATCCACTAGTGCAGAAAGCCAAAGGAGGGATAGGAGAGGCTTATCCGACGGAATCTTTGTTGGGGGGCCCCTATAAGCGTCTCCAAGTCCCACCAGCTCACAGCACGATGGAGTCCCAGTTCCTTCATAGTTGCCAAATTAAAATGCCATAAAGACCTAGGATTGCAACATTCAATCACTACATTCATAACGGGCGAAGTCTAGGTGGAGTGTAGGCACCCCTTTTTTTTTGGTGATATATCCCGGAGTCTCTGAGGGTCTCATGACTTCTCAATATACTTCTTGTGTAACTGTTCACAATCTTTGGTGCTTAGTATTGGTCCATGTCCTTGCTCCTCAAGCCATTCTCCAACAAACCTTTTATCTTTTTGTACAACCATGATATTAGCAGCTTTGGCAAATAGCTTCTCAAGTATTGCTAACATACAACTAAGGCACACAAAAATTATCAATATGATGCAAAGTACAAGCAAACCAGTCTTACATAAACTTTGAAGCCATCCAGTGAGGCCAAACCAATTGACTAATTCATCTATGCCAAAGAATCCTGCATCTTTCTTGATATTTTGAGTATGTTCTACTAGCTGTTGTACCTCCTTATGTATTGATTTAGAATGATCACTCAAGTTCATACAGCACATACCATCGAAATCTTCAAAACTATGGCCATGAGCTAAAAGCAGAAAATCATTGGCAGCTCTATTTTCTAATACTGCATGTTGTACAGAAGATAAATCATCAGCTAGTTCAGATAACACCTTGCTGGTATCACTAGCATGCTTTACCACCCAACAACTCAGTTTCTCCAAGTTTCGATGTGCACGAGCGGCAGCTGCTCCTGGCAAGAAGACAGAAGTAACAATCACCTGCCATTTGGACCAGAGGTTAACATCATCATCACATTCTTGTGTTAATGTTTGATCCATGCTTCGTTTCCACCGCACATGATAGGTAGTGTTCGGGTGTGCGTGAGGCATGGCTAAACTCAATTGACCAATGGTGCAAGGCCCTCCAATGGGACGGGAAGGTATACCTGACCATGCCCGATCTCCAAAAATTAAAAAATACCCTGCTGGTAATTTCCTAGGAAGCTGCGTCCCAGGCAATGGTTTAGTAGCACCGCAGAGGGTGTAGTTGCACCACTGGCTAAAATTGCCAATTGGGAAAATGTTGATAGTAGCGCATTGTCTTCCTGTACCTTCTGTGCAATCAGCAGACAAGCTACTTATCCAAAAGCAATAAGTGGCATTTAGAGAATCTACAAGGCTTAATTCTTGGGTATTGGGCCCAACAGGCAAACGATCATCCCAAGTGTCATAATCACTTAAACACGCAACTAAGCTGGCCTTGGTAGGACATAAACTCTCAGTGTGAAATTGCACTTGTGTGCGATTCATGGCTGCTTGAAACACTGGCCAAGTTCCTTCAGAGGCCGGTACACCAACTAAACACGTAATAAGAGGTGATTGGGGGGTCGCTAGACTGGCACAAAAGGAAGTAGTATTAAGCTGATGCGTAACCCAGATATTCTGTCGAGGGTCAAAGTTTGGGAAAGCAAAGCAATTAAAACCTAAAATGATAGTTACGCTGTATCTTTTCAGGTGCCACTTGGAGTCCCTGCTGATTTAACTGTTTTGCTTAGAAGTACTCTTGATGCTCATTAAAAGGATCCTGTTGTGCTATCAGATGTCATCCATGTAATGATAAATCAACGCATCTGGCCATAACTTTCGCACTGGCAATAAAGCTGCATCTACAAACAACTGACACAAGGTTGGGCTGTTCTTCATGCCTTGTGGAAGCACTAGCCATTCAAACCGTGAAGCAGGAGCTTCTCTGTCGCAGGATTAGGCATTCCGGGTTGAAAAGCTCCCATTGCTTCCATCTGGGAATTAACTGCACGTAAATCATGCAGTAGATGGTACTTGCCAGACTTCTTTTTAATTACAAAAATCGGAGTATTCCAAGGGCTAGTTGATGGCTGTATGTGCCCTTGATCTAGTTGTTCTTGCACTAAGGTATGTGCTTGTATAAGGCTTTCTCGTTTCACTGCTCGATCCACACTGGCTGTGATGATAGCCATGTTAAGGGGATCGGGAAAGCCCAAGAAGTGACTGCTATTAAAAATGGTCTCTTGTTACCAGGCGATCTCCGATCTGGCCTAACACATCTCGGCCAACAAGGGCTTCTACATTTGTAGGCAATGGCATGATGGTGACAAATAGAGTACATGTGAGGTTATCGATAGTGAGACGAATCTTTTGCATACTTTTTTTGCCTGGGCTGCGCCTCCTACCCCTTCTACTCCGGACACCATTGGGGCAGCAGGCCAGTGACAAGGCCACAGCTGCTCGTCCACAATAGTGATGTCCTCTCCTGTGTTCAGTAATGCTGTAAGGCGACACTGGTCCCATTGATGCTCTAACAAATTGGTGCTTTGGGGCGTTGATCCATCGGGAGACATAGTAGGGTGATTTCTCCTGTAGAGCCAAACGCTGCTGTTACTCAGGTAACTGTCGAAGAGGCGGCTGCTGCGTCAGTTAATTGCTGTGTTGGAACTAATTGGGCAATTTGAGTTCCTTTTGGAGTCATCATAGGCGGTGTCCAAGTCATAGCTACAATACAGATTTCTCCAGTATAGTCAGTGTCTATTACTCCAGGCAAGAGAAACAAACCCTTAAGTCCAGCAGATGATCGTCCTAGTAAGAGGGCTCCGCATAGCTTTCCCTCGTATTTCACTGGACCGGTGATGCCCGTAGGGATCTTTTAGGGCTTGGTGTCAATAAAAGTCATGTCTACTGTGGTTGCCAGGTCCAGCCCAAGGCTCCCACTGGTTGCTGGTTGGAGGGAAGTGGCTGGCTGGAGTTGTTTGGAAGGGACCATACTGGAGCCACAGTTGGGGTCTTTGCGCCGCAGCTTCCCGCACTCCTTGATCCGTTTCCCTGATGTCTGCAGGCTTCAGTAGCATGACTATCCATATTGCAATGCTGACACCAGACTCTGGTTTTACGACACTGGCTTCGAAAGTGTCCATTGCGTCCACAGCGAAAACATTTGCTGGTTGATCGTTGCAGCTGTTTGGTGTCAGTAGGACGTAGCGGGGCTAGGGCTGCAAAGGCTTGCACCATATCTTTCCCTACATCCTGTATTGCCTCAATTAACATTGCCTGAGTCCCTACTGGCATTTTAGCTAACCGTTCCAGCATCTCCTCAATTGATGCTTCCGATGGCATAGAGGAAATTACATTTTTTGTGGGAGTGTTGCTGTTCTCTAAGACACACTGACGGAGCAATGCAACTTTCATCTGCTCTGGTACACAAGCCTGGTTAATAGCATCAGTGAGTTTATCTACAAACTGTGAGAACGGCTCATCTCTGCCTTGTTTAATTGACATATAAGATGGAACAGCTGGTGTGGTTCTAACTTTATTCATAGCTTCCCTCGCAAGTCTCATGGACTCTCTTATTATATGTGGGCCTAATCTTGCTTCTGCCTCAAAATTAGCATACTGTCCACAACCCATAAGCTGATTCACTGTTATCCCATACAGGGGGTCATTTTGTTCTCTAGGAATGTCTGCAAACCGTTGACATAATGTTTGCCAATGGGCTTGCCGTAACAGTAAGGCTGAATGAGTCATAATCATTCTCATAATTCCCTTTTTATCCTCTGGAAGCAACAACCCTGACCCCCAGATATAACTTATCATTTGCTTGACTGGTTCACCATGCAGCCCACATTCATTTACGGTGGCTCTCAGCTGTGTCAACAACTTCCAATCTAAAGGGCTATAGGCTGCTTCTACATTTCCCCGATCATCTGTTGTATATTGAACAGGGAAAGCATGCGGGAGGGCTTCTATGTCTGAAGATAAGTTGTAATCTTTATTATCAATAGCCTCCTCCTGTATTTCCAACCAATTAACCCTTATGATGGAGCTAAGCCGTGATGTATCATCAGACCGCTGCTTATTTTCAGCAGGCTCTTGTTGATTATAAGTGGCTGCTTGCGGCGCTGCAGGGGGAGCCGCCTGTGGTGCCGTTTGATCGCCTAGCCCGGAGGAGGGGGGCTGTGCCATCGGGGGGGGTGGTGCGGAAGGCGGCATCCGCCGGTGACTGGGACCACCCACACCGGAAGATGCGGGGCATAACATTTCCGCCTTCTGCCTCACTTCACTTCCAGCGCTCAGAGCAGACACTTCCGCTCCCTCTCCACCTCCGAAG
Organism: Calypte anna; assembly: GCF_003957555.1. Taxonomy (NCBI): domain Eukaryota; kingdom Metazoa; phylum Chordata; class Aves; order Apodiformes; family Trochilidae; genus Calypte; species Calypte anna. The sequence goes on along the minus strand of NC_044276.1, from coordinate 12,581,813 downwards.
CCGTGTGGTGCGGCATGGCCGGTGCCGCCCACTTCAGGAGGAGGAGGGGGGAGGCAGTAGGTTGTACCAGACTTTCACTGGAACTTTGAGCAATCTGTACAGTTACTTTATCTCCTCTTGGGGGACATGGATCATAATCAACCCCTAACTGATGCAAAGCTGGTATCGGCTGCCCTTCTAAGGTTGCCGAGGCTACAGCGGCGATTTTCTTCTCTGATAATGCTGTAAGCAAGTAATCACTGTATGCCACAGTTTCATTAACTTACGAGCGGTCTTATCCTCTACTATTACCTTATACCACAAAATATCACCCAAGCTTTTCCATTCTTTCTCATCAAATAACTTAGAAGGCTCGGTAAATAACTGGTGCTTGCAGCCATATTCTAAAAGCGCCCTTGGATCTTTCTTAAGATCTAAAACTTTTACTGAATGTTTCTGTAAGAAACTTATGAGTAATTCTAGGGTTACTTCGCTCTTTATTGCGCGCACGCTTAATCTGTCCCTTAAATACAACTTTTTAATACAACTTATAACCTTTAGTGCAGCCTTTTTTACAAGCGTTTTAATGCAGGCTTTCATCCTTTAATGCAGCCTTTTTTACAACTAAAAGCCCGTAGCCCCTTCTTCCGGATGCTGAGCGAGATTCGTTCGATGTTCGCTTAGGCACAGTTCGCCTTCCTACGCCTGCGTTAAGACGAACTCTTGCCCCCCGGCACTGGTTATTGGTACTTCTCCGGACTCACCCGCTCCTGCCAATTGTTTCAGTGACAATACTTGCCGAATGGTGATCGCTGCTATCGACGGTTCGGTCCTCCACAAGGCTTGCCTGGCGAAAATCGGTCTTCTGCAGCGTGTGCCTGCCGATTTCAGAACTTTTCAAACTTTTTTCAAAACTCTTCAAACTTTTTGATTGTTCAGGGCCGTATCACCTTTCAGGCGCCACTTGTCCAAAAATGGTGAGGGAAAACTAATCCAACCAATATGGTTGGTAAACAAGCTTTGACTTTATTGCGCAGTAACTTTCACTTATATAGTGCTTCTGTGACCACACCCCCGCCACCACACATCAACATAACGTATTATTGGACACCCGGTGTGTTTACCTGTAGCACAGCGAATCCCTGGTGCAGGTAGCACAGAATTATGGGCCGATCTAATTGGCCCCTCAAACATAGGGTTGGGCACGTCAAAGGGGTCACACCCCCTACCTTTTCGGGAGCATTTGAGAACGTTCTCCAACATTCTACAACAGCTACAAGCTTATCATCTTCACTCCAGCTTCTTCAGTTCAGGCAGTAGTGATATGCATGAGGTGCAGAGTCCTTGTTCTTCAAGCAGTGTCACCTCCGAAGCTAAGGGTTCTGTAGCAACATCTTTTGGACTTGATGCACCTGTGAATTTATTTCTCCAAAAGCATTTCTAATTCAATTGTACAAAAGGTGAATTTTACAAACTGATGTCTTTTATGATAGGGCACTCCAAATAGAGAATTATTGGTGGCATTATATGCAGTAACTCTGCACAATGATCAGAAACTTCATAACAGTCGAGCATAACAAAACTAAATAAGAATGAAAAATTTTCACATATCAAAATTATAAATACAGAAAGTCCCCGTTTTGAGAATATTTTTCTCTGTCTTCTAATTGAAAAGGTTAATTCCATGTGCACATCAATATGATTGTATGAAATCGTTTATTAACAACGTACACTCACTTGTATAGAGAAGCCTTGTTTACACCATCATATCATGCAGGTGGCTTTGTATTCCAATTACACATTCCATTCACACTCTTCTCACCTAATGATTTTCCTCTTCTGTTGCCAATTAAGTTATCTCTTTCCCAGTAGCTCATTCTCAGAAAGCCTCTAACTAGGCCTCAATAACCATTAACCCAATGTAGCCTAGTAAGTCAGGATTGCTCACAATCTGTATATTTCTGAACTGTTTCGCCAACGTATTCCCCTTCTTGTTTTTTGAGCAATTCTGACTTATTTCGTTACATAAGATAACATGCTAATGATATATTGTCATAAACAGCATACTAGTAATGCAAAAGCAATAACATACCAATAATGCGAAAAAAATAATAACATATATACTAATACAAAAGCAATAATAACATACTAGTAATATAAAAGCAATAATAACATATATAACTGATAAGTCTTGCCTAATTAAATCTGTAAGCCAACAAGCTAACTGGTATATTTTATGATTTTTATCAATTCTTACCAAAGGCTTTTCCTGCTGCTGATACAAATGAAACAGCAAGAAACCCAAATTTCAAATTTGCACTTTTATTCTAGGCCCAATTGTTGCATTGACCAGTTTGATCAAAAATGTTATTGATAACTCATTAGTGCTCTCATGAGGTCACGCTCTTTTTTCTTCTCACAAGGGTATACGCTCTTCCCTTGTCTTTTCCCCTCCCTTTTTTTTTTTATGATTGTATTAAATGAAAATAGTTTTATTATTGAATCATGTATTCTAATGGTTTCAAACTAAACTTGAAGAAATTTCTTTCTATCACACCACTCCCCTGCACAGTATCCAGTATTTTGCAGTGCAGCTTTGAGCATCTTTTAAACTCTTCTCTAAAATAACAGAACAAATTATAATCAATGTGCCCATCAAAGTAGGTTGTGTTTTAAAATATCTGGAATTTGCATAAAAGCAGAGTAGTGACACTACCTAATTGAAATTAAATTATTTTTTTTATATGTTAACGTCTTAATCTTTTTATATGGCTGAACACATTAAAAAAAATTCTATGTCATGGATAGCTAAAATCTCCTGTCAAAGAAAAGAAAATATCACTATCTTTCATGAGTAGCAGGCAACCCTCAAGTTATTGCCTACCAAGATTCAGGCCTGGACATTTAGTGGCCAGAAAAATGTAAAAATATTTCCCACTTCTGCTTCATATCTTTCAGAAGACATTAGAGAAACTTTATTTTTTTTTTTTTTTTAATGAGGCTATGTGGTGTCCTTTGCCCCCCCTCCCAACAGGGTTCGCAGCTACAGTATCTGCGGGGGCAGAGGCAGCACCTGCAGCTGTAGCAAACTTGCTGGCAGCAATCAACAGCCACACGAAGGGGGGTTGAAAAGCAGCCGCAGGGGAAAGAGTCAGGGGGGAAGTTTCTTTCTCTCCGCAGCAATTCTCGACCTCTGAAAAACATTCTCATGACTTTACCGTACTCTATACCAACATATGAGAAAAATTTAATAACACCTACCAAAAACTTTAAAAACCAAAACACTGTTACTACTAAAATCTGGTGGAATCAGCCTGAAATAAAATAAATCAGTACAATCTCCCAAACCAAATACTTGTATCAGAAACATCATCACTTGTGAATCTATATTTAAAGGCATTTGTTTCCATGATCAAACCCATCTGCTCGGTACCCAACGCACTCCAGTACCTGTAAGTAAGCACATATAACCTCGACCAGTCAGTTTCACCTCTGCTGGCCCTTCCCATTGTCCAGTGATGGAATTCTTGAATTCCACCAAAATTTTGTGGGAAGGTTCCGAAGCAAAGTCTGCTAAAGCTTTTTGGTGAATCAGTATCGGAGGTTCTGTAAGTTCTCCTGTAAGGCGTAAATAGTTCATGACATATACAGCCTTAACAGGTCCGGAGGAGGACTCCCTTCCTCACACTTTTTTTTGTCTTTCAAGGAGTGTCTTTAGCACCGAATGGCAACGTTCCACTATTGCTTGACCCGTAGGGTTAAAAGGAATACCAGTAACATGTCGAATACCCCACTGTCCACAAAACTGTCGAAAACGAGCAGAAGAATAAGCGGGGCCATTATCCGTCTTAATAGACTGAGGTACTTCGCTAGCACTTTAGCAGATTGATGAAAAAAATGCATGAGATTGTCGAGCTTGTGAAAAAACATCAACAGAAGGACCAGTCCACGCTGGTGCAACTAAATAGTCAGCTCGGTTATTACCGATAGCCAAACCTCGGTCACTAAGATGACTCCGGATATGAGTGATAAAATAAGGATGTTCTCTTTCTGCTAAGAGTCTCAATAACTTCTGCAATAAGAAATACAAATGCTTATTCGAAATTTCCTTCAAAATGGCATGTTACATTCTCAAAACAATACCTACTACATCAAGTGAATCAGAGACTATATTTACAGCAGTATTATTCCACGTTTCAAAAACCCAAATAACCGCGGCAAGTTCAAGGGTTTGCAAAGAGTCAAATAACTTCCCTTGAATTAAATGTTCTTTCCATTACGCAGGCGTCTCCTACAATGTAACAAAACCTTTACGGGATTTTTTTCCAGCATCCGTAAAGACAGTTATGCAGTCCACTGGAGTGTCAGACAAAAAAACTACATGACTCACACTGCATGTTAGATAAAAGCGGTAACAAGCGATATGAGGGGCAAGAATTCGTCATTTCCCCGCCAAACTGTGCCAAGGCTGTTTGCAGGTCCGTTGAAATTTGTAGTAGCCAAACCAAATAGTCCTGCATAAGGGGCAAAATGATCTGTTTCGGGTCCACTCCAGAAATGTCTTGACATCGTGCTCTGCCCTTTTTTTTTTTTTTTTAATAATCAAAACCAATATTAACAAATATAATTGATAAATCTTGTCTAATTAAATCTCTAAGATATCCCCACATCCTTAAATGATTTAACCATTCATCTAACCCAGTATACGCAACAGTTATTTTTTTCATGTTATCTTAATCAATAGTTTTCGGTTGTGAATTGACTCTGAATGATCAGATAAATTTATGCAAATACACCCTATCCAAGTCTTCACAACCATAACCTAAAAGCTAACAATAAAAAGTCAGTGGCAGCACAAAATTGTAAAACTGCATGTCTGACACTATCAACACCTTTTAGCATCTGTGTTAAAATATCAGAAGTTAAGTTCATCTGCTTAGCAGTGCAACAGAATAGCACAATCAACAATCAAGATATAGATATAGATCCCATAAACAACATATAAACGATCACATGAATTACAACTTTAACAAAAGACTGTTATCAATACAACACAATACAAAAAGCACATTTCACACTGCAGTGGAAGGACTTAAATACCCTTTAAGTATGAGGAAGGTCAGATGTCCACTGGTGTGTAGAACCAAGGGGGTAGAGGAGGTTTATCTGACAAAAATTCGTCGGGGGCCCCAAAAGCGTCCCCAGACCCCTCCCAGGTCACGGCATGGTGGAGTCCTGGTTTCCTCCATGGTTGCCAAATTGAAGCCCAAAAAAGCCTAATAAAATTGTTTAGAGACAGAATTCCAAGCCTATAAACAGCAAAGGCACACACACACACACACACTCCCTTTTTTTCTTCTTTTTTTTTTTTTTTTTTTTTTTTTTCTCTGCTGTGGTGTCTGCAGCAGGGCTCATTTTCTGAGCAGAAGTAGTGTGTGCAGGGGGGCGAGAAACGGCTGCGTAGGCAGGAGTAGGGGTGCTCTCTGTACCAGGAGCAGCTCTCACTCTCCGCAGCAACTCTCAGCCTCCAAAAAGGCATACTCATTCTCATACTGTGTGTTTTGTTTAGGTTTTTTTGTTTGGTTGGGTTTTTTGTTTTGTTTTGTTTTGTTTTTTTTTACTCCTCACCAATATATAAGAAAAATTAACAACAACCACTAGAAGATTCAAAAATAAAATGACATTGCTACTAAAATCTGCTGAAGTTAGCCTAAAATAAAATGAAGTGGTAAAATCTCGCAAACCAAAACTTCAAGTATAATTACCAACCAAGTTTTTTAACTCTGTATGAAACACCAGTGTACCACGCACCACAATATACATCAGTATTGAGAACTGTATTGCAATGATGGTCCTTAAGCAACTTTATCTTAAGCATTTTATCTTAAGCAGCTTCTACAAATTGGGCTGCTGTAGCACCTTTTGGGAGTACTCCTAATGCACGTTTAGTTTTTTCATTAGCATTGTCGTAGGCCGACATATAAAAAAAATTTTTTTTTTTTTTTCATCTCTTCTGACAAATCCAGATGTGATGTTATCGCTGAATATAAGTGATCCACAAATTTTGAATATGGCTCTGCTCCCCCCTGTTTAATATTTGTAATGGAAGGGGGTTCCTTGTACAGGAGCATGAACAGTTTGCAAAGCTTTATACGCCAGTTCTTGTGAAAGTTGTAACACTTCCGTTTGAACCCATGCCTGCAAATCTGCACGTACAAAAGGACAAGCACCCAGTAACATTTGTGATTGCACTCCGTGTAATGCATCGGTGTTCTGTCAAGTAATCACAGCTGCATTTTCACACAGCATTTACCATTTATGATGAAATTGCAATTGTTGAGAAGGAGTTAACAGAGTATTAATGAGCATTTTTGTGTCATATGATGTCAACTATTGAGCAGTATAAAGATGTTGCAAAGGGGATTGAGTAAATGACTCAAACCGATTTCAAACCGTACTGCAAAATGGCATCTTTGGCTTCTTTTATCATTTTCCAATCTAATGCGACCCATTGACCTCCTCCTCCTGGTCCCATAATCACTGGAAAACCATTGGACTCATATTGGGAACCATTTCTCCTTCAACTATAGCATTTTGAATAATTCCCTTCCATCTAGTTACTGGATACACACTACCACCCCCCCCAGTATCCCCCCCACCACCCTCCCCTCCTCATGTTGGATCTGGAAGAGGTGGAGCAGTGGGTGTTAAAGGGTTAAGGGAAGTAGGAGCAGGAATAGGGAACGGATCAGGGGGTAAAAATGGATTAGTGCCCTGGGTTGTTCGCAATGTTCCCCAGAGCAAAAACTAGGGTTTTTTTCAGGGGTATACTCATCCTTGGTCTCCAGTTCTTTCAGTTTCTTCAGCAGTTCCCTTAGTTGCTTGTCTCCGAGTCCCAGTTCTTTCCTTGGTTGTTGCTCTATAGCAGGAACTGATGGTGTTGACAGGTGAAGCAGAGGACTAATTGATGGCAACTGGGGTCAAGAAGATAAATCAAGCATCGGAGGTGGAAAGGAAGGCAGAGGTGGCAGAGCAGCCGGGAGCCGCGGCAGGCATGCGCAAGGTGGGGAGTCTGCATTCCAAGATTCCTCGCTGTTTTTTCCAGCTTCTCTCCCTCTGGGTCCTCCGATGATTCTGGTGGTGTTTTCGGTCGCTTTTTGTTTTGCTTCTCGGTCCCATTTTTACTTTTCATCTGACCCCCAGGGTCAAATGGCACAGTTGGCTGAGCTTGAATCAGTATAGTCCCTTCAGGTGCTGGTAAGGGTATTTTAGGTGCCTCAAATAACTGTTTGGAGGTCAAGTTCATATTTTGAGCATTCATCGGTACTGGTAGATCAGGCGTGAAGACAGCAAACGCTGAGGCTGCTGCTGCCCTCTCACTTTTCATTTCTTTTAAGGTTTCTCTAATCAATTTCCAGAGTGTCACTAAGCGTTGTGCCTCCTTATCTCCATCTCTAATTTTATCCATAGGGCAATACCTATGGCTTCCCAAGTATGTAACTCAAAAACAGCACCCATCGAGGGGATCAAGTCTCTATCCCGTGCCCATTTCCATAATTCTTGTAAGGTCCTGCCTTTGTGTAATAAACCTCTCTTAGAGAGAATACATTGGAGGAGCTTAACTACTGCCTCTTCTTCTTTAGAGAGTGTAGACCCCATCTCCTCCCCAGCCGCTCACCTGATCAGGGCAAGATTCTTCAATTCCGATCTCGTTTATTCCGTAGCTGGGCACCAGCTACATAGACTGCCGGGGCAGCAATCTCCTTTCGGCTGGCTTCATCGCTCCTCTGTCATTTCAGCTGTCTTCATTGCTCCTGGAAGCAACAGCATGAGAGTCCCTGGTCCGGGCCACCCTTAGCCCCTGTTCGGGCGCCATTTGTGGGAAAAAGTCTGCGGAGGCTTAAGGATTCCATGTGCACATCAATATGATTGTATGAAATCGTTTATTAATAATTTGCACTCACTTATATAGAGAAGCCTTGTTTACACCATCTTATCATGCAGGTGGCTTTGTATTCCAATTACACATTCCATTTTCACGGGACAACTCTTCTCACATAATTATTTTTCTCTTCTGCTGCCAATTAGTTTTCTCTTTCCCATTAGCTCATTCTCATAAAGCCTCTAACAAGGCCTCAATAACCATTAACCCACTGTAGCCTAAGCTGAAGTAAGTCAGGATTGCTCGCAATCTGTATATTTCTGAACCATTTCCCCAACACTATCCCGCCTCTTCAGCCTCTTTGTCGGCGCTATGTTCCGCCAATCTCGGCTCCCCTCTTCCTGGTTCGCCTAATCACGGGCTAGACCTTGTCCATCGTCACGGCTACTGTTGCTGCCCACTTTCCCCACCATGTTGCGGGAGGTGGCGACCTTAGGGGCTCGGCGCAGAAGTCAAAGATGAGTCCTCATAGAGGTATAATCAATGCTTCCAGAAAAAAGGGCTTTTATTACGTACGAAAATCGCTTATATACTGTTACAGTGGTCACACCCCCCTCCACCGCACTCCAAAACTACCTGCTACAGGTCACCCAGTGCTGTTCACATGCAGCAAAAGCAAATCCTATTGGTGCAGGGGTAGAAGCCACTTGTTTTTCACTTTGTACCTTCTCCTATTCTAACGTCCAGGACAGGGTGTCCTTGAAACTCTGAACAGTCTCAAAACATAGGGTTGTGCATACAGCAGCGCTGCATGCCCCCGCCTTTCAGACCATCCCCCTACACTAAGTTCTCTATGCTTTTGCTTAAGCCTGCATATTGAGTTTAACTCTCTAATTCCTGTACTGCTACACTATATTCGCTTTCTAGGTTTTACCTGGCTTCAGTTTGAAATCGTCATTTACTCAATCCCTTTTGCAACATCCTTTTACTGATCAATAGTTGACGCCATATGACACAAAAATGCTCATTAATGCTCTGTTAACACCTTCTCAACAACTGCAATTTCATCATAAATGGCAAATGCTGTGTGAAAATGCAGCTGCGATTCCTAGACAGAACACCGATGTATTATACAACGTTCCGTGGGTGGTCACAATAAGAAGCAGCGAGTGGGCAGCGCGACTCATACTCCCTCTGCTGCCACTGCTGCCGCCTGTGCTCGGGCTGCTGCTGAGGCCGGCGACGCCGCTGCCGCCGCTGCTGTCGCAAACAGCTCCTCCAAGGAGCTGTGTGTTAAGTCCAAAAACTTACAGTTTCAGTTCAACAACAGAGTATAGTGCTGCTGCAAATCTAGATAAATCTATTCTTAAGGTGATGATAAATGGTAATTTGGAAAAAAGGATTATTGATATAATCAATGACCACAAAAAACAAAATTACAACAAAGGAATGATTTCCAGAAGACTTACTGCTAAGAAACTACAGGATGTGTACATGTCTTTAAGAAGATTACACGGTGGTGATCTACCCTCTGCACTTGATTGGCTGTGTTTAATTTTTTTTATTAGAAAAAAAAAAAAAAAGTGAAGGGAAATGTCCAGCTAAAGTAAAAATGACTGGCCGAGGATATTTGTGTTTATTTACAGGTGAAGCACTATGCTGGGAACCTGCACGATGGGTCAAACCATGGAAAGAGCGTATACCCTCATGAATGAGATACAATTGATAAAGATTACATTATAAGAAAAAAATAATTAAAAAGAAATAAATAAAGATTAACTGTTGCACATACCGGGTTAGATGAATGCTAAAATCGCTTAGGGATATAGGGATATCTTAGAGATTTAATTAGACAAGGCTTATCAATTATATTAGTTATTACTGCTTTTGTATTATTATGTTATTATTGCTTTTGTATTATTAGTATGTCATATATGGCAATGCATCTTCAGCACATTATATCACACAATGAAGCAAGTCTTGATTGCTCAAAAAAAAAAGGGGGAATTGTTGGATACTTTTTGGAAGAAAAAGCAATCCTGACTATTCAGCTTTAACCAGAGTGAGCTAAGGGCCTTGAGGCCTATCTGCAAGGTTACTGAAAGATCATCTATGTGGAAAAGATAAGGGAGTTGGCAGTAGAAAAGAAGAATAACAGGCTGGGAAATCATCTCATAGACAACACATAAAGAGTTGTATTAAACCCATTAGATAATGCACTGCAGTGTACAAAAAATGTGTTGTAACAATCGGCAAAATGTTTGTATTATTGTTATCAGCCTGCCTGTGTATAAAAGGGCTACTGCTGCTCCCAATAAACGACAATACTTGGATTACATTAATCTGTGTGTTGTCCACTGATTCTCCCGCAGTGAAGGACAAAGAGGGGATTGCTGAAGCAGAATGGGCAGATCACACAAAGGTATGGGGTGCACCTGGCCTTTAACAAGCCCTTTGACATGCTCTACCATTGCCCTTTTGTAGCCAGACTGGTGATGTCTGGATTGAAGAGGTGGGTGATGTGGTGGGTGGGAAGTTCACGAGATGATGAGGGTCACAGTGCCATCAGTGATTCACAGTCCTACTGGCAAGCATTGTTGGTGCCTCAGTGTCCAGAAGTTGTGCCAACACTGTTTGCTGTCTTTTTAATCCCCCTGTGGGGTGGGACAAAAGGCACTTTCAGCCCCTTTGTGGATGAAACCACGCTGGGGAAGTTCTTCAGCAACCTCATCTGTTTCATCCTGTCTTGAGCAGGGCACTCAGACAAGGAGATGCTCAGGGGTCTCTTCCAGCCTGAGGCATTCTGTGAATCTGAATGGTCTCGAGGGTCATGGGAATGATCTGTAGGATCATGCAGCAGGAGGAGCACGGGAAGCTCGTCCTCGAGCAGCTCCAAGAGACACTACTGCTGACTGAGGATGATGCTGTGGATGGGATTAAGAAGTGAGTTCCACAGGGACAGGGGCAGGGTTGTCTTCAGTTGGGTAGGATCACGAAATCATGGAACGGGCACCTGCTGGGTACAAGATGCCTCTAATGAGGTTAGGTTTGTACACGGGATAATCTGAAAAGAAATATTTTTAATAGTTATTTGCAGTGAGATTTAAACATATAAAGGCTGCTGAAAGACAGTTATTCCAGTCAGGGTCATTCCATACCACAAGATGTCACACTCAGGACATAAAGTGGAGTGAGTGTGCTGCGGGGTTTGACCACTGCTTGGGGATTGGCTGGAAATTTGTCGAAGGGTGTGAGGTGCGGAAACAAACTTTACAGCCCAGGAAAGGTTCTAAAGCAGGGATGTTTATCACAGTGCTTGGCTGCTTGATCGTGGGTTATATGTGATGTAAGGGTTGATATAAAATGCCTGCTAGTAACTGTCTAGGGGTCACATTTACCTGAGAGAAGCTAACACAGAATGCTTGTTTAATAGAAGCTAAGAAATCGTTTACGTAGTCATCACCTTATAAGGGAAATACATGTGCTAAAGTGATAACTATAGAAACCTTGAGATAAGAAACAAAACGTTGTCAGCTTGGCTGAAGACTGAAAAAATGGCCGTTCCCAGAGAAGAAGAGGTGAAAAGTTTACATAGAGAAAGACCTTTGCTTTATTTTTACTTCACCCTCATGACCCTCACGACCACCACCAGGAGACATTATTGAAACATAGGAGGGAGAAGAGTATGAGAATGACCTCTTGGGAGTAATTGTAATACAAAGCAGGAGTAGGTGATGCATATGTATAGGTGTATTGAGAAATATAGTGAATATGTGAAACATCAGTGTATATAACAAAAGCCTCATTGTAAAATTGGTGTGCACATATTTCAGAGGAATTATACCCTTGTGTTCCTAGTGCTGAATAAACAAACCCCTTTCTATAACTTTCCAAATTGTAGAGTCAGTTTCCGCAAGTCAGTAGGAGATGTGAAGGTTGGAGGCCATTTCGGGAACAACAACCATGAATTGATAGAGTTCTACATTCTTGCCAGGGAAGAGTGGGAGGCAAAGCTACTACACTGGACTTCTGAAAAGCAAACTTTATCCTCTTCAGCAGCCTGATGGCCACAATTCCTTGGGAATCTATTCTGAAGGATAAAGGAGTCCAGGAAAGATGGATGATCTTTAAGAAGGAAGTCTTGAAGGTGCAGGAACAGGCCATCCCCACGAGCTGTAAGGTGAGTCAATGTCAAAAAAGACCATCCTGGCTGAACAAAGAACGTTGGCTGTCTCAAGGAAAAAAATAGAATGTGTGAGGGCTGGAGGAAGGGGCAGGACCTAATTTGTTTTAACATGCTCTGATCAGATCTGTTGTTATCTCTGCCCTTTGCACCCCATGCTGGGCCCAAATAAAGACTGTTGTGGTTTTTGCTGTGGGACAGAAAGGGTTTGCAAATTACTGTAACCTCAGCACTGAGAATGAGATACAAAACTGGAAAAGCCAGACAAAAATCATGCAGCCAGATCTGTGCTGTGCACCAGTAGTATTCATAATATTGACCTGGACAAAGTGGAGACGTGAGCCCAGGTGAACCTCCTGAGGTTCAACAAGACAAAGTGTAGGGTGCAGCACCTGGATCAGATCAATCCTCACCGTCAGTACAGGCTGGAGGATGAGGTTTTAGAAAGCAGCCCTGCAGAAAAGGACTTGGGGGTGCTGGTGGAAGGAAAGCTGGACATGAGCCAAGAGTGCACACGTACAGAAGGCCAGAAGGGCAATCCCATCCTGGGCTACATCAAAAGAAGAGTGTCCATCAGATTGAGAGAAGGGATTCTTGTAGTGAAATGAGGTAACCAGGTGCCACTAATTGCCAGGTAGTGGGCGTGAGATTGTGTTAAGCCCACCTGTGCATGATTAGAGCAGGACCTAACTGCGCATGAGCAGGACCAGGGGGCAATAAAAGGTGAGTCCTGAGACACAAGCTCAGCTCAGTCCTGAGCACGCCTGCAGAGAGGTCAGTTGCTTCTCCCAGCACCTCACTACCTTCACTGCGCCACTAGCGCTAATCACCCTTAGGGTGAGGCTCTGAGGAATCTCGAACCCGCGACCTCAGCATTGCGGTACTGCGTGCTAGCCGGCTGCGCCACTCAAGCCTCACCCTGACGGCAATGAGCGCTAGTGGCGCAATGAAGGTAGTGCAGTGCTCCAAGAGAAATGACCTCTCTGCAGAGAGCAGAGCTCTCTCTCCCAGAGCGGGACCACAAAAATGATCAGGGGACTGAAATACCTCTCCTGAGAAGACACAGTGAGGGAGCTGGGGATGTTCAGCCTGGAGAAAAGAAGGTTCTTGGGAGACTTCCCAGTGCTGAAGGGGCCCTACAGGAATTCTGGAGAGGGACTGTTTGCAAGGGCCTATTCAAACCTAAAATATTCCTTGATTCTGTTTCTCTAATCTTCAGCAAACTCATTTACCATGCAGAGTGCCCAGAAATCTCCCAAGATGGGGTTTGGACGCACCAAAACCATGGGTGGTGTACAGAGACTGATGAGTCTCCAAATAGAGAATTATTGGTGGCATTATATGCAGTAACTCTGCACAATGATCAGAAACTTCATAACAGTCGAGCATAACAAAACTAAATAAGAATGAAAAATTTTCACATATCAAAATTATAAATACAGAAAGTCCCCGTTTTGAGAATATTTTTCTCTGTCTTCTAATTGAAAAGGTTAATTACATTTAATTTTAATTCCATCATTAATTACTATAATGATTATTTTTTTTTTTATTTTCTTTCTGCTGGGAAATTACCTTTTTAATTTGTCCCTGTTTTAAGATGCCTCCTTAAGAGTACAAGTGTTATACTATTTCTCTTCTCTTCATTTCCACCATATCTCCATCCAAGCATTGCACCTGATTTCCCTTACTGCCTGACAAGGCAGAGGAGCTGAGGGAGTCCCTGATCAAACAGATGGATGCACATGGGAGTCCACTCCAGTCCCTTCTCCCTGTCACATGCAGCAAGACAAACCAGGCAATGCAGAGCAGTGCAGTCCCTTTCAGGTCACCTAAACTTTTGTCCCAAATCCGCGTTTCATCACTTGGTGTGCATTAAGCCAATCAAACACACAGAGCTTCTGGTCATTCATGTCTAGCAGAAATGTCCTTAACCAAGGTCCTGGTCCTTCATCGACAAACCTGCTGAGAGTACCTTTTGTCCCACTCCACAGGGGGATTAATAAGAGAGTCAACATTTTTGGATCAAGTGCTGGATGAAGTCTTTTAGATCAAGTCTCAGCCACCTCTCCCAGCTTCTTATCATCAGGAACTTGCTGAGGATATACTCCATCCCTCATACAGGTTGTTGATGAAGAGATTGAAGAAAACTGGGCCCAATACTGATCCCTGGGGAACACCACTGGCCACAAGTCTTCAACTTGACTCTGTGCCACTCATCACAACTCTCTGAATTCTGTTGTTGAGCCAGTTACCAATCCTCCTCACAGTCCAATCATCTGTCCCACATTTCTTGAGTTTTGTTATGAGGATATTATACCATGACTTCAGTAAAGCTTTAGACACTGTCTCCCATATGATATCCACTGCTCTCCCTTCATCTACCCATTTGGTCATCCCTTTGTGGAAGGATATCACGTTAGTCAAGCAAGATCATTCACTACAAGAAAGAACACAGGTATTGTGGGTGGTTGCATTGATACAAGCTGCTTTTTGAGTCTTTGCCACTTGGAAGCAGGAGGCTGGTTATGAAAATGAGAAAATAGGCAGATGAATTCAGCATGAGAATTCTAAGCAAGCTACAGCTGAAACTTGGATGATTTTGTATCAATGCATTCACATATTCTACGATGAACCCTACTCAGGTTTGCAGTGGGGCAGAAAGGGTTTGCAAATGACTGCACCCTCAGCACTGAGAATGAGATACAAAACTGGGAAAGCCAGACAAAAATCCTGCAGCCAGATCTGTGCTGTGCATCAGCTGTATTCATAATATTGACCTGGATAAACTGGAGAGGTGGACCCAGGTAAACCTCCTGAGGTTCAACAAGACCAAGTGCAGGGTGCAGCCCCCCTGGATCACGGCACGACGGAGTCCTGTCCCTTCGTGGTCGCCAAAATGAAGCCCAAAAAGGCCAGCAAAACTGCTTAGAGACAGAGTTTTGAGTCTTTAAACAGCAAAGGTATTTATTTTCAGATCCGGGGAACTCCCAGCTCGCACTGGACAAAGAGTTCGCCGGTCAGGGGAAAGGGTTAGGCTATTCATACAGTTAAAGTGGAGGTTACATACATATTCATAAGATTGCAATATATAATTATAATATTCATGACATGCGGAGTCTGGGCAAAGTTCTCTCTTGGGGAGATATAGGGGGGTCGTCAGGGAGTTTTGGATGAAGTAAGAAGTCTTCCTCAGACTTGAACTCTTTATCTTTCTTGTTTTCGCTGACTTCATTATCTTGTTACAGAGCAAAATTAGACCCTAGTAATAATTTTTCCGTTATCTGTTGGTTGTGGCATTTTTATGTTGTCTTTGTGCAGGTGTTCGCATTCTTTTGGTGCCTAGTTACCATTGGCAGTGCCTTGTTTTGAGAAAAAGACCTACACTTTTACTTACCTTGAGACAGAAGTTAATCCCTTCAGTGCCTAGTTGCCCTTGGCAGAGTGTTGTTTTTAAAAGCAAGATCTGTACTTTTAACTATCTTCGAGACAGAAGATGTTCACACTGCTTCAGTGGAAAGTTACAGGAATTAATCCCGTCAGGAGTTAACCCTGTCAGGGTCTTTCTCTGTTCCAATAAGAACAATCCTCACCATCAGGACAGGCTGGAGGATGAGGTTTTAGAAAGCAGCCCTGCAGAAAAGGACTTGGGGGTGCTGGTGGAAGGAAAGCTGGACATGAGCCAAGAGTGCACACGTGCAGAAGGCCAGAAGGGCAATGCCCATCCTGGGCTGCATCAAAAGAAGG
The DNA here is from genome assembly GCF_003957555.1 of Calypte anna. Classification (NCBI taxonomy): domain Eukaryota; kingdom Metazoa; phylum Chordata; class Aves; order Apodiformes; family Trochilidae; genus Calypte; species Calypte anna. The sequence continues at coordinate 12,566,025 of NC_044276.1, read as the reverse complement.
GTGTCCAACAGACTGAGAGAGGGGATTCTGCCACTTTTCTTTGGGGAATGGGCTCAGGGCTGGGCCCTTTGCAGTCCTGACACACAGCCAGGCTTCCTCAGCACCAGAGACACCTGCACCTTCCTTTTCCCCACCTGCCATCACTGCCTCCTGATTCCTGTTCCCCCCACACCCTGCAGGGGATGCTTTCTCAGGGCTGTCCCTCAGGGGAACCCAGGCAGACGGCAAGAAACTTTGGACTTGGACTCTGCCTTGGACTTTCTTGTTGAGAAAGAAGCTTCTGCAGCTTCCTCTCCTTGCCTGTTGAGCAATTGTCCTGGGCTCAGCATCAACCCCCCAGAGGGCTCATGACAGCTGTGAGCTGGGCTCCTGGGGTGGAGGGAGCTGCTGGCAAGTGGGCAGTGCTGCAGAGAGACAGCTCTGGGCAGGAGCAGCTCCTCTGCAGAGTGCAGCAGGGCTGAGAGCACTGCCAGGGTATCTCAGGGAGATGAGCAAGGCAGAGAGAGCTTCAAGGGGGTGAAGATGGAGGGGATGAGTGCCAGCTCAGTGGAGGAGAACCTTCCCAGCTTCTGACATGGTGAGTGCCTGGTGCAGGGTAGTGAAGCTGGTGCAGTTGCTGGAGGCATCTCCTAAAGCTGCAGAGCCAGAGGTGCCCAGGAGGGTCCCGTAGTGCCAGGGTTTGCAGATGGCCACATAGCGGTCGTAGGACATGATGGTCAGAAGAAAAAACTCTGCTGACATCAAAAAAAACAAAGAAAAAAACCTGTGCAGCACATGCCTTGTAGGAGATGCTGGTGTTGTCCCAGAGAGAATTGGCCATGGCTTTGGGCAGAGTGGTGGAGATGGATCCCAGGTTGAGGAGGGAGAGGTTGAGGAGGAAGAAGTACATGGGGGTGTGGAGGTGGTGGTCACAGGCGATGGTGGTGATGATGAGGCAGCCAGATAGGAGGGCAGCCAGATAGGTGCCCAGGAAGAACCAGAAGTGCAAGAGCTGCTGCTCCCGCTTGTCTGCAACTGCCAGGAGGAGGAACTGGCTGATGGAGGTCCTGTTGGAAATCTGCTGCCTCTAGGGATGGTGCACAGTCAGAAATTGAAAATGTTAAATAAGTAAAGTCAGAGTATTTTTAGCAAATCCATTCAGCTTCTCAGGGAATTCCCCAAAGCACCTCACTTCTTACAGGAAAAATTTTTTTACGTCACATGGAGGAGCTATGGTTGGTAATGGATTATTGTGTCATAGGGAGAAGGGGCTGCCCTTTTAGCTCTGCAGGAGTACATGCTGCTGTAGTGAAATGAGGCAAGCAGGTGCCACTAATTACCAGGTAGTGGGCATGAGCTGGTGTTAAGCCCACCTGTGCCTGATTGGGGCGGGCCCCCACTGCGCATGAGCAGGACTGGTGGGCCAATAAAAGGTGAGCTTCCAAACACAGGCTCAGCTCACTCCTGAGCATGTCAGTAGAGAGGTCAGTTGCTTCTGGAGCAGTAGCGCTGAGTCAGGCCAACCAATCCTGAGGCAACAGACTCAGTGCCCTTTTTTGTGCACTTCTGCTGGAACACTTGTTGGACTTTGGAGTGCCGTGCCCTAAGAGAGGTTCGTCTTGCTATATCTGGTGGAGAATGCGGGCATAGATCTCGGTCTAGCTCCTGCTCAGACGAACCAGAAGGAAGGGAGCCAGTTTTGGCCCAAACTAACATTAGCAGAAAACCCAAGGAGTCAGTTAAGAAGACCTACTACTTTCCTTCCCCACCCCTGATTCACCAAGAAAAATAAAAAGATGGGACTGTCATCAAGCACCTTCTCTAATGAAAAGCCGATGACATGAGCGAAGGAGCAAGAACTCTCCTCCTCCCCGTCTGCTGCGGCTGCATGGGAACTTTGGCAGGAGGTCAGTGACCTGTTGGGAAGCCTCCATACTCAAGAAATGAATAAAAACATAACTGGATTAGACTGTACAGGGGGAGTGGTGATCAATGCCCGAAAAGAAATAAAAGCCGAGGCAGAAGCTGCCGCCGCCACCATTGCAGTGCTTCCGCCAAAAGCTAGCATTGATACTACAGCACCACCACCAGAAGCAGGATCCGATGTCTCCACAGTGTCTCCGCTACCCACTCCTCCTCCTGAGGGTGGTAAAACCCAGAAGGCATTCCTAGAATTGAGGGACAGTGGCCTTGCCATCAAGGGCATGACAGGAAAATCGCATCATTCTATAGCTGAGTTTCTATAAGACATCGGGCCGGAGGAAAAAGAAGAAGCACCCGCTCCGAGCACCAAAAGAAACGTACAAAAGAATGTGAAGATGCCGACAGCCCATGCCCCCTAGATGGGCGGCCCCAGCTGCTGCTTGAAACCACCCCTACTGCCACCTCTCAGCTCAGAAAAAGAGCATGGGAAAGTAGCGGCCACCCCACCAGCTTCATCCATCGGCCTGGAGGACAAAATAAAAGCCCTCCTTGAGCAAACAAATCAGGCTGGGAAATCTTTAGAAAAAAGGATGACAGACGTGGAACAACGCTCGTCTTTCCATAAATATCGAGACCCACCCACCCTCCCTGATGATGACAATGAGGACGTTCCAACCCCGCTGCGATCACGACAAAAAAACCAAGGCATCAAAGGTGCTGATAAACCCCGATCCGGAAGATGGTCTGGTTTCATCCGCAATGCCATTCTCAAAGGGGATTGGTAGGCCAGCACCATCGCTTGCCCTGTTCTGCATGATAACAACGGGCCACCTCAATTTGAACAGCACAGTTGGAAAACCTTACAGCAAGCCAAGAAGACCCTGAGAGAGGGAGGATTAAAATCGGAGAGTGGTCAGGACGTCTTGGATTGGCTTTTCACCGCCGACACTAATTGCGCCCACGACTGCCGCAATCTGTCCAGGTACCTGCTCACCCCCTCCCAGCAGATTGTCTGGGCCAAAGAATGGGAGCGCCTGGCCCAAGTGGAAGCAAATCGCCCTCGAGCACCTGGGGATCCACTATTAGGGATAACTGCCGAGATGCTCATGGGCTCAGGACGTTATGGAGATGTCCAAGTCCAGCTCCAGTTCCTGACTGCGCTCCACCATGTCGCTGCGCGCTTAGCCTGCCAAGCCCTCTATGTGGTCCCAGAGCCTACTCCAGCCCCTTCATTTACCGCCATCAAGCAAGGGATGAATGAGCCTTTTCAACATTTTGTTGACCAACTTTGGCAATGTCATGGCTCAATCCGATCTGGGAGCAGAGCAAAAGGAATCTATGTTCAAGCTACTGGCGTTTGAAAATGAAAATCCGAGAATGAAGTCACTGTTCTCCACTTTATCAAAAATGGCTGACATCTTGGAGATGTTAGAAGTAGCTGCCAGGGCCACCCAAACACAACAAAACCAAGGCATGGCCAGTGCCTTTGCTGCCGCCTTGGAACCCACTCAAAAGCTTCTCACAGCAGTTGCGCAGAAACTAGACAGAAGGGGAAATCGATCAAGGAAGTTCACCCCTGTCTGTCTTCGATGTGGAGCCACAGGCCACTCAACAAGAACTTGCTCAGCCACGGTATGGTGTGACCAATGCCAGAAAGACAACCACAACAACCTGGCATGCAGGTCTACAAAAAACGGAAGGCGCAGCGCGCAAGGCCCTCACGCCATGACACAAGTAGCTGGGCTAGCGCTTTACACTAGCTCCCCGCCCCAGCCACAAGGGGAAGCCTGGGCATCCATGTGCCCTCAGCAGTAGACGTCACCCTCACGACAATACAAGTACACCGGATAGCAACAGGAATATATGGACCAATATACTAATAAGACAGCACGATTGGAGCCTTACTAATGGGCCGTTCTTCCACTGGAGTTGCAGGACTTGTGCTCCCAGGAGTTATAGATGTGGATTATACAGGGGAGATCATGATTACTTGTTTTACATTAACGCCCCCCCTGATAATCAAAGCAGGAACCCGGCTAGCACAACTGGTCCTCCTTCCAAAAATGAATCTGGGGAAGAATGCCCCCATGGCACGAGGCAGTCAAGGCTTTGGATCTTCTGGAAGCACTCTGGTAGCCTTAGTGCAGCAGATGAAGACAAGGCCCATATTATTATAAAGTTAACCGCTGGAAAAGAGGTCAAGACCCTTTCCATGATGATCGTACGGCCCTATGTGTTGCCACAAGAGAGACAGGGATCTACTGGAGAGAGTCCCAGGGAGAGCTTGGATTATTAAGGGACATGAACATCTCTCATATGAAGAATAACTGAGAGAGTTGGAGCTGTTTGGTTTTAAGAAACGAAGGCTGAGGAGGGAATCTTACGAATGTCTATAAATATCTGAGGGTGGGTGTCAAAAGCAAGGGGCCGATCTCTTTTCGGTGGAAAAATGGGTTTGGGCTCGAACATAGCAAGTTCCAGATCAATATGAAGGGAAACTTCTTTACTGTGAGGCTGTGGGAGCACTGGAACAGGATGCCCAGAGAGGTTGTGGAATCTCGTTTTCTGGAGACTTTCAACACATCCCTGGGTGTGTTCCTGTGTGGCCTGCCCTGGGTGATCCTGCTTTGGCAGAGGGGTTGGACTGGATGATCTCGAGAGGTCCCTTCCAACCCCTTACATTCTATGATTCTATGATTCTATGACCTCAGTCCCTGGGACAGTGATGGGGTCCAGCCTGCTCCAGGCAGGTGAAGGACAAAGAGGGGATTGCTGAAGCAGAGTGGGCAGGGGACAGAAAGGCATGGGGTGCTCCTGGCCTTTAGCAAGCCCTTTGCCATGCTCTACCATTGTCCTGTTGTAGCCAGACTGGTGATGTCTGGATTGAAGAGGTGGGTGATGTGGTGGGTGGGAAGTTCACGAGATGATGAGGGTCACAGTGCCATCAGTGATCCAAAGTCCTCCTGGCAAGAAGTGACAGTGCCTCAGTGTCCAGCACTTGTGCCAACACTGTTGCCTGTCTTTATCCATGGGCACGATCACTTCCCTACTCCTGCTGGCCATGCTATTCCTGATCCAATCCAGGATGTTGGTTGCATCCTGGTTGCATGCCCCGCAATAGAGACAAAAAGGGGTGGATGTCCGCGTTGGTGAGACCTATAATGGGTCGAATCCATTGAAGCTCGCCCACTAGCTTTTGGGCGTCATTCAATGTTTTGATCGAGCTGATCACTTCTAGTTTTTGCGGTCTCACCATGGCGTGAGTCATTTGCCACCCTAAGTAGCTCCAGGGCAATTGTGTTTGCACTTTCTCAGGAGCTACTATTAATCCTTTTGCCTTCAGTTGATCGGTCAATATTTGACTAATGTTGTCGGGGAACGGGGCTTCCTGGCAAAGCAGTATATCATCCATATAGTGGTAGATTAGCGTGTCCGGCATTTCTTTTCAGATCGGCGAGAGTGCCCATGCCACATACATTTGGCATATCGTTGGGGAATTTCTCATCCCCTGGGGCAACACTACCCATTCGTATCGCTTCGCAGGTTCACTTTTGTTTTTCGATGGGATGGTAAAAGCGAAGCAAGCCGTATCTTCGGGATGTAGGGGAACAGTGAAGAAGCAGTCATTAAGGTCAATTACCAGAAGGTGCCAGCCTCTGGGTAACATGGTGAGTAAGGGCAGCCCGGGTTGGAGGGCGCCCATTGGCCACATCTGGTTGTTGACCTTGCGTAAGTTGTGCAGTAATCGCCATTTTCCTGTCTTCTTTGAAACTACGAAGATGGGCGTGTTCCAAGGACTGACAGACAGCTGGATGTGTCCTGCGTCCAGCTGTTCCTTTAACAGACGGTTGGTGATTTCTAGGTGCTCTTCGGATAGGGGCCACTGCTCCACCCAGACAGGGGTGTCTGTCTTCCACTGCAGTCTGGGAGATGGCGGCACCTCTGCAGTGGCCCTTATTGAAAATGTTGAGGTGTAGGGGAACAACATAAGGAGTCTGCTAATCACCAAGGAGTGGGTGTGAGCCACTACACCTGTGCCCAGTTGAGGCAGGGCCCCACGGAGCATGCGCGAGGCTGTGGACCAATAAATAGTGAGTCTCACATCCACCAGGCAGCTCACTCCAGAGCTAGCTTCGAGCGTGGCTGGTTGCGTCCTCAGCAGCAGGCTAATCTCGCAGCAACTCTACGTTAGGCTACATCGCTCATCTATCCAGCCCGGCGACGCCAACCTCGCTCTCCTCCCGCTACATCTGGTGGAGAATGTGGGCATAGACCCTCGGTCTAAGCCAAACACTTTCGTCAGAGCAAAGACCCGGCGTGAACAACAGCCCTATTCGGGTAGGAAAACTTCTTATTCTTTCTAATTACCACAAAAATGGGTTTGGCTACAAGCACCCCCTCCGAACAGGGATCAGCACACTCTGCAAGTGCTACCCGTATGCTTTTGAGGGAGGTCCGAGACCTACTAAACGAACTTCATGAGAAGGAAGCTCAGAAAAATATAAAAGGGGTGGAAGCCACCTGGAAAATGGTGATGAGCTCCCTAGAGGAGATAAAAAATGGGATAAAGATCACCATTACTGCCATAGACGAAGCACCGAAAAACGGCAACCTCGTCAAGACACCACCCCCGGCGATAGAAGACGCCGTGGTTCCCTCGGCACCTCCACTGCCAACTGAGACTGAGGGAACCAAAAAGGCTTTTCCAATTTTGACAACTAATAGCTTTGCCGTTAAAAGAATGAGAGGGAAGGTCCACCATACCGTGGCCGAATTCCTCTCCGACTTCGAACGTCAGAAGGAAAAAGCATCAGGAAGTGCAAACCCATCAATAAGCGAAAGAGAGCCCCCCAACCCAGGAAGTAAGGGCAACGAGGCGACAACCATCCCATCAGCCACCCCGGTGGGACCAGAATCGTCAATAAAAGCATTGCTAGAACAAACCGCCCAGACGATAAAGTCACTAGAAAAGCGAATATCAACCTTGGAGCAGAGGACCTCGTTTCAAACGTACAGGGAACCACCCTCCATCCTCGACGATGATGAGGAAACCACGCCTACGCCAATACTACCAAAGCAAAACAGCCAGGGCACCCCCACGTCCCAACCCGGACGATGGTCTGGCATCATCCGTGACGCCATCGTCGAGGGGGGCTGGGAGCCCAGTAACAAGGCGTTCCCTATTATCTATGACAACAATAGGCCGCCTATTTACGAACAACACGGCTGGAAGACGCTCCAGCAGGCTAAAAAGACCTTAAGGGAAGAGGGGTTGAGATCGGAAAGCGGCCAAGCCATCCTGGATTGGCTATTTACAGCGGATACGAACTGTCCACTGGATTGCCGAAATTTGGCCAGATATTTGCTCACTCCATCCCAGCAGATCGTCTGGGTAAAGGAATGGGAGCGAGTGGCTCACATGGAGGCAAACCGCCCCCGAATAGCCGGCGACCCGTTAACAGGAATAACGGGCGAAATGCTGACAGGGGCAGGACAGTACGCAGACATGCAAATTCAGTTGCAATTTCCACCGCCGATACACCACGCTGCAGCATGGCTGGCCCGACAAGCGTTCAATGTGGTCCCTGAACCCACCCCGCTTCCGTCGTTCACCGCGGTAAAGCAAGGAGTGAACGAGCCTTTCCAACACTTCGTGGATAGGCTATGGCAGGCGGTTACGGCTCAGTCCGAACTAGGAGCCGAGCAAAGAGACGCAATGTTTAAACTCTTGGCCTTTGACAATGCTAATCCGAGAATGAAATCTTTATTCTCGACGCTGCCAAAAACAGCTGGGGTTTCAGATATGTTAGAGGTCGCGGCTAGAGCCACCCAAAATCAACAACACCAGGGGATGGCCAACGCCTTTGCCGCAGCCCTGGAACCCACCCAAAAACTACTCGCGGCAGTAGCACAGCGTCTGGGTGGACAAAGGCAGTTTACCAGGAAAAAGAACAACCAAAGAAACCCCACCAACAATCGAAGAAACCCCGCCTCCCTCTGCCGACGATGCGGAATATCGGGGCACTCCACAATGAGATGCTCGGCCACGGTCTGGTGCGACCGATGCCAAACGGACACCCACAGCACCGAATCGTGCTGGTCGGCAAAAAACTGGCGCGGCAGCGCGCAGGGCCCCCGCGCCGGGACACAAGTGGCAGGGCCAGCGCTCTACAACGACTCTCCGCTCCTGCCACAAGAGGGAGCCTTGGTTTCGACGTGCCCTGTTCAATAGATACGACGTTAACAACAACTCGAATTTACCAGCTACCAACTGGGATTCGCGGACCGATACATAAGGAAAATGGAACGATTGGGGCTCTACTGATAGGACGATCATCAACGGGTATGGCAGGACTCGTTGTGCTACCCGGAGTCATAGATGCCGACTCAACGGGGGAAATAATGGTGACTTGCTTCCCATTAGCACCTCCCCTAGTAATCAAGGCTGGGACCAAGGTAGCACAACTAGTCCTCATCCCAAAAATAAATTTGGGAAAAAATACCCACACACTGCGGGGCGACCAAGGCTTTGGGTCATCAGGCAATACAGTAGTAAGCCTGGTTCAACAAATGAAAAGTAGACCCATTATAGTCATAAAAATGGTCACGAAAAACGAAGGAAAAACAATTTCGGTGATGATGGATACGGGGGCCGACGTTACGATTATCAATCATAACGTATGGCCCCACCACTGGAAATTGGTACAAGCCCGCGATGCTGTCCAAGGAGTGGGTGGTGGATCCACCCCTCAACAAGCCCTGGAGCCAATCCAACTCCATTTTCCAGAAGGACAAAAAATATCCGTGCGTCCGTACGTCCTAAACTTACCAGGACAACTCGGAGGTCTGATCGGGAGGGAGGTTCTGAGCCAGCTTGGAGCAGTTCTATCCATCCCCGAACCCACCCGACCCCTCCAGGATTTTCAATAAGGGCCACTGCGAAAGTGCCGCCGACACCCAGGCTAAAATGGAAGTCAGATATCCCTGTCTGGGTGGAGCAGTGGCCGTTACAAAAAGAGCGGCTTCAAATCGCGAAAGAATTGGTGAAAGAACAACTTGACGCAGGTCATATACAACCATCGGTCAGCCCATGGAACACACCTATATTTGTGGTTCCCAAAAAATCGGGCAAATGGCGGTTAATTCAAGACCTATGTAAAGTCAACGACCAGATGTGGCCAATGGGCGCCCTCCAACCCGGGATGCCCCTACTTACGATGCTACCTAGAGATTGGCACCTTCTGGTCCTTGACCTGAAAGACTGTTTTTTCAACATTCCTCTACACCCCGAAGACGCAGCGCGATTCGCGTTCACAGTTCCTTCTATCAACAAGGGTGAACCAGCGAAAAGGTATGAATGGGTCGTCTTACCGCAGGGGATGAAGAACTCCCCCACAATATGCCAAATGTATGTAGCTTGGGCTTTGTCGCCAATCCGCAAAGACATGCCGGATACAATAATTTACCATTACATGGACGACATATTATTTTGTCAAGAAACTCCGTTCCCCGAAGATTTCAACCAGGCAGTGACCAACCACCTGAAAACAAAAGGACTAGTAGTGGCTCCAGAGAAGATGCAAGCGAAATCGCCATGGAGCTACTTGGGATGGAAAATAACCCACGCAATGGTGAGACCCCAAAAACTGGAAGTAACAAGTTCAGTTAAAACTCTGAACGATGCCCAAAAATTAGTGGGCGAACTTCAGTGGGTCAGACCCATACTAGGTCTCACCAATGCGGACATCCACCCTTTCCTGTCACTGCTACGGGGCACACATCCAGGAGCATTAGTCCACTGGACAAATGACCATAATGAGGCATTAAAACGGGTCGTCCACAAACTAACAACCGGCTATGCGGACCGGCGAGACGCGACGCAACCCATTGGAATTTGGGTATGTAGCCACCCAACATACCCATTCGCGCTGCTACTCCAGGACTTTAACTGGAATAAAGTAAATGAGGAATATTCATACGATACGGAAAAACATCGGCACAAATGGAGCTCCTCAAATTCGGACTCCATAGCTATCTTGGAGTGGTTATTCACCCCACACACTCCACGGAAGAGCATATGGCAGCGAACGGAAATAATAGCATATCTAATACAAAAAGGACGGCAGCGTTGCCTGGAAGTAGACGGCCAGGAACCGGGATGGATCAGCATCCCCATAAGAACAGCCGATTTTGACTGGCTGTTACAACGCTCCGATCCTTTGCAAATAGCATTATTCGGCTATTCTGGGGAGGTCCGCCACGGAGACCCAAAACATAAACGTCTTCAGGCAATCAGTCAGTTCCAGTGGGTCGAACGTCCCTCGGTATCAGAGCGCCCAGTGTCCGGCGTTACAGTATTCACCGATGCCGGAAAAAGATCAAAAACGGCCGCCTGCGTATGGCAAAACAAAGGCCAATGGGAACAACATCTAATTCCGGGCGCTGCGGAGGACAACTTGCAAACCCTGGAACTGCTGGCCATCATTTGGGCTCTCACCCAGTGGAAACAGACCCCCCTTAATATCATCTCCGACTCACAATATGCAGTCGGAGTGGCCAATCGCATAGAAGATGCTATTATTAAACCCATACAGAACAAGCGGCTGCTGGAGCTCTTCCATATGTTACAACGAGCATTAAAAGTCCGGACGGAGCCCTGTTGCATATTGCATATCCGAAGTCATAAAACATCCTTGGGACTAGGGGAAGGTAATGCAAAGGCTGACTCCCTGGTCAGCCTAGGGATTCAGAGCCCGGTGAGCCAGTTTGCAAAGGCTCGGGACAGCCACTCCCTATTTCATCAAAACGCCAGGGCATTAAAGCGCATGTTCTCTATACCATGGGAGGATGCTAAAGGAATTGTTAGAGCCTGCCCCCAGTGCGCGCAATTTGGCCCGGCCCTGGGTATGGGAGTAAACCCGCGTGGCTTGCAAGCTGGCGAGACGTGGCAAATGGATGTCACCCATGTCCCAGAATTTGGACGATTAAAGTATGTCCATGTAACAGTGGACACTTTCTCTGGAATGATTTGGGCAACAGCTCAAACGGGGGAGAAAGCTCTACATGTGGTCCGTCATTTAACAAACTGTTTTGCTGTCATGGGGGTCCCCCAAGTAGTAAAAACCGACAACGCACCCGCCTATACAGGTGGGAAAGTCCAACAATTCTTTGCTACTTGGGGGGTAAAGCACATCACGGGAATCCCCCATTCGTCTTCAGGCCAAGCGATCGTAGAAAGAGCTCATCGCACCCTGAAGACATACCTACAGAAACAGAAGGACAGCAAGGAGACGGACCCACAGATGCGGCTGGGCAAGGTACTTTTCACACTAAATTTTCTTAGCCCAAGCCGCGACTCAGAGCAACCCCCCGTGCTGTTGCACTATTCTTCACAGAAGATCAATCACATGCCGAACGTACAGATCTATTATAAAGATCCTTCAACAGGCCAGTGGCTAGGGCCAAAACCGCTGCTGTTCACCGGGAGGGGTTATAGTTGTGTATCCACAGACCACGGACCCCTCTGGGTGCCCAGTAAGTGGACGCGCCCTGCCACAAATAGACCTCCAAGGAACGACCAACATACCTAATTCATGACTTTTGATTATGCCCCCCTCCCCCCTTTTCAACAAAACCAAAAAAAAAAAAAAAAAAAAAAAAAAAAAAAAAAGAGGGGGGAAATGTAGGGGAACAACATAAGGAGTCTGCTAATCACCAAGGAGTGGGTGTGAGCCACTACACCTGTGCCCAGTTGAGGCAGGGCCCCACGGAGCATGCGCGAGGCCGTGGACCAATAAATAGTGAGTCTCACATCCACCAGGCAGCTCACTCCAGAGCTAGCTTCGAGCGTGGCTGGTTGCGTCCTCAGCAGCAGGCTAATCTCGCAGCAACTCTACGTTAGGCTACATCGCTCATCTATCCAGCCTGGCGACGCCAACCTCGCTCTCCTCCCGCTACATTGAGGGGGCTGGATGGGTTCAGGGATTGAAAGAACAGCCCCTAGTTGGCTCATCACTTCCCTGCCAACCAACCCTCCAAGTTGTCCTGGTAGTTGGAAGGGTTCAAGATCATCTAGTTCCAACCCCATGCATGCATGGGTAGGGATACCTCCCACCCACCTGAAGCCAACCCTGTCCCCATGGAACTCACTCCTTAATGCCATCCACAGCATCAGCCTCAGTCAGAGCTCAAGGACAGACAGCTGAGTATCAGCCAGCTGTGTGCCCAGGTGGTCAAGAAGGCCACCAACATCCTGGATTGGATCAGGAATAGCATGGCCAGCAGGAGTAGGGAAGTGATCGTGCCCATGGATAAAGACAGGCAACAGTGTTGGCACAAGTGCTGGACACTGAGGCACTGTCACTTCTTGCCAGGAGGACTTTGGATCACTGATGGCACTGTGACCCTCATCATCTCGTGAACTTCCCACCCACCACATCACCCACCTCTTCAATCCAGACATCACCAGTCTGGCTACAACAGGACAATGGTAGAACATGGCAAAGGGCTTGCTAAAGGCCAGGAGCACCCCATGCCTTTCTGTCCCCTGCCCACTCTGCTTCAGCAATCCCCTCTTTGTCCTTCACCTGCCTGGAGCAGGCTGGACCCCATCACTGTCCCAGGGACTGAGGTCATAGAATCATAGAATCATAGAATGTAAGGGGTTGGAAGGGACCTCTCGAGATCATCCAGTCCAACCCCTCTGCCAAAGCAGGATCACCCAGGGCAGGCCACACAGGAACACACCCAGGGATGTGTTGAAAGTCTCCAGAAAACGAGATTCCACAACCTCTCTGGGCATCCTGTTCCAGTGCTCCCACAGCCTCACAGTAAAGAAGTTTCCCTTCATATTGATCTGGAACTTGCTATGTTCGAGCCCAAACCCATTTTTCCACCGAAAAGAGATCGGCCCCTTGCTTTTGACACCCACCCTCAGATATTTATAGACATTCGTAAGATTCCCTCCTCAGCCTTCGTTTCTTAAAACCAAACAGCTCCAACTCTCTCAGTTATTCTTCATATGAGAGATGTTCATGTCCCTTAATAATCCAAGCTCTCCCTGGGACTCTCTCCAGTAGATCCCTGTCTCTCTTGTGGCAACACATAGGGCCGTACGATCATCATGGAAAGGGTCTTGACCTCTTTTCCAGCGGTTAACTTTATAATAATATGGGCCTTGTCTTCATCTGCTGCACTAAGGCTACCAGAGTGCTTCCAGAAGATCCAAAGCCTTGACTGCCTCGTGCCATGGGGGCATTCTTCCCCAGATTCATTTTTGGAAGGAGGACCAGTTGTGCTAGCCGGGTTCCTGCTTTGATTATCAGGGGGGGCGTTAATGTAAAACAAGTAATCATGATCTCCCCTGTATAATCCACATCTATAACTCCTGGGAGCACAAGTCCTGCAACTCCAGTGGAAGAACGGCCCATTAGTAAGGCTCCAATCGTGCTGTCTTATTAGTATATTGGTCCATATATTCCTGTTGCTATCCGGTGTACTTGTATTGTCGTGAGGGTGACGTCTACTGCTGAGGGCACATGGATGCCCAGGCTTCCCCTTGTGGCTGGGGCGGGGAGCTAGTGTAAAGCGCTAGCCCAGCTACTTGTGTCATGGCGTGAGGGCCTTGCGCGCTGCGCCTTCCGTTTTTTGTAGACCTGCATGCCAGGTTGTTGTGGTTGTCTTTCTGGCATTGGTCACACCATACCGTGGCTGAGCAAGTTCTTGTTGAGTGGCCTGTGGCTCCACATCGAAGACAGACAGGGGTGAACTTCCTTGATCGATTTCCCCTTCTGTCTAGTTTCTGCGCAACTGCTGTGAGAAGCTTTTGAGTGGGTTCCAAGGCGGCAGCAAAGGCACTGGCCATGCCTTGGTTTTGTTGTGTTTGGGTGGCCCTGGCAGCTACTTCTAACATCTCCAAGATGTCAGCCATTTTTGATAAAGTGGAGAACAGTGACTTCATTCTCGGATTTTCATTTTCAAACGCCAGTAGCTTGAACATAGATTCCTTTTGCTCTGCTCCCAGATCGGATTGAGCCATGACATTGCCAAAGTTGGTCAACAAAATGTTGAAAAGGCTCATTCATCCCTTGCTTGATGGCGGTAAATGAAGGGGCTGGAGTAGGCTCTGGGACCACATAGAGGGCTTGGCAGGCTAAGCGCGCAGCGACATGGTGGAGCGCAGTCAGGAACTGGAGCTGGACTTGGACATCTCCATAACGTCCTGAGCCCATGAGCATCTCGGCAGTTATCCCTAATAGTGGATCCCCAGGTGCTCGAGGGCGATTTGCTTCCACTTGGGCCAGGCGCTCCCATTCTTTGGCCCAGACAATCTGCTGGGAGGGGGTGAGCAGGTACCTGGACAGATTGCGGCAGTCGTGGGCGCAATTAGTGTCGGCGGTGAAAAGCCAATCCAAGACGTCCTGACCACTCTCCGATTTTAATCCTCCCTCTCTCAGGGTCTTCTTGGCTTGCTGTAAGGTTTTCCAACTGTGCTGTTCAAATTGAGGTGGCCCGTTGTTATCATGCAGAACAGGGCAAGCGATGGTGCTGGCCTACCAATCCCCTTTGAGAATGGCATTGCGGATGAAACCAGACCATCTTCCGGATCGGGGTTTATCAGCACCTTTGATGCCTTGGTTTTTTGTCGTGATCGCAGCGGGGTTGGAACGTCCTCATTGTCATCATCAGGGAGGGTGGGTGGGTCTCGATATTTATGGAAAGACGAGCGTTGTTCCACGTCTGTCATCCTTTTTTCTAAAGATTTCCCAGCCTGATTTGTTTGCTCAAGGAGGGCTTTTATTTTGTCCTCCAGGCCGATGGATGAAGCTGGTGGGGTGGCCGCTACTTTCCCATGCTCTTTTTCTGAGCTGAGAGGTGGCAGTAGGGGTGGTTTCAAGCAGCAGCTGGGGCCGCCCATCTAGGGGGCATGGGCTGTCGGCATCTTCACATTCTTTTGTACGTTTCTTTTGGTGCTCGGAGCGGGTGCTTCTTCTTTTCCTCCGGCCCGATGTCTTATAGAAACTCAGCTATAGAATGATGCGATTTTCCTGTCATGCCCTTGATGGCAAGGCCACTGTCCCTCAATTTCTAGGGAATGCCTTCTGGGTTTTACCACCCTCAGGAGGAGGAGTGGGTAGCGGAGACACTGTGGAGACATCGGATCCTGCTTCTGGTGGTGGTGCTGTAGTATCAATGCTAGCTTTTGGCGGAAGCACTGCAATGGTGGCGGCGGCAGCTTCTGCCTCGGCTTTTATTTCTTTTCGGGCATTGATCACCACTCCCCCTGTACAGTCTAATCCAGTTATGTTTTTATTCATTTCTTGAGTATGGAGGCTTCCCAACAGGTCACTGACCTCCTGCCAAAGTTCCCATGCAGCCGCAGCAGACGGGGAGGAGGAGAGTTCTTGCTCCTTCGCTCATGTCATCGGCTTTTCATTAGAGAAGGTGCTTGATGACAGTCCCATCTTTTTATTTTTCTTGGTGAATCAGGGGTGGGGAAGGAAAGTAGTAGGTCTTCTTAACTGACTCCTTGGGTTTTCTGCTAATGTTAGTTTGGGCCAGAACTGGCTCCCTTCCTTCTGGTTCGTCTGAGCAGGAGCTAGACCGAGATCTATGCCCGCATTCTCCACCAGATATAGCAAGACGAACCTCTCTTAGGGCACGGCACTCCAAAGTCCAACAAGTGTTCCAGCAGAAGTGCACAAAAAGGGCACTGAGTCTGTTGCCTCAGGATTGGTTGGCCTGACTCAGCGCTACTGCTCCAGAAGCAACTGACCTCTCTACTGACATGCTCAGGAGTGAGCTGAGCCTGTGTTTGGAAGCTCACCTTTTATTGGCCCACCAGTCCTGCTCATGCGCAGTGGGGGCCCGCCCCAATCAGGCACAGGTGGGCTTAACACCAGCTCATGCCCACTACCTGGTAATTAGTGGCACCTGCTTGCCTCATTTCACTACAGCAGCATTACTCCTGCAGAGCTAAAAGGGCAGCCCCTTCTCCCTATGACACAATAATCCATTACCAACCATAGCTCCTCCATGTGACGTAAAAAAATTTTTCCTGTAAGAAGTGAGGTGCTTTGGGGAATTCCCTGAGAAGCTGAATGGATTTGCTAAAAATACTCTGACTTTACTTATTTAACATTTTCAATTTCTGACTGTGCACCATCCCTAGAGGCAGCAGATTTCCAACAGGACCTCCATCAGCCAGTTCCTCCTCCTGGCAGTTGCAGACAAGCGGGAGCAGCAGCTCTTGCACTTCTGGTTCTTCCTGGGCACCTATCTGGCTGCCCTCCCTATCTGGCTGCCTCATCATCACCACCATCGCCTGTGACCACCACCTCCACACCCCCCATGTACTTCTTCCTCCTCAACCTCTCCCTCCTCAACCTGGGATCCATCTCCACCACTCTGCCCAAAGCCATGGCCAATTCTCTCTGGGACAACACCAGCATCTCCTACAAGGCATGTGCTGCACAGGTTTTTTTCTTTGTTTTTTTTGATGTCAGCAGAGTTTTTTCTTCTGACCATCATGTCCTACGACCGCTATGTGGCCATCTGCAAACCCTGGCACTACGGGACCCTCCTGGGCACCTCTGGCTCTGCAGCTTTAGGAGATGCCTCCAGCAACTGCACCAGCTTCACTACCCTGCACCAGGCACTCACCATGTCAGAAGCTGGGAAGGTTCTCCTCCACTGAGCTGGCACTCATCCCCTCCATCTTCACCCCTTGAAGCTCTCTCTGCCTTGCTCATCTCCCTGAGATACCCTGGCAGTGCTCTCAGCCCTGCTGCACTCTGCAGAGGAGCTGCTCCTGCCCAGAGCTGTCTCTCTGCAGCACTGCCACTTGCCAGCAGCTCCCTCCACCCCAGGAGCCCAGCTCACAGCTGTCATGAGCCCTCTGGGGGGTTGATGCTGAGCCCAGGACAATTGCTCAACAGGCAAGGAGAGGAAGCTGCAGAAGCTTCTTTCTCAACAAGAAAGTCCAAGGCAGAGTCCAAGTCCAAAGTTTCTTGCCGTCTGCCTGGGTTCCCCTGAGGGACAGCCCTGAGAAAGCATCCCCTGCAGGGTGTGGGGGGAACAGGAATCAGGAGGCAGTGATGGCAGGTGGGGAAAAGGAAGGTGCAGGTGTCTCTGGTGCTGAGGAAGCCTGGCTGTGTGTCAGGACTGCAAAGGGCCCAGCCCTGAGCCCATTCCCCAAAGAAAAGTGGCAGAATCCCCTCTCTCAGTCTGTTGGACACCCTTCTTTTGATGCAGCCCAGGATGGGCATTGCCCTTCTGGCCTTCTGCACGTGTGCACTCTTGGCTCATGTCCAGCTTTCCTTCCACCAGCACCCCCAAGTCCTTTTCTGCAGGGCTGCTTTCTAAAACCTCATCCTCCAGCCTGTCCTGATGGTGAGGATTGTTCTTATTGGAACAGAGAAAGACCCTGACAGGGTTAACTCCTGACGGGATTAATTCCTGTAACTTTCCACTGAAGCAGTGTGAACATCTTCTGTCTCGAAGATAGTTAAAAGTACAGATCTTGCTTTTAAAAACAACACTCTGCCAAGGGCAACTAGGCACTGAAGGGATTAACTTCTGTCTCAAGGTAAGTAAAAGTGTAGGTCTTTTTCTCAAAACAAGGCACTGCCAATGGTAACTAGGCACCAAAAGAATGCGAACACCTGCCACAAAGACAACATAAAAATGCCACAACCAACAGATAACGGAAAAATTATTACTAGGGTCTAATTTTGCTCTGTAACAAGATAATGAAGTCAGCGAAAACAAGAAAGATAAAGAGTTCAAGTCTGAGGAAGACTTCTTACTTCATCCAAAACTCCCTGACGACCCCCCTATATCTCCCCAAGAGAGAACTTTGCCCAGACTCCGCATGTCATGAATATTATAATTATATATTGCAATCTTATGAATATGTATGTAACCTCCACTTTAACTGTATGAATAGCCTAACCCTTTCCCCTGACCGGCGAACTCTTTGTCCAGTGCGAGCTGGGAGTTCCCCGGATCTGAAAATAAATACCTTTGCTGTTTTAAAGACTCAAAACTCTGTCTCTAAGCAGTTTTGCTGGCCTTTTTGGGCTTCATTTTGGCGACCACGAAGGGACAGGACTCCGTCGTGCCGTGATCCAGGGGGGCTGCACCCTGCACTTGGTCTTGTTGAACTCAGGAGGTTTACCTGGGTCCACCTCTCCAGTTTATCCAGGTCAATATTATGAATACAGCTGATGCACAGCACAGATCTGGCTGCAGGATTTTTGTCTGGCTTTCCCAGTTTTGTATCTCATTCTCAGTGCTGAGGGTTGCAGTCATTTGCAAACCCTTTCTGCCCCACTGCAAACCTGAGTAGGGTTCATCGTAGAATATGTGAATGCATTGATACAAATCATCCAAGTTTCAGCTGTAGCTTGCTTAGATTCTCATGCTGAATTCATCTGCCTATTTTCTCATTTTTCATAACCAGCCTCCTGCTTCCAAGTGGCAAAGACTCAAAAAGCAGCTTGTATCAATGCAACCACCCACAATACCTGTGTTCTTTCTTGTAGTGAATGATCTTGCTTGACTAACGTGATATCCTTCCACAAAGGGATGACCAAATGGGTAGATGAAGGGAGAGCAGTGGATATCATATGGGAGACAGTGTCTAAAGCTTTACTGAAGTCATGGTATAATATCCTCATAACAAAACTCAAGAAATGTGGGACAGATGATTGGACTGTGAGGAGGATTGGTAACTGGCTCAACAACAGAATTCAGAGAGTTGTGATGAGTGGCACAGAGTCAAGTTGAAGACTTGTGGCCAGTGGTGTTCCCCAGGGATCAGTATTGGGCCCAGTTTTCTTCAATCTCTTCATCAACAACCTGTATGAGGGATGGAGTATATCCTCAGCAAGTTCCTGATGATAAGAAGCTGGGAGAGGTGGCTGAGACTTGATCTAAAAGACTTCATCCAGCACTTGATCCAAAAATGTTGACTCTCTATTAATCCCCCTGTGGAGTGGGACAAAAGTACTCTCAGCAGGTTTGTCGATGAAGGACCAGGACCTTGGTTAAGGACATTTCTGCTAGACATGAATGACCAGAAGCTCTGTGTGTTTGATTGGCTTAATGCACACCAAGTGATGAAACGCGGATTTGGGGACAAAAGTTTAGGTGACCTGAAAGGGACTGCACTGCTCTGCATTGCCTGGTTTGTCTTGCTGCATGTGACAGGGAGAAGGGACTGGAGTGGACTCCCATGTGCATCCATCTGTTTGATCAGGGACTCCCTCAGCTCCTCTGCCTTGTCAGGCAGTAAGGGAAATCAGGTGCAATGCTTGGATGGAGATATGGTGGAAATGAAGAGAAGAGAAATAGTATAACACTTGTACTCTTAAGGAGGCATCTTAAAACAGGGACAAATTAAAAAGGTAATTTCCCAGCAGAAAGAAAATAAAAAAAAAATAATCATTATAGTAATTAATGATGGAATTAAAATTAAATGTAATTAACCTTTTCAATTAGAAGACAGAGAAAAATATTCTCAAAACGGGGACTTTCTGTATTTATAATTTTGATATGTGAAAATTTTTCATTCTTATTTAGTTTTGTTATGCTCGACTGTTATGAAGTTTCTGATCATTGTGCAGAGTTACTGCATATAATGCCACCAATAATTCTCTATTTGGAGACTCATCAGTCTCTGTACACCACCCATGGTTTGGTGCGTCCAAACCCCATCTTGGGAGATTTCTGGGCACTCTGCATGGTAAATGAGTTTGCTGAAGATTAGAGAAACAGAATCAAGGAATATTTTAGGTTTGAATAGGCCCTTGCAAACAGTCCCTCTCCAGAATTCCTGTAGGGCCCCCTTCAGCACTGGGAAGTCTCCCAAGAACCTTCTTTTCTCCAGGCTGAACATCCCCAGCTCCCTCACTGTGTCTTCTCAGGAGAGGTATTTCAGTCCCCTGATCATTTTTGTGGTCCCGCTCTGGGAGAGAGAGCTCTGCTCTCTGCAGAGAGGTCATTTCTCTTGAGCACTGCACTACCTTCATTGCGCCACTAGCGCTCATTGCCGTCAGGGTGAGGCTTGAGTGGCGCAGCCGGCTAGCACGCAGTACCGCAATGCTGAGGTCGCGGGTTCGAGATTCCTCAGAGCCTCACCCTAAGGGTGATTAGCGCTAGTGGCGCAGTGAAGGTAGTGAGGTGCTGGGAGAAGCAACTGACCTCTCTGCAGGCGTGCTCAGGACTGAGCTGAGCTTGTGTCTCAGGACTCACCTTTTATTGCCCCCTGGTCCTGCTCATGCGCAGTTAGGTCCTGCTCTAATCATGCACAGGTGGGCTTAACACAATCTCACGCCCACTACCTGGCAATTAGTGGCACCTGGTTACCTCATTTCACTACAAGAATCCCTTCTCTCAATCTGATGGACACTCTTCTTTTGATGTAGCCAGGATGGGATTGCCCTTCTGGCCTTCTGTACGTGTGCACTCTTGGCTCATGTCCAGCTTTCCTTCCACCAGCACCCCCAAGTCCTTTTCTGCAGGGCTGCTTTCTAAAACCTCATCCTCCAGCCTGTACTGACGGTGAGGATTGATCTGATCCAGGTGCTGCACCCTACACTTTGTCTTGTTGAACCTCAGGAGGTTCACCTGGGCTCACGTCTCCACTTTGTCCAGGTCAATATTATGAATACTACTGGTGCACAGCACAGATCTGGCTGCATGATTTTTGTCTGGCTTTTCCAGTTTTGTATCTCATTCTCAGTGCTGAGGTTACAGTAATTTGCAAACCCTTTCTGTCCCACAGCAAAAACCACAACAGTCTTTATTTGGGCCCAGCATGGGGTGCAAAGGGCAGAGATAACAACAGATCTGATCAGAGCATGTTAAAACAAATTAGGTCCTGCCCCTTCCTCCAGCCCTCACACATTCTATTTTTTTCCTTGAGACAGCCAACGTTCTTTGTTCAGCCAGGATGGTCTTTTTTGACATTGACTCACCTTACAGCTCGTGGGGATGGCCTGTTCCTGCACCTTCAAGACTTCCTTCTTAAAGATCATCCATCTTTCCTGGACTCCTTTATCCTTCAGAATAGATTCCCAAGGAATTGTGGCCATCAGGCTGCTGAAGAGGATAAAGTTTGCTTTTCAGAAGTCCAGTGTAGTAGCTTTGCCTCCACTCTTCCCTGGCAAGAATGTAGAACTCTATCAATTCATGGTTGTTGTTCCCGAAATGGCCTCCAACCTTCACATCTCCTACTGACTTGCGGAAACTGACTCTACAATTTGGAAAGTTATAGAAAGGGGTTTGTTTATTCAGCACTAGGAACACAAGGGTATAATTCCTCTGAAATATGTGCACACCAATTTTACAATGAGGCTTTTGTTATATACACTGATGTTTCACATATTCACTATATTTCTCAATACACCTATACATATGCATCACCTACTCCTGCTTTGTATTACAATTACTCCCAAGAGGTCATTCTCATACTCTTCTCCCTCCTATGTTTCAATAATGTCTCCTGGTGGTGGTCGTGAGGGTCATGAGGGTGAAGTAAAATAAAGCAAAGGTCTTTCTCTATGTAAACTTTTCACCTCTTCTTCTCTGGGAACGGCCATTTTTTCAGTCTTCAGCCAAGCTGACAACGTTTTGTTTCTTATCTCAAGGTTTCTATAGTTATCACTTTAGCACATGTATTTCCCTTATAAGGTGATGACTACGTAAACGATTTCTTAGCTTCTATTAAACAAGCATTCTGTGTTAGCTTCTCTCAGGTAAATGTGACCCCTAGACAGTTACTAGCAGGCATTTTATATCAACCCTTACATCACATATAACCCACGATCAAGCAGCCAAGCACTGTGATAAACATCCCTGCTTTAGAACCTTTCCTGGGCTGTAAAGTTTGTTTCCGCACCTCACACCCTTCGACAAATTTCCAGCCAATCCCCAAGCAGTGGTCAAACCCCGCAGCACACTCACTCCACTTTATGTCCTGAGTGTGACATCTTGTGGTATGGAATGACCCTGACTGGAATAACTGTCTTTCAGCAGCCTTTATATGTTTAAATCTCACTGCAAATAACTATTAAAAATATTTCTTTTCAGATTATCCCGTGTACAAACCTAACCTCATTAGAGGCATCTTGTACCCAGCAGGTGCCCGTTCCATGATTTCGTGATCCTACCCAACTGAAGACAACCCTGCCCCTGTCCCTGTGGAACTCACTTCTTAATCCCATCCACAGCATCATCCTCAGTCAGCAGTAGTGTCTCTTGGAGCTGCTCGAGGACGAGCTTCCCGTGCTCCTCCTGCTGCATGATCCTACAGATCATTCCATGACCCTCGAGACCATTCAGATTCACAGAATGCCTCAGGCTGGAAGAGACCCCTGAGCATCTCCTTGTCTGAGTGCCCTGCTCAAGACAGGATGAAACAGATGAGGTTGCTGAAGAACTTCCCCAGCGTGGTTTCATCCACAAAGGGGCTGAAAGTGCCTTTTGTCCCACCCACAGGGGGATTAAAAAGACAGCAAACAGTGTTGGCACAACTTCTGGACACTGAGGCACCAACAATGCTTGCCAGTAGGACTGTGAATCACTGATGGCACTGTGACCCTCATCATCTCGTGAACTTCCCACCCACCACATCACCCACCTCTTCAATCCAGACATCACCAGTCTGGCTACAAAAGGGCAATGGTTAGAGCATGTCAAGGGCTTGTTAAAGGCCAGGTGCACCCCATACCTTTGTGTGATCTGCCCATTCTGCTTCAGCAATCCCCTCTTTGTCCTTCACTGCGGGAGAATCAGTGGACAACACACAGATTAATGTAATCCAAGTATTGTCGTTTATTGGGAGCAGCAGTAGCCCTTTATACACAGGCAGGCTGATAACAATAATACAAACATTTTGCCGATTGTTACAACACATTTTTTGTACACTGCAGTGCATTATCTAATGGGTTTAATACAACTCTTTATGTGTTGTCTATGAGATGATTTCCCAGCCTGTTATTCTTCTTTTCTACTGCCAACTCCCTTATCTTTTCCACATAGATGATCTTTCAGTAACCTTGCAGATAGGCCTCAAGGCCCTTAGCTCACTCTGGTTAAAGCTGAATAGTCAGGATTGCTTTTTCTTCCAAAAAGTATCAACAATTCCCCCTTTTTTTTTTGAGCAATCAAGACTTGCTTCATTGTGTGATATAATGTGCTGAAGATGCATTGCCATATATGACATACTAATAATACAAAAGCAATAATAACATAATAATACAAAAGCAGTAATAACTAATATAATTGATAAGCCTTGTCTAATTAAATCTCTAAGATATCCCTATATCCCTAAGCGATTTTAGCATTCATCTAACCCGGTATGTGCAACAGTTAATCTTTATTTATTTCTTTTTAATTATTTTTTTTCTTATAATGTAATCTTTATCAATTGTATCTCATTCATGAGGGTATACGCTCTTTCCATGGTTTGACCCATCGTGCAGGTTCCCAGCATAGTGCTTCACCTGTAAATAAACACAAATATCCTCGGCCAGTCATTTTTACTTTAGCTGGACATTTCCCTTCACTTTTTTTTTTTTTTTTCTAATAAAAAAAATTAAACACAGCCAATCAAGTGCAGAGGGTAGATCACCACCGTGTAATCTTCTTAAAGACATGTACACATCCTGTAGTTTCTTAGCAGTAAGTCTTCTGGAAATCATTCCTTTGTTGTAATTTTGTTTTTTGTGGTCATTGATTATATCAATAATCCTTTTTTCCAATTACCATTTATCATCACCTTAAGAATAGATTTATCTAGATTTGCAGCAGCACTATACTCTGTTGTTGAACTGAAACTGTAAGTTTTTGGACTTAACACACAGCTCCTTGGAGGAGCTGTTTGCGACAGCAGCGGCGGCAGCGGCGTCGCCGGCCTCAGCAGCAGCCCGAGCACAGGCGGCAGCAGTGGCAGCAGAGGGAGTATGAGTCGCGCTGCCCACTCGCTGCTTCTTATTGTGACCACCCACGGAACGTTGTATAATACATCGGTGTTCTGTCTAGGAATCGCAGCTGCATTTTCACACAGCATTTACCATTTATGATGAAATTGCAGTTGTTGAGAAGGTGTTAACAGAGCATTAATGAGCATTTTGTGTCATATGGCGTCAACTATTGATCAGTAAAAGGATGTTGCAAAAGGGATTGAGTAAATGACGATTTCAAACTGAAGCCAGGTAAAACCTAGAAAGCGAATATAGTGTAGCAGTACAGGAATTAGAGAGTTAAACTCAATATGCAGGCTTAAGCAAAGCATAGAGAACTTAGTGTAGGGGGATGGTCTGAAAGGCGGGGGCATGCAGCGCTGCTGTATGCACAACCCTATGTTTTGAGACTGTTCAGAGTTTCAAGGACACCCTGTCCTGGACGTTAGAATAGGAGAAGGTACAAAGTGAAAAACAAGTGGCTTCTACCCCTGCACCAATAGGATTTGCTTTTGCTGCATGTGAACAGCACTGGGTGACCTGTAGCAGGTAGTTTTGGAGTGCGGTGGAGGGGGGTGTGACCACTGTAACAGTATATAAGCGATTTTCGTACGTAATAAAAGCCCTTTTTTCTGGAAGCATTGATTATACCTCTATGAGGACTCATCTTTGACTTCTGCGCCGAGCCCCTAAGGTCGCCACCTCCCGCAACATGGTGGGGAAAGTGGGCAGCAACAGTAGCCGTGACGATGGACAAGGTCTAGCCCGTGATTAGGCGAACCAGGAAGAGGGGAGCCGAGATTGGCGGAACATAGCGCCGACAAAGAGGCTGAAGAGGCGGGATAGTGTTGGGAAATGGTTCAGAAATATACAGATTGCGAGCAATCCTGACTTACTTCAGCTTAGGCTACAGTGGGTTAATGGTTATTGAGGCCTTGTTAGAGGCTTTATGAGAATGAGCTAATGGGAAAGAGAAAACTAATTGGCAGCAGAAGAGAAAAATAATTATGTGAGAAGAGTTGTCCCGTGAAAATGGAATGTGTAATTGGAATACAAAGCCACCTGCATGATAAGATGGTGTAAACAAGGCTTCTCTATATAAGTGAGTGCAAATTATTAATAAACGATTTCATACAATCATATTGATGTGCACATGGAATCCTTAAGCCTCCGCAGACTTTTTCCCACAAATGGCGCCCGAACAGGGGCTAAGGGTGGCCCGGACCAGGGACTCTCATGCTGTTGCTTCCAGGAGCAATGAAGACAGCTGAAATGACAGAGGAGCGATGAAGCCAGCCGAAAGGAGATTGCTGCCCCGGCAGTCTATGTAGCTGGTGCCCAGCTACGGAATAAACGAGATCGGAATTGAAGAATCTTGCCCTGATCAGGTGAGCGGCTGGGGAGGAGATGGGGTCTACACTCTCTAAAGAAGAAGAGGCAGTAGTTAAGCTCCTCCAATGTATTCTCTCTAAGAGAGGTTTATTACACAAAGGCAGGACCTTACAAGAATTATGGAAATGGGCACGGGATAGAGACTTGATCCCCTCGATGGGTGCTGTTTTTGAGTTACATACTTGGGAAGCCATAGGTATTGCCCTATGGGATAAAATTAGAGATGGAGATAAGGAGGCACAACGCTTAGTGACACTCTGGAAATTGATTAGAGAAACCTTAAAAGAAATGAAAAGTGAGAGGGCAGCAGCAGCCTCAGCGTTTGCTGTCTTCACGCCTGATCTACCAGTACCGATGAATGCTCAAAATATGAACTTGACCTCCAAACAGTTATTTGAGGCACCTAAAATACCCTTACCAGCACCTGAAGGGACTATACTGATTCAAGCTCAGCCAACTGTGCCATTTGACCCTGGGGGTCAGATGAAAAGTAAAAATGGGACCGAGAAGCAAAACAAAAAGCGACCGAAAACACCACCAGAATCATCGGAGGACCCAGAGGGAGAGAAGCTGGAAAAAACAGCGAGGAATCTTGGAATGCAGACTCCCCACCTTGCGCATGCCTGCCGCGGCTCCCGGCTGCTCTGCCACCTCTGCCTTCCTTTCCACCTCCGATGCTTGATTTATCTTCTTGACCCCAGTTGCCATCAATTAGTCCTCTGCTTCACCTGTCAACACCATCAGTTCCTGCTATAGAGCAACAACCAAGGAAAGAACTGGGACTCGGAGACAAGCAACTAAGGGAACTGCTGAAGAAACTGAAAGAACTGGAGACCAAGGATGAGTATACCCCTGAAAAAAACCCTAGTTTTTGCTCTGGGGAACATTGCGAACAACCCAGGGCACTAATCCATTTTTACCCCCTGATCCGTTCCCTATTCCTGCTCCTACTTCCCTTAACCCTTTAACACCCACTGCTCCACCTCTTCCAGATCCAACATGAGGAGGGGAGGGTGGTGGGGGGGATACTGGGGGGGTGGTAGTGTGTATCCAGTAACTAGATGGAAGGGAATTATTCAAAATGCTATAGTTGAAGGAGAAATGGTTCCCAATATGAGTCCAATGGTTTTCCAGTGATTATGGGACCAGGAGGAGGAGGTCAATGGGTCGCATTAGATTGGAAAATGATAAAAGAAGCCAAAGATGCCATTTTGCAGTACGGTTTGAAATCGGTTTGAGTCATTTACTCAATCCCCTTTGCAACATCTTTATACTGCTCAATAGTTGACATCATATGACACAAAAATGCTCATTAATACTCTGTTAACTCCTTCTCAACAATTGCAATTTCATCATAAATGGTAAATGCTGTGTGAAAATGCAGCTGTGATTACTTGACAGAACACCGATGCATTACACGGAGTGCAATCACAAATGTTACTGGGTGCTTGTCCTTTTGTACGTGCAGATTTGCAGGCATGGGTTCAAACGGAAGTGTTACAACTTTCACAAGAACTGGCGTATAAAGCTTTGCAAACTGTTCATGCTCCTGTACAAGGAACCCCCTTCCATTACAAATATTAAACAGGGGGGAGCAGAGCCATATTCAAAATTTGTGGATCACTTATATTCAGCGATAACATCACATCTGGATTTGTCAGAAGAGATGAAAAAAAAAAAAAAAATTTTTTTTATATGTCGGCCTACGACAATGCTAATGAAAAAACTAAACGTGCATTAGGAGTACTCCCAAAAGGTGCTACAGCAGCCCAATTTGTAGAAGCTGCTTAAGATAAAATGCTTAAGATAAAGTTGCTTAAGGACCATCATTGCAATACAGTTCTCAATACTGATGTATATTGTGGTGCATGGTACACTGGTGTTTCATACAGAGTTAAAAAACTTGGTTGGTAATTATACTTGAAGTTTTGGTTTGCGAGATTTTACCACTTCATTTTATTTTAGGCTAACTTCAGCAGATTTTAGTAGCAATGTCATTTTATTTTTGAATCTTCTAGTGGTTGTTGTTAATTTTTCTTATATATTGGTGAGGAGTAAAAAAAAACAAAACAAAACAAACAAAAAACCCAACCAAACAAAAAACCTAAACAAAACACACAGTATGAGAATGAGTATGCCTTTTTGGAGGCTGAGAGTTGCTGCGGAGAGTGAGAGCTGCTCCTGGTACAGAGAGCACCCCTACTCCTGCCTACGCAGCCGTTTCTCGCCCCCCTGCACACACTACTTCTGCTCAGAAAATGAGCCCTGCTGCAGACACCACAGCAGAGAAAAAAAAAAAAAAAAAAAAAAAAAAAAAATGGTGTGTGTGTGTGCCTTTGCTGTTTATAGGCTCGGAATTTTGTCTCTAAACAATTTTATTAGGCTTTTTTGGGCTTCAATTTGGCAACCATGGAGGAAACCAGGACTCCACCATGCCGTGACCTGGGAGGGGTCTGGGGACGCTTTTGGGGCCCCCGACGAATTTTTGTCAGATAAACCTCCTCTACCCCCTTGGTTCTACACACCAGTGGACATCTGACCTTCCTCATACTTAAAGGGTATTTAAGTCCTTCCACTGCAGTGTGAAATGTGCTTTTGTATTGTGTTGTATTGATAACAGTCTTTTGTTAAAGTTGTAATTCATGTGATCGTTTATATGTTGTTTATGGGATCTATATCTATATCTTGATTGTTGATTGTGCTATTCTGTTGCACTGCTAAGCAGATGAACTTAACTTCTGATATTTTAACACAGATGCTAAAAGGTGTTGATAGTGTCAGACATGCAGTTTTACAATTTTGTGCTGCCACTGACTTTTTATTGTTAGCTTTTAGGTTATGGTTGTGAAGACTTGGATAGGGTGTATTTGCATAAATTTATCTGATCATTCAGAGTCAATTCACAACCGAAAACTATTGATTAAGATAACATGAAAAAAATAACTGTTGCGTATACTGGGTTAGATGAATGGTTAAATCATTTAAGGATGTGGGGATATCTTAGAGATTTAATTAGACAAGATTTATCAATTATATTTGTTAATATTGGTTTTGATTATTAAAAAAAAAAAAAAAGGGCAGAGCACGATGTCAAGACATTTCTGGAGTGGACCCGAAACAGATCATTTTGCCCCTTATGCAGGACTATTTGGTTTGGCTACTACAAATTTCAACGGACCTGCAAACAGCCTTGGCACAGTTTGGCGGGGAAATGACGAATTCTTGCCCCTCATATCGCTTGTTACCGCTTTTATCTAACATGCAGTGTGAGTCATGTAGTTTTTTGTCTGACACTCCAGTGGACTGCATAACTGTCTTTACGGATGCTGGAAAAAAATCCCGTAAAGGTTTTGTTACATTGTAGGAGACGCCTGCGTAATGGAAAGAACATTTAATTCAAGGGAAGTTATTTGACTCTTTGCAAACCCTTGAACTTGCCGCGGTTATTTGGGTTTTTGAAACGTGGAATAATACTGCTGTAAATATAGTCTCTGATTCACTTGATGTAGTAGGTATTGTTTTGAGAATGTAACATGCCATTTTGAAGGAAATTTCGAATAAGCATTTGTATTTCTTATTGCAGAAGTTATTGAGACTCTTAGCAGAAAGAGAACATCCTTATTTTATCACTCATATCCGGAGTCATCTTAGTGACCGAGGTTTGGCTATCGGTAATAACCGAGCTGACTATTTAGTTGCACCAGCGTGGACTGGTCCTTCTGTTGATGTTTTTTCACAAGCTCGACAATCTCATGCATTTTTTTCATCAATCTGCTAAAGTGCTAGCGAAGTACCTCAGTCTATTAAGACGGATAATGGCCCCGCTTATTCTTCTGCTCGTTTTCGACAGTTTTGTGGACAGTGGGGTATTCGACATGTTACTGGTATTCCTTTTAACCCTACGGGTCAAGCAATAGTGGAACGTTGCCATTCGGTGCTAAAGACACTCCTTGAAAGACAAAAAAAAGTGTGAGGAAGGGAGTCCTCCTCCGGACCTGTTAAGGCTGTATATGTCATGAACTATTTACGCCTTACAGGAGAACTTACAGAACCTCCGATACTGATTCACCAAAAAGCTTTAGCAGACTTTGCTTCGGAACCTTCCCACAAAATTTTGGTGGAATTCAAGAATTCCATCACTGGACAATGGGAAGGGCCAGCAGAGGTGAAACTGACTGGTCGAGGTTATATGTGCTTACTTACAGGTACTGGAGTGCGTTGGGTACCGAGCAGATGGGTTTGATCATGGAAACAAATGCCTTTAAATATAGATTCACAAGTGATGATGTTTCTGATACAAGTATTTGGTTTGGGAGATTGTACTGATTTATTTTATTTCAGGCTGATTCCACCAGATTTTAGTAGTAACAGTGTTTTGGTTTTTAAAGTTTTTGGTAGGTGTTATTAAATTTTTCTCATATGTTGGTATAGAGTACGGTAAAGTCATGAGAATGTTTTTCAGAGGTCGAGAATTGCTGCGGAGAGAAAGAAACTTCCCCCCTGACTCTTTCCCCTGCGGCTGCTTTTCAACCCCCCTTCGTGTGGCTGTTGATTGCTGCCAGCAAGTTTGCTACAGCTGCAGGTGCTGCCTCTGCCCCCGCAGATACTGTAGCTGCGAACCCTGTTGGGAGGGGGGGCAAAGGACACCACATAGCCTCATTAAAAAAAAAAAAAAATAAAGTTTCTCTAATGTCTTCTGAAAGATATGAAGCAGAAGTGGGAAATATTTTTACATTTTTCTGGCCACTAAATGTCCAGGCCTGAATCTTGGTAGGCAATAACTTGAGGGTTGCCTGCTACTCATGAAAGATAGTGATATTTTCTTTTCTTTGACAGGAGATTTTAGCTATCCATGACATAGAATTTTTTTTAATGTGTTCAGCCATATAAAAAGATTAAGACGTTAACATATAAAAAAAATAATTTAATTTCAATTAGGTAGTGTCACTACTCTGCTTTTATGCAAATTCCAGATATTTTAAAACACAACCTACTTTGATGGGCACATTGATTATAATTTGTTCTGTTATTTTAGAGAAGAGTTTAAAAGATGCTCAAAGCTGCACTGCAAAATACTGGATACTGTGCAGGGGAGTGGTGTGATAGAAAGAAATTTCTTCAAGTTTAGTTTGAAACCATTAGAATACATGATTCAATAATAAAACTATTTTCATTTAATACAATCATAAAAAAAAAAAGGGAGGGGAAAAGACAAGGGAAGAGCGTATACCCTTGTGAGAAGAAAAAAGAGCGTGACCTCATGAGAGCACTAATGAGTTATCAATAACATTTTTGATCAAACTGGTCAATGCAACAATTGGGCCTAGAATAAAAGTGCAAATTTGAAATTTGGGTTTCTTGCTGTTTCATTTGTATCAGCAGCAGGAAAAGCCTTTGGTAAGAATTGATAAAAATCATAAAATATACCAGTTAGCTTGTTGGCTTACAGATTTAATTAGGCAAGACTTATCAGTTATATATGTTATTATTGCTTTTATATTACTAGTATGTTATTATTGCTTTTGTATTAGTATATATGTTATTATTTTTTTCGCATTATTGGTATGTTATTGCTTTTGCATTACTAGTATGCTGTTTATGACAATATATCATTAGCATGTTATCTTATGTAACGAAATAAGTCAGAATTGCTCAAAAAACAAGAAGGGGAATACGTTGGCGAAACAGTTCAGAAATATACAGATTGTGAGCAATCCTGACTTACTAGGCTACATTGGGTTAATGGTTATTGAGGCCTAGTTAGAGGCTTTCTGAGAATGAGCTACTGGGAAAGAGATAACTTAATTGGCAACAGAAGAGGAAAATCATTAGGTGAGAAGAGTGTGAATGGAATGTGTAATTGGAATACAAAGCCACCTGCATGATATGATGGTGTAAACAAGGCTTCTCTATACAAGTGAGTGTACGTTGTTAATAAACGATTTCATACAATCATATTGATGTGCACATGGAATCCTTAAGCCTCCGCAGACTGTTTTCCCACAGGACGGGGTAACAGCCTGAGGGGTAGAACGAGTCTGCATGTGGGCAGCTTTTGGCTATGGCTTTGTTTTTAAAATGGAGGGTCAGCTTTTCCCCCTTTTGGATGCAATATGCACGTTTTTTTTACGGGGCCTTTCAGGAAAGACGTACTCTCCTTTGTCTGTTGTATATTCAGACCTAGATGGGGGGTACTCTAGCATCAGATTAGGGTTAGCACTGATTTCAGAATTTTGCTCTCCAGATTCCTCAGCTTCGTCAATTTTTATGAAGTCTCCAAATTCTACCAACATGCCACCTTCAAGATTTTCTAATGATTGGCACATTTCTTCTTTCTCCTGCCAAATTATAGCGGCCAGGATAAAAAAGGCACGAGCATGGAAATAGTCTACACCGAGTTTTTTCACTTGTTTTTTGGATTCTTTGTCAAGAGCGGAACGATTGTCTAAAATTTTTACACATCTAGCCAGGGGGGTAAAGTCTCCCTTCTTATAATTTTTGTAAATCAGATCATAAAGAGTTTCCTTCGGGGTATATTTATGAGTTGTTAGGTGGTCCCAGAAGGGATGAACCAGAGCATATTCATGAAATTCTTCTTCCTTATAGAAGGGAACAGTCTGGTCTTGAACCCCACTGGTACTGGTAGAACTAGCCATAGAATCCATTTGTTTTTACTTTTGTTTTAAACTGTCTTAAATTTCTTTAAGAATAAGTTTTGCAATTCAGGTGTCAGACTAAGAGCAGGCTCTAATACTTTCCTCAATTATCCTGCCGACTACGCCAATTAAAGATGTTACAATCCGAGCTACTATTTTATATTTTGATTGTGAAGAAAAACCAGCCACTACTCATAGACTTCACCCGAATTAACAAAAGTAACAAGCTTTATGGTTTAAACAAATTACAAAGGTTTATTTTAGGGAAGGAGACAATAACGCCACCTTTAAAAAGGAAAAACAAGTTTGCAAGAAGAAAGCTTTTACACTGTGGTATACATGTGGAACCGAAAATATAAAAAATGTCTCTCGGGTCCAGTTTTGTTTTCCCTTCGCTCGGCTGGTAAATACCATATGTTTATCTCAAGGAATGCCTGACAGACACCTGGTCGCCCAAACCTAGCAGGGTTCCAGGAGACAAATATAAGAAATGACTCATCCCAGGAAGCCTGGAGATTTGTATGTATCAGGGCCATCTTGAATGAAGTGACCCCCCCTTTCTTTTTGGTGGATAAATAACCCTAGGAAAAGATGGGAAAAGGGCGCTCTTCTTCGGCTCGATGCATCCTCAACTCGTCACCCCGATTCCCAGCTACGAAAAGGCATAGCAGCGACGCAACAGCGAAAACCAGAAGCAACCCTCCAGCCCGAGGCCTGGCCCTGCGCGGACAGTGATATTTTCTCTCTTTTGTTTCTCCCTTTGTTACTCTTAACGACCATCGATTAAGAGGACTACTTTATAGAAAAGGCCTTATTGCTAGTAAAACCGGCTTTCCCTGTTTAGAAATAAACTTTTGTAACTAATTTTAAATCCAGCAGTCTGGTTACTTGTCAATTCAAGCGTCGTCTCTGAGTCAGTGGCTGGATTTTCCTCACAATCAAAATATAAATAACTCTGATCGTAACATACACAAATTAGTCACCTTGGAGAGAGAGTTGTTAAGAAAAGAACAATCGAGTTTTATCACCGTCCGCTGGCCCTGGCCTCTGGCTTGACTGGGGGGGACGTAGGATCCGTCGCTCCTGCTTGCTTGGTGTTCTCCGCTTCTCCGTTCCTCTGCTGTTGCTGTCCTGTAGCTGAAGCTGAAGTAGCGAGAGAAGGGGGGGAAAGAGAAAGCCGCCTCTTCTCCTTTTCCTCTTGTATTCATATTGCAAAAAGGGGTCTGTCTTTTCACACATCACTGGCACATAGACTTGCTAAAGATGACACAGATTTTTGACATCCCAAGAATTTATCTTTTGTTTATTCACATCTTTCAGTCTTTGTTGTCTTGATAATTTGACTGTCTTTGTCTGGACCAGGTACCAGGAAGCGACCTGATAGGCACTCTTACCTTTAGGTACCTCTCAGGCATGATATGGTGAGGTAAAGATCTGTTAATTGAGAGTATGTTTGGTATGTTAAAAGAGCAGAAAAAATACTGATTCAAGAGTCATATTTTGTATTTTCAAAGTGTTTACATCAACCTCCCTCAGGAGTCAGCAGCTGCCCTGGGTGACCATGGACTGTGTGTGGCAGAAAATGCCCTGCATGTCCATGGAGAAGGAGGTGGAAGCCTGCTCCCAGCCCTCCACAAGACGCCAAGGTCAGTGAATGAAGGAAGGGCCAGAACAGAAGTTCCCCTGCAGGCTGTGGGGAGAGGGCAGCTGTCCCCTGCAGCCCATAGAGGAGCACGGAGGGGCAGATGTGGATCTGCAGCCTTGGAGCACCCTTCACCAGGGTGATGTCACTTATAAAATGAAACACGTAAAATTTTTGAAAAAGTCACATTTGAGCAAGGTGAGCCTGGCTGGGGCAAGGGGCAGGAATGTGAGATGGCTTTTGTCTCTCTGTGTCTAGATTTCTGAGTTCCATGGGGACAGGGACAGGGTTGGCTTCATTTGGGTGGGAGGTGTCCCTACCCATGCATGCAGGGGGTTTGAAGAAGATGATCTTGAACCCTTCCAAGCCAACCCATTCCATGATTCTATGATTCTGTGACATGGTCCCAGACAATTCCAGGCCTGGGCTCTCGACAGCACCACCAGGGCTTTCTGATGGGGTAGGTGCAGTTTTGCAGCTGTTCCCTTTACAGCTGAGACACCGGCCCGATGAGGAGCCATGACAGCATCTTCATATTCTCGTACTGTTTTAATCCCATCACCCCCAGTTGGTTCCATTTCTCCAGGAACCCATAACATTACTGATAGTGTATCGTTAAATGGGGATGGTGCAGCATGCACAAACCTTTGCCTCACAGGTTTAGGGCATGGCATGCGATAAGGACCTACAGTCTCATCATTGGTATAGATCACATCTCGTACAGCCAATTCTTTGAGATACTCCATAGCTTATCCAAGTGTGGGTATTTTGACCTTTGGGGAGTCTATTTCCACTTTATAGGGATATTTCCACTGTGCATGAAATGTGTATCCTATGTGTATCTCCTAGCTGTGTGAAAAACCCCTGTGCCATGTTGAAGACCAAATCACAACTACGGTTCGTAATGAGCTCTTACCAAGAATGAACCACAGAGCAACAGTAATCCCAGATAAAAAGCCACAGATCACATACCCTGAGTACCAAAGATACAGCATGATTGGTTTGATTTCCAACCCTGTGAAATTTCCGGAGAAAATAGTTTGATTCCAACTCAGCGGAGCCATCTGGGTATCCTCCCACTGAAGTCAAAATTCAAACTATTCATATAAATGAGTTGAAATTTCAACTGGGCTCAAGCTAATTATCTTAAGCCACACATTGGGCTCCAATAAATCTGTCACGGTTTAACGCTGGTCCAGCAATTCACCGAATGACAGAAGCTCTCTCTTAATGCCCCTCCCCACCCTGATAAAGAAAGGAGAGAGAATAAGGGAGAGAGACTTATGGGTTAGATACTGAACTACACAGCTTTAATGAAACAGTAATGACCAAAAGGAAAAATTACTAAATATATACAAATATTCAGAAAAATGGGACCATGTTCCTCCCCCCTCACCCCCATTTTCTTTCATGTCACCACCAAGGCTTCAGGGCAACCCTGGGAAAGTCCAGTCTGAACTCCTGGAGTCAGCAGGACCAGATTGTTTCTTTATCATTTATTTGCATGAAGATGACTGTAAACATTTTGCAATTTTGGTTCCTTCTGTAAACTGTCAAGTTCCTATGGGAAGGTATGAGTGGGTAGTGTTGCTACAGGGTCTGAAAATCAGCCCATTAATTTGTCAATATATTGTGCATTCAGCATTGAAACCAGTTCATCGAGCTCATCCTTGGATTATGATCTCTCATTATATGATAATGTTTTGCTTTGTGCAAGTGATGAAGGTCAAATTCAAAAATGTTTACCATTATTTGCCAAATATCTGGGAAATTATGGCTTAGAGATACCTCCTGAAAAAATGCAGTCATATTGAATTCCTGGACATACCACTCGTGACTCACGGCCAGATGGATTTAACTCCATTGACCACAACTCTTGGGGCATGGCCATCCAACCAGGATGATCTGCTCCATCAACCTTCCTGGGACTGAGGTCACACTGACAGGTCTGTAGTTTCCCCGATAATCCTTCTGTCCCTTCTTATATATGAGGATTACATCATCAGATTTCCAGCCTTCTAATGTCTCTCCAGTGATCCAGGACTGCTGATCAATGATGGAAAGGGGCTTGGCAAGCACTGCCACCAGCTCTTTCAGCACTCTTGGGTGCATCCCATTCGGTCACACACAGATTTATGCACATCCTCATGGTGCAGCAGGACACTGACCATCTCATTCTGGATTATAGAATCATAGAATCATAGAATTGGCTGGGTTGGAAGGGACCTCAGAGATCATCAAGTCCAACCCTTGAACCACCGTTGCGGTTGCTAGACTATGGCACTGAGTGCCACATCCAGTCTCTTTTTAAATATCTCCAGGGATGGAGAATCCACCACTTCAGTGGGCAGCCCATTCCAGTGCCGGATCACTCTTTCCGTAAAGAAATTCTTTCTAATATCTAACCTAAACTTCCCCTGGCACGACTTAAGACCATGCCCTCTTGTCTTGTTGAAAGTCGTCTGGCAAAAGAGACCAATCCCCACCTGGCTACAACCTCCTTTCAGGGAGTTGTAGAGAGCCATGAGGTCTCCCCTGAGCCACCTCTTCTTTAGGCTGAATAACCCCAGCTCTCTCAGCCTCTCCCTCATAGGGTCTGTGCTCGAGTCCCTTCACCAGCCTGGTTGCCCTCCTTTGGACCTGCTCCAGGACCTCGACATCCTTCCTGAACTGAGGGGCCCAGAACTGGACACAGTACTCGAGGTGTGGCCTCACCAGCGCTGAGTACAGGGGCAGAATCACTTCCTTGGACCTGCTGGCGACACTGTTCCGGATACAGGCCAGGATGCCATTGGCTTTCTTGGCCACCTGGGCACACTGCTGGCTCATGTTCAGCTTCCTGTCAATCCAGACTCCCAGGTCCCTTTCTGCCTGGCTGCTCTCCAGCCACTCTGTCCCCAGCCTGTAGCGCTGCATGGGGTTGTTGTGGCCAAAGTGCAGGACCCGGCACTTGGCCGTGTTAAACCTCATCCCATTGGAATCAGCCCAACTCTCCAGTCTGTCCAGGTCCCTCTGCAGAGCCCTCCTGCCTTCCAGTTGATCGACACTTCCCCCCAGCTTAGTGTCGTCTGCGAATTTGCTGATGATGGACTCAATCCCCTCATCTAGATCATCAATGAAGATATTGAACAGAACTGGGCCCAACACTGATCTCTGGGGGACACCACTAGTGACCGGCTGCCAACTGGATGCAGCCCCGTTCTGCACCACTCTCTGGGCCCAGCCCTCCAGCCAGTTCTTAACCCAGCACAGGGTGCTCCTGTCCAAGCTGCGGGCTGATAGTTTTTTCAGGAGGATGCTGTGGGAGACGGTGTCAAATGCTTTGCTGAAGTCCAGGTAGACCACATCCACAGCCTTCCCCTCATCCACCAGGCGGGTCACCTGATCATAAAAGGAGATCAGGTTGGTCAGGCATGACCTGCCCTTCCTAAACCCATGCTGGCTGGGTCTGATCCCTTGCCCATCCTGCAGGTGCTGTGTGATTGCACTGAGGATGATCTGTTCCATGACCCTGCCAGGCACTGAGGTCAGGCTGACAGGACTGTAGTTTCCTGGGTCCTTTTCCGGCCCTTTTTGTGGATTGGCGAGACATTCGCCAACACTGGGATGTCCCCAGTGAGCCAGGACTGTTGGCAGATGATAGAGAGAGGCTTGGCAAGCTCTTCTGCCAGCTCCTTCATTACCCTTGGGTGGATCCCATCTGGTCCCATAGAATCTCCCTGCTCTTGGTCCCTGTCCCCTAGCCTAGGGAGTCGAATTCCCTGAATATAACTGTCCCTGCTACTAAACACTGAGGCAAAGAAGTTATTAAGCACTTCAATCATTTCCTCATCTATTGGTATCATGTTTCCTCCTACATCTATCAGGTGATGGGGGGGGGGTCGTCTGCCTCCGCGTCCTGGTTGGGGGGGTCTGAAAAAGACTCCAAATACAAGATCTCCCTTACTTGCCTTCCCCTTTTTTCCTTAACTATAAACATTCAACTTTGTCATCCCTGGAATCAAGCTCTATGAAGTCAAAACGTTCCCTAACATATAGAGCCACTCCACCACCTCTCCTGCCATGCCTATCTCTTCTGAAAACCTTCTGTCCATTCGCTGCAGTGTTCCAGCTTTTAAGAGTCATCCCACCACATTTCTGTGATGACAACTACATCACAGCTGTCCTGCTGTGCAATGGCTTCCATCTCGTCCTGTTTGTTGCCCATGCTCTGTGCATTGGTGTAGATGCACCTCAGCTGGGCCTCCTTTTGTCTGGGAGTAGCCCTAATCACCTCCTGATTATACTCCAATATTCCCATAGCCCCCAACCTCACACCAACTCCTGTGTTCCCCCAGCCATGTGCAGTGCCATTCTCCTCCTTCACCAAGACACAGGACTGGGAGCCCTTGCTTGCACACCCTTCTCCCCCAGTTTCTAGTATGTCACATTCAGGCTCCTCTCCAGTGACCCCACTTTCATCCCTGGTCCCCTACATACCTAGTGTAAAGCTCTGCTAATTAGCCCTGCTCTCTCCTGTCCTAAACCCCTTTTACCTCTGTGGGATAAGCTCTTCCCATTCCTTGTTAGGAAGCCTGGTCTCCTGTAAATCCAGCCTTGGTCAGAAGAACTGATCCCTGGAGAAGTAAGGAGCAGGGTCAGCAGAACTGTCACCTTGGAGGTTTGGCAGGCAAATTTTGGCCTCTTTCAGAGTCTGGTTGAGAGAATCCCTTGGGAGGCAGTCCTGAAAGGCAAGGGATTTTAGGAAGTCTGGATATTGCTCAAGAAAAGACTCTAAAAGGTGAAGGATCAGAT
Organism: Calypte anna; assembly: GCF_003957555.1. Taxonomy (NCBI): domain Eukaryota; kingdom Metazoa; phylum Chordata; class Aves; order Apodiformes; family Trochilidae; genus Calypte; species Calypte anna. Next base: position 12,527,671 of record NC_044276.1, on the reverse strand, counting down.
GGCCCCATGTGCTGTAAGATGAACTGTTGGGGAAAGATGCCCAGCATGGCTGAATAGAGAGATCTGGTTAAAACTCATCTAAAAAAGGAGAGTTTGTGGCCTTTGGAAAAAAGGAGCAAGACACTCAGAGAGACTAAAAAGATGTCAGGAGGCTACAGAGGGAAAAAATAACAATGGCCAAACACAGTGTGAAATTGATCTGGATCCTGCCATTGAAGAACATAATCAGTGTTTCTGTGAACACATTAACAACAAAAGGAGGGTGAAAGAGAGCCTTCATCCTTTATTGGATGCCAGGAAGAAACAGTGACCAAGGGTGAGGAGAAGGCTGAGGTACTTAATGCCTTCTTTGTCCCAGCCATCAGCAGTAGGAGCAGTTGTTCCTGGGGTACCCAGTCCCCTGAGCTGGCAGACAGGGACAGGGAGCAGAATGGAGCCCCCATGATCCAAGGGGAGATGGTCAGTGACCTCCTGCACCACCCAGAGACACACAAGTCTATGGGGCCAGATGGGACCCACACAAAGGTACTGAGGGAGCTGGCAGAAGTGCTCACCAAGCCTCTTGTCATCATTTATCAGCAGTCCTGGCTGACTGGGGAGGAGGTGTCAGTAGCCTGAAGACTGACAGCTGTCATCCCCACCTACAAGAAGGGCCAAAAGGAGGATCCAGGGAGATACAGGCCTGTCAGCTTGGCCAGTGCCAGGGAAGGGGATGGAGCAGATGGTCTGAGTGCCATTACACAGCATGTGCAGGACAGCCAGGAGATGGGGGCCAGACAGCATGGGTTTATGAAAGGCAGGGACTGCTTGACCAACCTGATCTCCTTCTGTGACAAGGTGACCATTGACTGAATGAGGGAAAGTTGGAGGATGTTGACTACCTTGACTTCATTAAAGATTTCAGTGGCTTTGTCCACAAAATCCTTCTGGCTACATCTGGCCTAGACCAGTGCCCTCTTCAGTGGGTCAAACCTTGGCTGCTGTCTGGACCCAAAGAGTTGTGGTGAGTGGAGCTCAGTCCAGCTGGTGGCCGCTCACCAGTGGTGTTCCCCAGTGTGCTGGGACTGCTCTGCTTCAATCTCTTTATCAATGATCTGGACAAGGGGGTGAGTGCACCCTCAGGCACTTTGCAGATGACACCAAGCTGGGTGGGAGTGTGGATCTGTCAGAGACTAGAAAGGTTCTATAGAGGGACCTCGACAGGCTGGGTCGATGGACTGAGGTGAACTGTTTTAGGCTGTAGCAGGCAAAGTGCCAGGTCCTTCATTTTGGTCAAAACAACCCCAAGAAATGCCACAGACAAGGGGAGGGAATGCTGGAAAGCTCCCTGGAAGAGAAGGACCTGGGGTGCTGATTGACAGCCGACTGAATATGGAGCAGAATGTGACTAGGTGTCCAAGAAGGCCACCAGCATCCTGGGCTGCATCAGAAATAGGGTGGGCAGCAGGACCACAGAGGTGATTGTCCCCCTGTACTCATCACTGGTGAGGCTGCACCTCGAATCTGGGGTCAGTCCTGGGCCCATCACAATAAGAAGGACATTGAGAGGCTGGAGCTGGGGACCCACACAGGTCTGGAACCACCCCTGGCACCTCCAGTGTCACCCATGGCTTGCATGGGAAGAGGAGGGAAAGGAGATTCCCCCTGGCACTGCCTGGGTGTCAAAATGTGAGAGTGGGAGAAGAAGAGGTTGTGTCTCTAGAGGGCAACTGGCTGTGCTGGAAAGGAGGGAGGGAGGGGACATGAGCGATGACTTCAGTGTGTATCACATTGGGTTCCTGGGGAGCCCCAGGGAGAGCTGGAGGGAGCCCCGAGAGAGCTGAGCAAGTGGCAAAGTCTGGCGCTGGTCCTGTGCTGCTGGGCTGGGCTCCTGAGACTGAGAGAGCTGCTGGCAAGCAGAGAGTGCTGCAGAGAGAGAGCTCTGGGCAAGAGCAGCTCCTCTGCAGAGTGCAGCAGGGCTGAGGGCACTGCCTGCAGGAAGCAGGCAGCAGGGCAGAGGAGGGAGAGAGAGGAGAAAGGCAGCCTGGGCTGGGAGGAGAGCTGAGAGCTGCCTGGGGGAGAAATCTTCACAGGCTCTGCCATGGTTAGTCTCTGGCTGCAGGGCAGTGAAGCTGGGCTTCCTGGAGGGGGTCTTCCTTCTCCAGCTGGCAGCCTGTGCCACAGCTGATGGGATCCTTCTGGAGGATTTCGTGGGCAGGAGGAAAGGTTTGGCAGAGCAGGGCTGTCCTGGAGCAGCGTCAGAGGGAGAGGGCATGGGGCTTCCTTCTGCTGGGGATGGCTGCAGGGGCGGAGGGTTTGTGTGCAGGCAGGGGTGCCCAGGGCTGTCCTTCAGAGCAGGGTCCTGCAGCCCAGGGGCTGTGTGATGGGGTAGGGACTCTCCTGCCTGCCAGGGGCAGCTCTCAGCCTGCCCGGGGAGCTCCCTGGTGCTGGCAGAAGCTGTGGCTGGCAGGAGACAGGGAGCACAGGGCAGGGTCGTTCTGGTTTTGAAAGGCTTCTGTGAGGCAGCATATTCATACAAGAATATTTCTGAAGGGATTTCACAAACCATTTTTGATAGCTCAGCTCAAAGCACCACATCACCCCAGGACATACCAGAGGGTCCTTCATAAGCAGTGCAGAGGCAGCATTTCCCTAGGTTCTCCTCAGGCTCTGCTTCCACTTGTCTCTCCAGGGCAAGGAAAGCTCTTTCACGACTCTACAGGAGGCACAGAGACCCCAGTTCTCATCAGCCCTTGTCTGAGCTTCACCTGAACCTCTGAACACCCAGAGATGCCCCTGGACAGGTCCTGCTTATGCCAGGAGGGGTCTGCAGGGCAGAACTGAGAACTCCGTGGGTGGGATATGGGGTTGTGAGCACTGACAAGGAAGGAGATGTGGGGACAGAGAAAGAGCTGCAGGCAACAGAGATGGGCAGGGTTTGAGAGGGAACTGCTGCCTGGAAGATGATGGCAGGGGGGATTCCTGCACCTCTCAGCCATCCCCTGCAGAGCTGCTGCCCTCCCTCGAGTTAAAGTCTGCTATCTGTCGCACAGCACAGTCCCCCAACCATTTACATCATGAGCACTGAATTCTAAGGATCCTTCCAGCAGCCCCCCCACCAGAGAGGAGAAATGCTGGAGTCTCTGCCTTTGTCTCCCTGTCCTGACTCTCTTGGCAGCAGAACTTTGGCAGGTTCCCCTCTTGCCCCTGCTGCTCCTCTTGTTCTCCCCCTTCTTTTTGCTGGGCTGGGGTGTGAGGATTTGGATGCAGCTAAGACACTGATGCTGCAGGTCCTGTCCTGCTGCTGTGTCTGTGGAGGAAAAGCATCCAAAGCTTCTGACATTTGGGGCTTTGGGGACTGCAGGGTGTGGAGCTTGGGGTCAGCCCACCCTCCTATCAGGATACACCATCTTTAGGGTCTTTGCCTCTTTGTGCAGCTGAGAGCAGGACTGATGGATAGATCAGCTTTCCTCACTCTGCACTAAGGGACAGTCCCTTTGCCTCTCAGCATCCTCACGGTTTCACTTGCAGAGCAGCAGAGATCCCAGAAGCTATTTTTTTCCTGTTTGTGGGAGAAACTGTATCACACCAAAGTACCCTGAATCCTTTCAGCTGTGCTCTGCAGGCTGATGTTGCACTGGGAATGATGCTGAAAAGCTCTTGAATGTTAAGAGTGGATTTAATCTGAGATCCTCGCTGTTCCTTTTTTTACTGATTCCTTTAAGAGGACTGACTAATGATATGCTCAGAGTACAGCCCCTGTTCCCAATGACACCATGAGCCAGTACCAACCACAGTCGTGAATGGAACCTGTAAAAAATTTCCTGTAAGGAGTGAGACAATTTGGAGATTTCTGTGAAAACCAAATAGTTTTGTTATGATACATCTTTTTCTCTGAGAGTGCAGCATTCCCAGCGGCATCAGATGTCCAACAGCAGCTCCATCATCCAGTTCCTCCTCCTGGCATTTGCAGAATGGTGGGAGCTGCAGCTCTTGCACTTCTGGCTCTTCCTGGGCATCTACCTGGCTGCCCTCCTGGGCAACGGCCTCATCATCACCACCATCGCCTGTGATCACCACCTCCACGCCCCCATGTACTTCTTCCTCCTCAACCTCTCCCTCCTCGACCTGGGATCCATCTCCACCACTCTGCCCAAAGCCATGGCTAATTCCCTCTCGGACAACACAGGCATCTCCTACAAAGGATGTATTGTGCAGGTCTTTTTTCTTTTCTTCTTTCTTGGATCAGAGTGATTCCTTCTGACCATCATGTCCTACGACCGCTACATGGCCATCTGCAAACCCCTGCATTACGGGACCCTCCTGGGCAGAAGAGCTTGTGTCCACATGGCAGGACTGCCTGGGGCACTGGGTTTCTCTATTCTCTGTTGCTCACAGCCAATACATTTTCCCTGCCCCTCTGCCAGGGCAATGCCCTGGACCAGTTCTTCTGTGAAATCCCCCAGATCCTCAAGCTCTCCTGCTCACACTGCTACCTCAGGGAACTTGGGCTTCTTGTGGTCACTGCCTGTTTATCATTTGTGTGTTTTGTTTTCATAGTTGTGTCCTATGTGGAGATCTTCAGGGCTGTGCTGAGGATCCCCTCTGAGCATGGAAGGCACAAAGCCTTTTCCACGTGCCTCCCTCACCTGGCCGTGGTCTCCCTGTTCATCAGCACTGGCATCTTTGCCTACCTGAAGCCCCCCTCCATCTCCTTCTCCATCCCTGGACATGGTGGTGTCATTTCTGTACTCGGTGGTTCCTCCAGCAGTGAACCCCCTCATCTACAGCAGGAGGAACCAGGAGCTAAAGGCTTCTATGAGGAAACAGTTAGGGTTTTTCAGCACCCATAGGCTACCCCCTGTCCTCTTCAAATGACTGACAGGGTGTGTGTCCTGGTTTGGGCCAGGATAAAGGTGATTTTCTGTTTTGTACTTTTACTTTTAGCTAAGTCTCTTGTAAGTAGTTGCACTTGCTGAAATTAACAGCAAGTTTCTCAGACAGTGTGTGTTTCTAGGATTGATAACACTTGATGTTTATAGTAACTGCTAGAGACTGGTATGCAGAGCCAAGGACACTGCTCAGCTCTGAGAAAAACATTTTACCGTCTAGGAGGACAAAGAGGTCCCACCTGAGCCCTCCTTTGGGGAGGAACAGACAAGATAGATGCCAGAATTGACCAAACAGAGTATTCCATCCCATATACGTCACACTCAGTATAAATTTGAGGCATCACGAGGGACGAGCCAGATCCTTTCTGGATTTCCAGATTTCCAGACTTCTGGATTTCCTGATTTCCCTTCCTCCCTTCCTTCACCCGGCATCCTGGAAGGATCCTGTCCGTTCGTCTGCCTGTGGTCCTGATCCGTGCCAGCCCATATCTGTGTGTTCCTGCCTCCGGTTCCCGACTGCTGCCGACTCCAGGAGTCCAGCCTGGACTTTCCCAGGGCTGCCCTACAGCCTCGGTGGTGACGTGAGAGTTATTGGGGGAGAGGGGGGAGGAATGTGATATCCATTTTCCTGTATATTTGTATATATTTAGTAATTTTACCTATTTATCATTACTGTTTCATTAAAGTTGTGTAGTTTAGTTTCCAACCCATAAGTCTCTCTCCCTTATTCTCTCTCCTTTCTCTATCAAGGAGAGAGAGAATAATAGAGAGCGTCTGTTATTCAGTTTAATCGCCGGGCCAGTGTTAAACCGTGACAGATTTATTGGCGCCCAACGTGGGGCCCGAGCTAATTGGCTCGAGTCCAGTTTAAATTTTGACTAAATTGCCTGAACAGTTTGAATTCCAACTCCAGTGAAAGAATGGCTTTCCTGAGCTGGAATCAGACCTTGTTCTTTGGAAATTTCACAGGGTTGGAGATTAAACAAATCGTGCCGTACCTTCGGTATTTAGGGTATGCAATCTGTCTTTTCGCAGCTGGAATTGCTGCTGCTATGTGGGTTTTCTTTCGTAAGAGGTGCTTAAGAACCATCGTTGCAATATCGTCCTCAATAATGATGTATATCATGGTGCATGGTGCAGTACTGTTTCATACAGAGATAAAAAACTTGGTTGGTAATTACACTCCCAGTTTTAATTTGGAAAATTATACCATTCCATCGTATTTTGGGCTGACTCCACCTGATTTTAGTAACAGTAGCATTTCATTTCTCAATCTTCTGGTGGGTGTTGTTAATTTCTCTCATATATTGGTGAGGAGTAACACAAAAACCACAGTAATGAGATTGAGTATGCCTTTTCGGAGGCCGAGAGTTGCTGTTCGGAGAGTGAGAGCTGCTCCTCGTACAGAGAGCACCCCCACTCCTGCCTCCACAGCCGCTTCTCGCACCCCCTCACGCAAGGGCACAACTCAGATAAGGCCGGCCAGCATCGCCAGTGTTTCTGCTACAGCTCCAGTTGCTGTGTCTACTCCCACAGACACTGCTGCTGCTCAGAAAGCAAGCCCTGCTGCTGCCACTGCTGCAGATGCCTCAGCCTCTCCCCCTCAGCCCACACAGTTACTTGTTAACCCTTTAACTAGGAGAAAAGGAAAACAATGGAAATCAGAAACGAGCCTTAACCCTTCCAAGTCTGAACAAGATGACCAGGTGATAGAGGAAATAGAAGATAATGGCTCTCCTCCTAGAGCAGCTAGAGCAGAGTCAGCTGAGGACTCAGACTCAGAATCTGCTCAGCCCTATTCCATGAGAGACTTGCGTACTCTGAGAAAAGACTACAGCCGTTTTTCAGGTGAACCACTTCTCTCTTGGTTACTCCGATGCTGGAATGAGGGGGCTGCTACCATAACATTAACTCAGAAGGAAGCCAGGCAGTTGGGATCCCTGGCCAAAGATGCAGGTATTGATCGGGCATTTGGGGAAAAGGCTGGAACTACCAGCCTGTGGAAACGACTCTTGTCAGCTGTAAGGGAGAGATATCCCTATAAAGAGGAAATAGACTGCCCACAGATCAAAGCAGCCAGACTTGGAAAAGCTATCAGGTATCTCAAAGAACTGGCTGTGCGAGACGTGATCTATAATAATGATGACATTGAAGATCCCTATCACGTACCATGCCCTAAGCCTATGATGCGAAGGTTTGTGCATGCTGCACCACCACCTTTTAATCATACACTATCAGTAATGCTATGGGTTCCTGCAGAGGTAGATGCAACTGTGGGTGATGTGATTAAAACTGTACGAGAGTGTGAAGATGCTGTCATAGCCCCTTGTCGGGCCTGGGTCTCAGCTATCAAGAGAGCATCTGAGGAATGGCATTCACCCCCTTCTGCTCAGACAGACGGAAGACGCCCCATTGCAGCCATTAAGAGGAGACGCCCTCCTATGAGACAGAATCGAGAGAAACAGAAATCAGCAAGAGGGACCCTATGGGCGATCCTGTGTGAGTGTGGAGAGGACATGAAAAAGTGGGACAAGAAACCTACTGCTGCCCTACAGGACCGAGTGTTTGAGTTGATAAGTAAGCCGAAGGCAAAAGGATGTCCTTCTAAAAAGATGGCTGCTCAAGTCTCCAGTGTAGAGTTACCAAATCCAAAAATGCTGGTGACTCAAGATCCCTGTACATCAGGTGTGAGTACTGGGGATGCAAGCTCCAGTAATGCACATACTGACAATGCTGTATGTGCTCAAGCTTAGAGGTGCCCTGTCTCCAGCCAGGTGGAGGAGAGGGACAACCGAATCTATTGGATTGTGTGGATTCGATGGCCTGGCACATTAGAGCCACAAAAGTATAAAGCCTTGGTGGACACTGGTGCACAGTGCACCCTAATGCCATCGAATCAGAAAGGCACAGACTCCGTCACTATTTCTGGAGTGACGGGGGGATCTAAAGAACTGACTGTTGTGAAGGCTGATGTGAGCCTCACTGGAATAAAGTGGCATAAACACCCAATAGTGACTGGTCCAGATGCTCCGTGCATCCTTGGCATAGACTACCTCAAGGGAGGTGACTTCGAGGACCCGAAAGGGTACCGCTGGTCCTTTGGTACTGCAGCTATTAAGACTGAGAATGCAGAATGGCTGCATGCTTTGTTTGGCCTTTCAGATAAATCCTTTGTAGTGGGGTTGCTGAGGACTACAAACCAGCGTCTGCCAACTGCTACTTCAGTAGTGCATCGTAGACAGTATCGTGTCAACAGAGATGCTGTGATCCCCATTCACAAGCTGATTCGGCAATTAGAGAGCCAAGGAGTGATTAGCAAGACTCACTCACCCTTCAACAGTCCTGTATGGCCAGTGAAAAAGCCAAATGGAGAGTGGAGGCTGACAGTGGACTATCGTGCCCTGAATGAGGTTACACCGCCACTAAGTGCTGCTGTGCCGGACATACTAGAACTTCAGTACGAGCTGGAGTCAAAGGCAGCCAGGTGGTATGCTACTATTGACATTGCTAATGCATTTTTTGCTATTCCTATAGCACCAGAATGCAGAGCACAGTTTGCCTTCACCTGGAGAGGTGTCCAGTACACTTGGAATCGACTGCCCCAGGGGTGGAAACACAGTCCTACCATCTGCCATGGACTGATCCATGATACCTTGGAAAAGGGTGGAGCTCCAGAACATCTACAGTACATCGATGACATCATTGTGTGGGGTGACACAGCAAAGGAAGTCTACGAGAAAGGTAAGAAGATAATTGAAATCCTTCTAGAGGCTGGTTTTCCTATTAAAAGGAGCAAGGTTAAGGGACCTGCACAAGAGATACAGTTTCTGGGAGTTAAGTGGCAAGATGGACGTCGCCACATCCCAATGGACGTGATTAACAAAATAACAGCTATGGCCCCACCAACTACCAAAAAGGAAACTCAGTCTTTCTTAGGAACTGTTGGTTTCTGGAGAATGCATGTTCCTTTTTATAATCAGATTGTGAAACCTCTCTATGAGCTTACTCGGAAGAAGAAAGACTTTAAATGGGGCTCAGAACAACAAGCTGCTTTTGAGGGTATTAAACAGGAGATTGTGCAGGCAATGGCCCTTGGACCAATTCGAACAGGGCCAGACATCAAAAATATTCTTTACACCGGAGATGGAGGTGATGGTCCTTCATGGAGCCTCTGGCAAAAAGCTCCAGGAGAGACTCGAGGCCGACCTCTAGGATTTTGGGGTCGAAACTACAAAGGCTCCGAAGCCAACTACACAGCTGCTGAAAAAGAGATATTGGCCGCATACAAAGGAGTTAGAGCTGCTTCGGAAGTGATTGGTACTGAAGCACAGCTCCTCCTAGTGCCACGATTACCTGTACTGGGTTTTATGTACACAGGTAGAGAATCTTCCCATCATGCTACCGATGCTACCTGGAGTAAATGGATTGCTTTACTCTCACAGAGAGCTAGGATAGGAAGACTTAATCATCCAGGAATTGTAGAAGCAATAACACATTGGCCAGAAGGCAAACACTTTGGAATGCCACCAGGAAAAGTGGTAAAACGGGCTGAAGAAGCCCCACCATACGACCGACTACCAGAGAATGAGAAACAATATGCTCTTTTCACTGATGGATCCTGTTGTCTGGTAGGAGGCCATCGAAGGTGGAAAGCTGCTGTATGGAATCTTACACGACTAGTTGCAAAAACAGATGAAGGAGATGGTGAATCAAGTCAATTTGCAGAGGTAAAAGCTATCCAATCGGCTTTGGACATTGCTTAACAAGAAAAGTGGCTGAGACTTTATCTCTATACTGACTCATGGATGGTAGCAAATGCCTTATGGGGTTGGTTAAAGCAGTGGAAGCAAAACAACTGGCAACGTAGAGATAAACCTATCTGGGCTGCTGAACTCTGGAAAGACATTGCTACTAGGTTAGAGAAACTTGATGTAAAAGTGCGTCACGTAGATGCCCATGTACCTTTGTATCGAGCTACCGAGGAACATCAAAACAACCAACGAGCAGATGAGGCTGCTCAAGTGTTCCAAATAGATCTGGACTGGGACCATAAAGGTGAACTGCTTTTGGCCATATGGGCCCACAATGCTTCAGGTCATCAAGGCAGGGATGGAACATATCGATGGGCTCGTGACCGAGGGGTGGATTTATCTTTGGACGCTATTGCGCAGGTTATCCACGATTGTGACATATGTGCTGCAATTAAGCAAGCTAAAAGGTTGAAACCTCTATGGTATGAAGGGAGATGGTCAAAATATAGGTATGGGGAGGCCTGGCAAGTCGACTACATCACATTGCCTCAAACTCGCCAGGGTAAGCGCTATGTGCTTACAATGGTGGAGGCAAGTACAGGATGGCTGGAAACATATCCTGTGCCTCATGCCACAGCCCGGAACACTATCCTGGGCCTAGAGAAACAAGTCTTGTGGAGACATGGTACACCAGAGAGAATTGAGTCAGATAATGGAACTCATTTCAAAAATAGTCTCATAAATAACTGGGCCAAAGAACATGGTATTGAGTGGATATACCATATCCCCTATCATGCACCAGCCTCAGGTAAAATTGAAAGGTACAATGGTCTGTTAAAAACTACCTTAAAAGCAATGGGTGGTGGAACTTTCAAAAACTGGGACAAGCACTTGGCAAAAGCTACCTGGTTAGTTAATACCAGGGGTTCCATCAATCGAGCTGGTCCTGCTCAGTCAGAACTTCTACACACAGTAGATGGGGACAAAGTGCCTGTGGTGCATGAAAAGAATCTACTAGGGAAAACAGTTTGGATTTATCCTGCCTCGGGCAAAGGCAAACCCATTCGTGGGGTTGCTTTCACTCAAGGGCCTGGACACACTTGGTGGGTGATGATGAAAGATGGAGAAGTACAATGTGTACCACAAGGGAATCTAACACTAGGTGAGAATTCCTAATTTCTGCTTGTTTAACTTAATCAGTAATGCATAGACTCTTTGGGAGTCGTGAACTTGTATCCCACCTTAACTACTGTTATGTGAACTGTTGCATAAACTAACAGTGTTCTATGAGTGTTTTTCAGGATGATTTTGTGGTGATGAAACCAGAACTAGGTTCATCGGCTGACATCCAGTTACCATCTACAATCTGCAACTTGTGGACCATGGACATGAACTGTGAAGACTGGTCCTTCTTTTGAGAATCTGCTACAATAGATGAACATCTGCAATTGTAGACTGAATTACTTAGTGAATTTTAGCACTGAGAGATAGTAATAATTTTTGTATAATATGTTTAAGGATAAAAAATAGTAATGATTGGAGCATGACGCAAATGGTATGGAATAAGGGGTGGAATGTCCTGGTTTGGGCCAGGATAAAGGTGATTTTCTGTTTTGTACTTTTACTTTTAGCTAAGTCTCTTGTAAGTAGTTGCACTTGCTGAAATTAACAGCAAGTTTCTCAGACAGTGTGTGTTTCTAGGATTGATAACACTTGATGTTTATAGTAACTGCTAGAGACTGGTATGCAGAGCCAAGGACACTGCTCAGCTCTGAGGAAAACATTTTACTGTCCAGGAGGATAAAGAGGTCCCACCTGAGCCCTCCTTTGGGGAGGAACAGACAAGATAGATGCCAGAATTGACCAAACAGAGTATTCCATCCCATATACGTCACACTCAGTATAAATTTGAGGCATCACGAGGGCCGAGCCAGATCTTTTCCGGATTTCCAGATTTCCAGACTTCTGGATTTCCTGATTTCCCTTCCTCCCTTCCTTCACCCGGCATCCTGGAAGGATCCTGTCCGTTCGTCTGCCTGTGGTCCTGATCCGTGCCAGCCCATATCTGTGTGTTCCTGCCTCCGGTTCCCGACTGCTGCCGACTCCAGGAGTCCAGCCTGGACTTTCCCAGGGCTGCCCTACAGCCTCGGTGGTGACGTGAGAGTTATTGGGGGAGAGGGGGGAGGAATGTGGTATCCATTTTCCTGTATATTTGTATATATTTAGTAATTTTACCTATTTATCATTACTGTTTCATTAAAGTTGTGTAGTTTAGTTTCCAACCCATAAGTCTCTCTCCCTTATTCTCTCTCCTTTCTCTATCAAGGAGAGAGAGATTAATAGAGAGCATCTGTTATTCGGTTTAATCGCCGGGCCAGTGTTAACTCGTGACAGTGTGTCAGGACATTGCAAGTGTGTATATCTTTATATTTTTTCCTTTTTCTTCAGCAGTGATTTTCAATACTCTTCCAAGTAACGTCTTTATGTATCCCTCCTACTTTACTATGCACTCATCCTTTGTGCCCAAGAAAGAAATTTTGTGTAAAAGGAGAGCCTTTACTGGATTAAAGTGATTTAAATGAAACTGCAACAAATATTTGTCTGCTGTCCCTTATCAGTGTGTTAGGAGTGAATGGGAAGTGAAAGCCCCTCCCTGGCTGCAGCAGCCCTGGGAAGGCTGCTCTTTGCCTGGAGCAGTCAGAGCTCTTGAGGAGCACAAGGGCCAGGGTTGTTGTGCTGAGCTGGGGAGAGGGGATGGCCCTGAGGGGCTGCAGACCTCTGCGGATCTCCTGGAGAGGAGAGCAGGGGACACAGGGTGCCTCCTGCTTTTTTTGCCATGCATGGTCACCCATTTGGGGCTCTGAGCTCTCTCTGCCCCTCAGGAGCTGCTGTGCCCTTCAGAGAGGCTGGGGCTGTGGTGGGAGGGCAAAGAGCAGCCTGGGGTGGGCACTGGTGTGGGGCCAGCAGCAACTGGGCTGTGCTGGGAGAGAGGGGAGGGGAGGTGGGAGAGCCTGGAGGGAGCTGTTCTGGTCTGGCAAGTGAAACCCTGGCAGAGAAAGCCATGGGTGTGTAACTGGCCCTGCATGGCCATTGAGGGGGACAGTGCCAGCAGGGGCTGTGGTGCAGAGTCAGGGGTTCTGAAGGGAGCCCAGAGATGGAGGTGCAGGGCAGAGGAGTCTGCTCTGTGCACTTGGTGGCACAGAGAGAGCAGGAAGGTGTCCCAGGGCTTTTGTAACCCTGCAGCCATTGTCCATCTCTCCCTGGCCCAGGATTTCTTTTTCAAATCAAAAGCAGTGAGAGCAGAGACACAACATATAAAGAATGGAAATGCTGTGATGAGAGCTAGATGAGAAAGCAGGAAGGGAGACAACAGCTTGAAGGGAAGGAGCTGCAGGCATGGACAGTGTAGGACAGCCTGCGGAAGAGGTGGCCAAGGGCTCTGTCAAGGAGTGAGGTCATTTTCCCCTTGGCCATAGCAGTGTCCTGGGCCACCAAGGCTCCCCAGGGGAAACTTTCTCTTGAGGCTCTCAGGATCTGCCTTCCCAGGGCCTGGGGTCAGGGCTTGGTCTTTCTGCTGCATCCAACAAACCAAAGGGTTTTCTCAGCATTACAGCCACCAGCACAAGGCCTTTGCCTCCTGCAATCATGGCCTCCAGGAATCTGCTCAAATAAGGCCACGGGGAGGCTCTGGCAGGCTCAATGGGGCCCATCAGTGTGTGAAGGTATTTTGGGTTTTGCTTCTGACTTCGACAATATCAGAGATTTTTTTCATTCTTCTCTCAATATCTGAAGTTCATGTAATGAGCCTCAAAAGCCCAGGGGAGCTCTTTATTTTTTTGTAATTTCCTTCGTGTCTTAAAGACCTATAGAGCTCCCTGGAGTTGTAAATGTTTTTACGGTGGACATCAGGAGGAAGATTTCAAAGTGCACATTTGCACTCTTAATTGAAAGGGAATATTTCATTACTTTGTACTTCAGAGGAGAGCATTCTCCAAGTGATAATGACCCAGAGGGTCTCCTCAGGAGGTCTGCACCAGAAGGAGAAGCAGTTCCTTGAGGTCTGATACAGGATGGACACCCTTGCTCCTCACCTCCCCAACCCCACCACTGCTCTCCTTGGCCCCTGGGACTTGCATCACTTCTCCTCACATCAGACTTCTCCCCTGGTCTCTGCAGCTGGATGGTACAGCTCCTTTGCACCAGCTCCCCCCTCTTTTCCTTAGAGAACTGCTGCACCCGGGCACAGCAGGAGTTTTCCTCTTTGCAAACAAAGCAAAACAAAGCAGGATAAAGTTTCATGGCCAATCAAACACACTCCTCAACCATATGTTAAATACAAGCTGCCCCTAATGAGGTCACCTTTCTACAAAGGATAATCTTATGAGAAATCCTTTTTGTAAGGAGACACAAAAAGATGGACACAAACACAATGACAGAGTTGGCTAAGGAGGCAATCAGAGTGCTGAAATATTTGTGAGCTTTGACTCCCTGAACCTGAGAGCAGCAGCATAGGTGGAAAAAATGGGAATGACCGAAGAGGAGTATTTAATCATTAATCAATCATTAAACTTTTTTAAACTCTATCCATTCCTCCTTCTCACTGCTGTGGGAAAGCTGAATGAGTAGCTGCGTGGGTCTCAGTGTCTGGTTGGGGTTCAACCACAACAGTCTTTATTTGGGCCCAATGTGGGGCACAAAGGGCTGAGATAAACAAAGATCTGATCAGTGCATGTTGAAACATTTAGTTATAATTTTTCCCCGTATGGGTTTAACAGTCACTGGTCACCATGTTGGTTGGTTTGGTCTTAGAGCTGTTCTTAGAGCTGTGATATGTCACACCTTCCTCACTCCTTTTTATGCTGAATGTCAGCTCTGCAATGTGCTTAAAGGTATCACTGGGCTGTGCTGTGTGGCACTGATGGTGACACTGACCCAGGATCTGCCGCCACCATAGACATCACCTTCATATTTAACTGACACATTCTACGGACTGCTATTTACATTTCTCACTGTTTTTCTTAGGAGAAACTAGTGCAAGACACGTCTGTACTTTGAATATCTTCTGGAAAGGAGTTTTAATTACACTTTTCCCTTTTTCTCCTTTATGGATGGGACATCATTCCTGATCTTCTCATTCTCCTTATCACTTATTACAATAGCTGAAGTTCTGACAATTTCTACTGCCCTTGGGATGTCAAAACCTGTGTAGTCCCATTAGTAGGAACCAATTTGGCCCAGGGTGTTGTTGAGGTTTTGTTCAGGGTTAAAGAACTTCTATTTTATAATACCTAGAGATCGACTTAGCTTGCTTGATTTCAGCAGATGTTTCACAATCATGGATCAGCTTTGAAATAGTGTCCATGCTCAGTCCACCCCTCCCTCGTGACCCTATCTGTGTGTTTCATCTATTCCTTGATGGATTTGATGGGCCCACCAAGATATAAAATATTTCACCTTTATCTTGACAGTGCAGATACACCTGAGCCACACTGACCTTAGCAGCCTGACCCTCCTGCTTGTTCTTTGGATATTCCTCTGTGTCCCACCTCTCAGGTACATGATGAACTTATACAAACAGGTTCTGTGGATGGGACAGAGCACCTTGCCAGGATGAAGCAGCTCAGATCTGCCAGTTGCTTTGCTCCCATTGTGTAACGATGCCCACTGAGCACTGGAAACTGTAATGACTAAAATTAAAAAGTCTTTTACACATCATTGTGATCCAAAATTAATTCTCAGAGATTTTTTCATAAATAACGCTTTCTAGCCATTTGGTATATTAGGGCAATGGGAGGGAAAAAATTTCTGGATGCTAAGTGGCAATTTTTGTCACATCATTCCACCAAAACAATATGTTCTAAATTTGAAATGTTATCTGAGGTGATTGCAAAACTGTGAGTACATGCTAGAGGTATTTTTGCATTAGATGTTGCTGTAATATTTATCCCTATAACGAAACAGGATTTCCACACAGCTATTCAAATTCAGTGTCTTTTCATATTACCTTAGCAGATTACACTGGAGAGATACAGTTCAACTTGCTGAGTCACAAATACTTACAGTCCCTGCAAGAGTTAACAATCCAGCGCTCTTATATTTTATCAACAGTACCACCAGAGAGAGCTCGTACTCTATTCCTGGATGGATCTGCTCGCTCACACAAAGCAGTGGTAGCTTGGCATGATTCTGCTTCAGACCAATGGCCATCACATATCGTGCTACAGGAAGGATCAGCACAGGTCATAGAACTTTGTGCAGCAGTAGAAGCCTTTTGATTATTTTTAGTGACAGATATTAATATTGTAGTGGATTCTCGGTATGTTTTTGGAGTGTTAGAATAGATGCTTGCTACCTTTCTGCCATTCCAGACATGCTCAGCATTTTTTCCCCTGGAACTGTCATTGTTTTATTCATACTTTTAAAATGAAAAACCCCATCTGGATGTTCTAGCAAGCTGCTGACACTCATTCTGGGTATAAATAATATTGTACCACCACTCACCAAAGGAAAGTTCCTAGCAGTTGTTCAAATGCAGAAACATTGCTCAGAAGAGCTGAGGTATTTTTGGGGCTCTACTTCTGCCTCTCTCTCTTCTCTTCTCCCCCTCCTTGTTTCAGAATTTGAAGAGCTCTTGGAGTGAAAGATTCCATGAGTCAAAGAATACCTCAGGCAGGAGGAGACCCCTGAATATAAGGAATATGGTGGCTACAAGCTTAGTATCTTAACTCCAGCTTCTTCAATTCAGGCATTGGTGATATGTATGATGTGCAGAGTCCTTGTTCTTCAAGCAGTGTCACCTCCAAAGCTAAGGGTTCTGTAGCAACATCTTTATGACTTTCTGTACCTGTGAATTTCATTCTCCAAAAGCATTTCTAATTCTATTGTTCAAGAGGTGCACTTTACAAAATTATGTCTTTTAGGACACTAAAAGGGCACTCCAAATCAGAGACTTATTGGGGTCATCACATTCAGTAACAGTGTTCTCTATGTACAATGATCACAAACTTCAACAGTAGTGCATAAAAAACCCAAATAAGAATGGAGTATTTACACAACTGCAGCAAAACTATAAATACAAAAAGAACCCATAATTAATTTTGTCTCAGTTTTGGCCCTTCTGCAGGCTTTGGCTACCTTCATATATCCCATAATCTGCTCTCATGGATGATTTTTACTTCAATGTATGCCTGCCAGACATCTAAAACAATTTAATTTACACAAATTATAAGAATGGTGACTTTACCGCCCTTGCTAAATCTGTAAAAATTTTAGAGAATACTTCTGCTCTGGACAAATATTGCAAAAAACGAGTGAAAAAACTCGGGGTAGACTTTTTCAAAGCTCGTGCCCTCTTTATCCTGGCCGCTATAATTTGGCAGAAGAAAGAAGAAATGCGCCAAAGACTGGAAAATCTTCAAAGTGGCATGTTTGTAGAATTCGGGAACCTCCTAAAAAATATTGACGAAGCTGAGCCACATTCTGAAATCAGTGTTGACCTTGGTCCGATGCTGGAAGGCACTACATCTGCATCTGAATATACTACAGACGATGGGGAGTATGTCTCTCCTGAAAGACCCCGTAAAAAATTGGTGCGTTTTGCACCTAAAAAGGGGAAAAGCAGACCCTCCATTTTAAAATCAAAGCCACAGCCGAAAGCTGCCAACACGCAGACTCTTTCTCCCCCTCAGGCTGTTAACCCGCCCGAGGGATAAATGGCTGAATTACGCAAATGGGTCAGCACATTTATAAAAAATGGGGCTAAAAAAATTGATAAATTGGAGAAAAAGGTCCAGCAGCTCGCTGTAATGAGCGAGAAGTCCTCTACTCAATCTTCCTCCTGTCATGAGACTTCTGAAAGTTCAGAAGATGAAAGCAAGCCTGTAACACATAAGCGTCTGCGTCCTGTAATTAGAGCAGAACATACACGTGAGCTAGATACAGGACAAGAGCAAGTAACTCATAAAGAATTTCCATATTCTCTTCTGGAACTGAGCCAATTAAAGAGGCAATTTGGCAGATTACCTATGGAAACTGATATAGACTATGTGGTAAGGGTTTCATCTTCGGGTGGCGACCACGTATTATTATCAGAAAAAGAAGCGTCAGGCCACTGGGGTCCTGGAGTTATGCTGATTACTGGTAACTCCAGAGCTCCATGGTCCCTGACCCAATGAGCTGCTTATAATGTGGGCTTCACTGACCTCATAGCTAGGGGAGAACCCCATGTATTGCGAGGGGGTCTCACCCAGCTACTGGACAATGTTCATAAAGGCAGTGTGATCCAGATGATATATGACCATGCTCTAGTAATTAACCAAGATGATCCACTTATGCTAAGGATAAAACCTGAAAGAATGGATATTCTCATCCGAGGGCTACCTGCGCAACTGCAAAATCTAGCCCTACAGATCAAGGCGAGAATTGAAAATTCAAATGCAAATTCGCTATTTGGCACAGACTACACTTGGTCTGATCTGCTTACAGAATTGACAGAATTTGGACGCAAATATGTGGCACCCGAAGCTGATTCTACATCTCTAAAAATTCTTCAAACCCCAGCAAATTATAATGATAATAAAAAATTACTTATGCTGCTGCAGCTGCCATGCCTCCCCAAATTCCTCCTCACCAGCAGGACGAACCATGGGGTGACTGGACAGCTGTAAATAGAGGAGGCAGACGAAGAAAAAGTAATAATAGAAATAATAATAATAATTAAAATAGTAATGCTAATAATAATACCCCACGTCAAAATAGGCCCCCTCGAGACAGAAATAATTCACCACCAGGTGAATTGGGACCTTTTGCAAAGCTTAAAGAGGAAGCTAAGCGAAAAGGCATTCCCCCTTCACTGTTGACTCACAATTTTACCTTTGGCCATCTAAAAGCCTTGGTAGAAGAGTGGCCTGCCAGGTCAAATTCAGGGGAAAGATCTGGAAATTCCCATAATTTGGGAAACTAAAAAGCCCTCTCTCTGCTACTAAAAAGAAAGCAAAAAGACAGCAGAGAGAGGAGACAGGTCCTGATCCCAGTTCAGTAAATTCTACTGACCCCCTGAATGAACCTTGGGAAACCCTCCCTACAAATCAAAATGACTGGTCTGAAAATTATGAACAATCAAATCCTAAAATATCAAGTCCTCCAAAAGACTGGCAAAATGTTCTAAGATTGCTCTTGAATAAAAAATGGTGATTTAGAGCTTACTTGTGCTGTTGGGCCAAAGTGCTACCCTGTATCATTTGTGGTAGACACTGGTGCACAGATCTCCACACTAAAATCTGATGTGGCCAAAAAATGTGGTATTAATTCTTCTCTGAAACCAATATTTTTTAGTAGTGCTTTGGGAAAACCTGTGTTGCAGAAGACAGCTAAAGTTTCCCTCAAGCTACCGGGAGACGAAGAGTTAATTCGAACCCAAATTATAGTAGATGACATTCCTTACAATCTGTTAGGAATGGATGTATTGATTGGTCGGTCCTGGAGAGACGAAAACGGTCGCTTTTGGAATTTTGGCACCCCCACTCTTAAAGTTAGACTGTTAAAAATGGCCCCTCGCCTCCCCCAAAGCAAAATTACGAATGTTAAACAGCATTCTATTCCCGTAGCAGCAAAAGAAGGTATCAGAGAAGTCATTTCTGACCTGAAACAGAGAGGTATCATTGTGCCTTGCCATTCACCTTACAATGCCCCGATTTGGCCCATAAGAAAACCAAATGGTAAGTGGAGAATTACCATAGATTATAGAAAATTGAATGCTGGCACTGAGAAATTAACTGCAGCTGTCCCAAACATTGTAGATCTGGTGCTAGAAATCCAGGAAGCAGCACACCCAGTGCTTGCCTCTCTCAATGTGAAAGATATGTTTTTCCAAATTCCCATTGATTCCGAGGATCAAAAATATTTTACTTTTACTTGGGATGGAATACAATATACTTTCACCAGGTTGCCTCAGGGCTATAAACATTCTCCCACGCT
This sequence comes from Calypte anna, assembly GCF_003957555.1. Taxonomy (NCBI): domain Eukaryota; kingdom Metazoa; phylum Chordata; class Aves; order Apodiformes; family Trochilidae; genus Calypte; species Calypte anna. The sequence goes on along the minus strand of NC_044276.1, from coordinate 12,508,074 downwards.
TGCCCACCATGCTCTGGCACAGGAGCTGGAAAATATTCCAGAAATAAAAAACAACACAAATGTAAAAATGTATCAATACATTGATGATGTGCTGATAGGTGGTCAAAATGAGCGAGTCGTGAGAGCAGCTTATGATGCCATAATTGGGCACTTAACGAGCTTACAAATAGAAATTCCTGAGGATAAACGGCAACCTCCCTCCCAAGAAACAAAATTTCTAGGTATCAAATGGAAAGGTGGGACATGGAATATCCCACAAGATACTCTCTCTCACTTGGTAGAAATAAAGGCACCCACAAATAAAAAGGAACTACAGGAAATTATGGAACTTTGCAGTATTGGCAGAAGCACATACCAGACCTGTCAATAATAGCTAGGCCGTTGTATGACTTGTTAAAGAAGCACCGCCATTGGGAGTGCAGTCACAACCATAACGAAGCATTAAAACTCCTCCTCCTAGAAGCACAGACCTTTCAAACCCTGGGACCTCTTCACCCAGAGGACCCGATAACAATCAAATGGGGTTTTTCTTCCAGTGCATTATCTTATCACTTTTGGCAACGGGGTCTGGCTGGAGCCACCAGACCCATATCATTTTATTCTCAGTCATTAAAGGACTCAGAGAAGCGGTATTCAGTCCAGGAAAAGGGTCTGCTCACAGTCAGCACGGCACTGAAGGAGATAAGCAAGATAATATAAAACCAAAAGGTAATCCTGCAAGGACCTTTTAAGATAATTAACCAGGTATTGTCTGGAAAGCCACTTCCTGAAGGAATCTCTCAGATAGGCACAATTAGAAAATGGTATACCCAGACTGAATATTTTGCTGAACTTTTCCAAATTCAAGAAGGTCCTGATAAACACATCAAAATTCACGAACCAAATAAATCCACAAATGAAAAAGATTTCTTAATGAAAACTCCTAGCCCTATTAAAGAAGCCCCAGAATACAAAAGTGATATGACTTCAGCCTGTTTCACAGATGCTTCTTCCCGAAGGGAAGGAAAAGTATGGTTTTTTAAATCTGCTGCTATTAAACCTTCCACAGGCAAACCAATAATAAATCAAGATGCGGGAAGTGCACAAGCAGGCGAACTGGATGCTGTTTTGAATGTATTTGTAAAAGAAAAAGCCACTAAGGAACCTGTATATATCTATACAGATTCTTTTGCTGTCTTTAAAGGCTGTGCAGAATGGGTGACATTTTGGGAAAATAATAACTGGGAAATTAATAGAGTGCCTGTATGGCATACAGAGAAATGGAAGGAAATTCTACAAATTGCAAAACAAAATCCCAATTTTCTTGTAGGCTGGATACCTTCTCATCAATCCAGTTTAAAAGATGAAGCCAGCAAATATAATAACCAAGTTGATGCATTAGCAAGAATTGATGTCATTGAAATCAGAGATGCTCTCAATCAAGGTGACGTCCAAGAATGGGGAAAATTACTAGAATGGCTTCATTGCAAGAGAGGCCATTCAGGTATTTTTGATTTGTATAAAGAGGCACAATCTCGTGGTTGGTCTGTATCACGAGAACAATGTAAAACAACAATTTCCTCATGTGATTTGTGTAAAATTCAGTTGGGAGAACATCCTCTGACTGCTGACAATTTACATCTCAGAGATGGTAAAACATTATGGTCTACTTGGCAAATAGACTATATAGGACCCTTCCGGAGGTCAGGAAACAAACAGTATGTTATTTTAATGGTAGAAGTTATATCTGGGCTGACTTGTGCTGAAGCTTATGCAAAAGCAAATGGAGAAAATACGGTATCTTTCCTGAAGAAAATTTTTGGAGTTTTACCTAAACCTAGCAGTATTCAATCTGATAATGGTACTCATTTCACTTCCCACCTGGTCCAGCAATGTGCAAAAAGTGAAACTATTAAATGGGCATTTCATATTCCTTACCATCCCCAGGCAAACAGCATTGTTGAAAGAACTAATGGGTTACTTAAAAGACTCATTAGACCTCAAGAGAGTAATTGGCATGAAAGACTTAATTATGCAGTTACCACTGTCAATAATAGGTGGGGTGTGAACGGGTGTCCCAGCCTGACGGCATTCTTTCCCCTGTCGCCTAATCAAGATAACAACGCTGAGAAGCGGCCTCCCAGGAATGTCAGGCAGTGCCTACAACCTGGACAAACTGCTTGTGTAAATTTACTGAATATAGGTAGAATTAAATTAATCTTGCAAAACCCACTGAATTCAAACACATGGGTAGCGACTGATATGAATGCTAAACAACACAAGATTAGTACAAATTGGATAGTCTGTGTGCAGTAAATGGTTACTCTGTATCCTGGAAACCAATGTGTTTTCTTTTGGTCCTTTGTGTAATTAGGTTTTGTGTATTGGGACTGAATAAGGGTGAATTAATGTGACTGCAGATATCAGTAATCCTAGGACATCAAAACAAAATGACTCTGGTGTACGTTTTCAGACTTGGTTACTCTGAAACTGACACTGGAAGAAATTACTGCTGGCTGGGAGGCTAGCCACCTCTTTAGCCTAGGTAAAGTATTTTATAACATCATGATTTTCTCCATGATTGCTCCTGGATTGCCGTTATCTGTAATACATTTTATTGGTGGTATAATTTGTATGTGTATGAAATGTGCCTATGTTTTTGTATGTGTATGAAATATGTTTATGCTATGTACTTATGATTATTGCATTGTATTTTATTTTATAATTATTGCAATTCCTATCTTTATTATCACTATTGCTATTAGAATTTATTAGATCTCATATATTATCATCTTCTCCTTCTCATTTAATTGCTACGATTCTGTAACTGTCAATATTTTACCTTTCTTTCTATACATGTTGTACATGTCACTACCTGACACAATTGCTTTGTACATGTACATACCTTACTTGTATTAAGTTGATTTTTTGTAACCTTTAATATATGCTCTCTGCTATCTTAAAAAAAAAAAAAAAAAAAAAACAAAAACCACGGGGTGTGGTGACGTGATATGGTGAGGTATGTATGATGTGGAAAATGTGTGGTACTACAGATAGTTTACCACAATTCCCCTCCCACAAACACACATTAACAATATTCTGGCTTTTGAGCTAGGTAAACGTGCGGTGGGAAAAACTGTGTCAGGCAAGGTGAAATTCTCGGTTTCTTCTTAGTGGAAACCTCAGAGATGGAATTTGCCTGCTATAACGGCACAGACTATAAAAACAGCCACATGACATAACCGCGCCAAATGGGATGTGTGTATATATAGGGATGTGTGTATATATATATATATATAAATTTTATATATATAAATAAAAAAAAATACTGACTCAAGAGCCACGGGGTGAAATGATGTATACACGTGGAACTGAAAATACAAAATATGTCTCTTGAATCACTTTTTTTTCTTTTCTTCTCTCTTCCTGGTTGCAATTAACATATGTTTACCTCAATGTATGCCTGACAGACACCTAAAAGATAAGACTACTTATCATGTCCCCTCCTGGTGCAGGGTGGAGACCAAAAACTAAGAAATTAGCAGGCCACCAAAAGACAAAAAGATAAGGATGACTCATCTCCGGGAAGTCTGGAAATCTGTATGTATCAGGGATTTATGCAATAAAGAGACCCCTCTTTCTTTTGGGGTATAAAAAACCCCAGGAAAAAGGAAAAAGCAGCTTCTTCTAGACGCCCCCGCCTCTCGACACTTCGGTTTCCAGCTACGAGGCGGACACAGCGGAGGAACAGAAAAGTGGCAGAAGTGAGGGATCCTTTCACAAGCAATTCCAGCCCGAGGCCAGGTCCGGTGGACGGTGATAAACCCTCTTTGTTCTTTTCTTTTACCTTAATGACTCTCTTGCCAAGGTGATTAATTTATGCAAAGGCTTTCTGCTAGCAAAATCGGCTTTCCCTGTTTAAAATAAACCCTTGTAACTCGTTTTAAATCCTAAAGCCTTGCTATTTTTGTAAAATTCACGCGTCGTCTATAAGTAGTGGCTGATTTTTCCTCTCAATCAAAATATAAATAATAACTTGGATCGTAACACTATTGTTTATACATTTCTTCTACTTCTATACTTCTACTTCCGTAAAACCAATTAATATATTTTTCTTTAAACTACTTCTATTATTCCTGTAGAACTACTGCTTCACAAGTAATCAAGAAAGCAACAACCAAGCAATCTGTTCTGGTCCTTTTCAGCCAGATTCATTTCTACTTAGCTCTCACCAACACTTTCAATCCTCTTGAAAAAAAATCCAAGTTCTAATTCTCTTATTTAAGGAGACACCTGACAGAAACCTTACTGCAGGCTGCTCAGGGTGTCTCATCACATCACCCATGGTGCCACAGAGGACAGGCAAGGAGCAGTAACATTCCTCTGAAGAGCTGTGCCAGCTCCCGTAGTCTACAGGCATCTACAAGGTGGTGAAGGGGCTGGAGAACAAGTGCTCTGAGGAGAGACTGAGGAAATTGGGAATGTGCAGTTTGGAGAAGATGAGGCTGAGAGGAGAGCTTCTTGCTCTCTACAACTCCCTGACAGGAGGTTGTGTTGAGGTGGGTGCTGGCCTCTTCTCTCAACTGAACAATGAGAGGACAAGAGGGCATGGACTGAAGTTGCACCAGGGGAGGTTTAGTTCAGATCTGAGGAAGAATTTTTTACTGAGAGAGTAGATAGGTGTTGAAATGGTCAGCCCAGGAAGGTGGTGGAACCACCATCCCTGGAAGGATTTAAAAACCGTGTAGTAGAGATGATCCTGCTCTGTTGTTGTCAGCATGGTCCTGCAGTCTGCTGCCTCCCTCTTCTACTGCTCCCTCAGCTGCACTCCCAGCCTGCGGTGCAGGAAAAGTGTCCAGGATCCCATCCTGCCACATCCCTTTAGGAGGGTGTCACAATGGTAAATACTTTTCTGGTTTTTCCTTATATTTTTAAAAAATCCTTCATGATGCTGAAACAAATATTAAAACTCAAATTTTGGATGGAACATGAAGTGGTTCCTGAGCTGACTCCATATTACTGTCAACAAGAAGCTGAAGAATGCATTGTTGGTGTGATGGAGCTTGGAAAATGAGGTCAACTTGACCATTCATATTTGGTGATGGCTGTGATGGGTCAGGTAATGACAGATGAAATCTAATTTCCAGAAAAATCTCCTCTTGCACTGGGAGTAGCTTTAATGTTTTTCACTGGTATGGAGGCGTTGATGGTTCTTCAAATGGGAGCAATGACGGAAGCTCTTCCCACACTCGGGACACTTGTAGGGACGTTCATCTGTATGAATCTGTAGGTGTTGGGTGAGTCTCGAGCTGGCTGTGAAGCTCTTTCATCACTGGGGACATGTGTAGGGTTTTTCTGCAGTGTGGACATGTTGGTGATTAATCCAAGAGGTGCTACTGTTGAAGGCTTTCCCACAGTGAGTGCAGGGATACAACTTCTCTCCTGTATGGATGCGGTGATGGCGTGATAATGAACAACTCTGGGTAATCTCCTTCCCACACTCAAGACACTTATAGGGTCTCTCTCCCTTGTGTATCTGGTGATGCTCTGATAAATTTGAACTATGGGAAAACTCTTTCCCACACTCGGAACATTTAAAGGGTTTCTCACCTGTATGGATCTGTTGATGCTGGATAAAATCTGATCTCCTGCTAAAACCTTTCCCACAGTCAGGGCAGGTATAGGACATGGTGCCTGGGTGATGGTGTCACCGTTGGACCAGATCCAAGGTGTTTCTAAACCATCTTCCTCAGTCAGGACATCTCGGGGGACTCTCAATTAATTTTGTCTCAGTTTTTGTCCTTCTGCAGATTTCAGCAACCTTCATATATCCCATAACCTACTCTCATGGATAAGTTTTCCATACTAACTACATTCCATTATCACATATACCCTTGCCATACATACACTTACCTATATTAGTCATCTATTAAATTTCCGTGAGACTCCCTTAAACTGTTGCTTATACATTTCTACTACTTCTATACTTCTACTTCTGTAAAACCATTGCACATGTTTCTTTGAACTACTACTTTTATTTCTGTAAAACTACTGCTTCACAAGAAATCAATCAATCAAGCAGGCAAAGAAGATTTTCTGGGGCTTTTTATACAGATTCTTTTCACTGAGCTCTCACCAACTTGTTCAATCCTCTTGAAAAACTATTGGAGTTTTAATTCTCTTATTTCAGGAGACAACTGACAGAAGCCTTACTGCAGGCTGCTCAAGGTGTCCCATCACATCACTCATGGTGTCACAGAGGCCTCTTCTCTCAAGTGAACAAGAGGACAAAAGGACATAGCCTGAAGTGTCACCAGGGGAGGTTTAGGTTACATCTGAGGACTGAGAGAGTAGTTAGGTGTTGGAATGGACTGCCCAGGAAGGTGGTGGAACCACCAACCCTGGAAGGATTTAAAAACTGTTTAGTAGAGATGATCCTGCTCTGTTGCTGTCAGCATTGTCCTGCAGTCTGCTGCCTCCCTCTTCTACTGCTCCCTCAGCTGAACTTTGGGTAAACTCCTTCCCACACTCAGAACATTTAAAGAGTTTCTCACCCGTATGGATCCGCTGATGCCGGATAAAATCTGATCTCCTGCTAAAACCTTTCCCGCAGTCAGGGCAGGTATAGGACATGGTGCCTGGGTGATGGTGTCACCGTTGCACCAGATCCGAACTGTTGCTAAACCATCTCCCGCAGTCAGGACATCTCTGGGGTCTCTCACCCCAATGGATTTTCTGATGGTGAAGATGGGCTGAGCGGATCCTAAACCTTCTCCTGCATTCCTCGCTGATGTCAAATTTTAATCCTGGATGGATTCAATTATTTTTATCCAAAATCACACTTTGACTAAAATCTTTCCTATCCTTAGGGCACCCAGAGAGGTTTTTGCCGAGATAGAGTCCCCCCGCCTTTGAGAAAGAAGCCCTAGTGTTCTAACAATGTAGAATTTGGGCTTTTTGTGAGGTGAGGCAGCCAAAACCTATATCAAACCTACTGTGGGTGAAAATGGAGTGCGAGGTGAAATAGTAAGGTTACACGTAGAGCTGGACACCCAGTGATCATCCTTTATTTCCTCTTAAGGATCTACGCTGGCACCTAGAACACATAGGGGCCACTGTGTGGGGCACGGAGTGCTGGGGTTTTGAGCTACTCCTGGCTTCAGCTGTGATGACCCAATTGTACTGAAACTGCAAGAGGTAATTTAGGACTTCCCCATTGCTGTCTTAAATCCCTGGGGTGATTCAGGGTCTTATATCTCAATCAAGCACTTCGATATGAGTTTTGATTCCTTGTCATGGTACCAAATCCCATCAAGACCTTGGGATTCCCATATTGCACCCACATCCAGGATGAGCTGTCATCCACTGAGATGAGTTGGGGTCTCCTGAGAAATTTTGGGAGCCCCCGATTGTGGGTCCTCAGCCCTGGGATTATTAAGTCCCCTGGCAGTATTACAGACTTGCCATCATTATCCCTGGCTCCAGGGTGATTTAAGGGTCCCCAGTTGCAGCCCCCAAACCGCTGGGATGACTTGGGGATCCCTATCACAGCCCTCCAAACCAGAAGGAGTTGGGAATCCCCGGATGAAGTGGGGAGAGACACAATCACAGCTCCTCCACCCTCCTTAAAAAGTTGAGGGTCACCAATCACACCACTCTCACCCCAGGGATAAGTTTTGTTCCCCCCTCTCACCCATCCCCCTCCCTCCCCCATCTTGTGCTTGTCACCCCGAGTTTGGGCAGTACTGGGATAACCACCCCCCTCCCATCACCTCCCATCACCTCCCGGTACCTGCAGCGGGGGCACAGCCCATGCCAGTGGGGGGGGGGGGGGGGCGATGCTCTGGCGGTCACCAGTTGGGGGGTCCCTGCTGCGGGGCAGGGGGTGTGGGTGCAGCCCCAGGGCGGTGGAGTGAAACCTCCCAGGTGCTGCAGCGCGATCACTGGAAGCGGCGGGGGGAGGGGCCTTGGAGCGGGAGGGACCAGACCAGGGGGCTGAGGTTGGAAGTTGGAAGGGGGACACACCAGGGTTGTGTCCTGGGGGTGTTGGGGACATCAGGCTTGTGGCATGGGCAGGGGGAGGGGACACATCACAGCTGGGTGGTGCTGACCCAACCTCAACACAAAACCCTCTGGCCCTGGAGATAAGAGGCTGTTAATTCACTGCTTTCAGCTGTAAACTCAGGGGGACAATGACCAACCCAGGTCAGGATTACTGCCCTGAGGGTTTTTCCTACTTATTTCCCTTTCACACTCAGCTTTATGGAACAGAATTCACTCCAAAATAATTTTTTTCCCTTCAGAGAACCACGAATTTTGGGAAGCTGCAGACACCAACTAAACAAAACAAGGGAGATCAGAAGTATTGTCTTGGGTTCTACTCAGCTCTGGAACAAGGGATCAGTGTGACCATAGGCTAAAATCCAGGGCAGATGCTCTGACCTGGACAGCCCCAGTGTTTTACAGTATGACCATACACACCCTCCCTGTAGAGCAGGTATTTGGACTAGATAACCTCTAGAGATCTCTTCCTACCCAAATCATTCTATGACTGAAGTTTGGGGGGATGGGTTGTGTTGGGAAACTGTTTGGAAGAAAACAGACATGTGAGCAATCCTGACTATTTAGCTTTAGCTAGAGTAAGCTAAGGGCCTTGAGACCCAGCTGCAAGGTTACTGAAAGATGAGCTATGGGAAAAAGATAAGGGAGCTGGCAGCAGAAAAGAAGAATAACAGGATAATGATATAGCCAGCAGAAGTTCTGTGAGAACAGGATTTGTGGCCAAGATATAGCCACCTGCAAGATATCGTTATATAAACGAGGGCTCTATATAAAGCGAGTGTGAATTGTTAACAGACCACTTCACTTTAACCATATTGGTGACTACGTGTTGTCCTTAAGCCTCTGCAGATTTTCTACAGGGTTGGCTTCTTCCATGGCTGCCTTCCCATCATACCAGTAGGTCCCATCCTACCAGACAATGTTCCCACAGCTGGGACCTCCTCCTCCACTTGCTGTGACCATCGCCTTTCCACTGGAGCCATCGTAATTATCATTAATTTTAATTCATTATAAGTATTACTCTATTACATCATTTTTCATTGCAACCCTTGGGGATTCATTCCTTCTCCCCTTCCCCCTCCAAGGGGCTTTCCAATGATTAAAAACTTTCTAAACTGCAAGGCTTGTCCAAAGGAGTGTAAGCTTTGGGAATGATCACCTGGCACCCCCTTCATCACTTCCAGGGGTTACACATTTTATCAGAGAATCATCAAAGAATTTTATCACAGAATCAAATGAGGAGGGACTATTGTCAAGGCCTTGGAGTGATCAGTCAAGGAGGGAATGGTTTCAGATTTGAAGAGGGGTGATTGACTTGAGATAGGAGGAAGAAATTCTTTGCTCTGAGGGAGATGAGACACTGGATGAGGTTGCCCAGAGAATCTCTGGCTGCCCCATCCCTGCAACTGGTCAAGTCCAGGTTGGATTGGGCTTAAAGCATCCTGGTCAAGCGGCAGATGTCCCTGCCCATGCAGGGGGTTGGAGCTAGATGATCTTTCAGGTCCCCTCAAACCCAAACCGTTCTGTGATTTGTGGATCTACATGAACACAGAAAGTGAAGGTTAGTGTCTGTGTAAAATACCCCCATGAGTCTCAAAAAGGGGATTTGTTGTTGAAAGAAAAGGGTTAACAGCCACAAAAGTTATTCCAGGTTTAAAAACCTGAAGGGCTGGTATAATGGGGGTGGGGAGGAGGGAATGGGAGGACAGACTTCCTGACCTGATCACAAAACAAAGACCTCAGGAGCCTGGAGATAAGAAGCTATGTAATCAGAGCTTTCAGGTGTAAATCAGGAGGACAATGACCAAGGCAGCCTTTACTGCCCTGAAGGTTCTTCTTTGTCTTTGGTCTGCATAGCAAACCCTAAAGTGTTTTCCAAAGGCCTCATGCTTTGGGGAAATGTTTCCTGGCACCTTTTCTGGGCAGATCTTAATAAACCAAATATCTCTGCTCTGGATGGGGATTTGTTTTTGAATCAAAAGACAACTGACAGAAGCCTGACTGCAGGCTGCTTGAGGCATCCTGTCTCATGACCCATGGTGTCACAGAGGTTTCAGGATAGCTCATGAAGCATCCTTCCTGACAGGCAATGAGCAGTAATGCTCCTCTGAAGAGCTGTGCCAGATCCTGGAGTCTAAAGCCAGGCAGAAACACTTGTACCCCACGCTCCCCAAGCTCCCTGGAAGCAGGACTGAGCAGCCACCAGAAACTCTGCCTGAACAGAACCAGGGGTGTTTGGGGAGAAAAGCCTCAGAATCAGCTCCTCAAACACCCAGAGCTTTTGCCAGCTGTGCTACTCGAGCATTTCAAGGACACCCAATCCAAACACAGCTCTCACAGCAGCCACAGTGTCTCTGCCATCAACATCTTCAAGCAGGGGAAAGGAACTGCTCTGAGAGCTGCAGGGCAGAGGAGAGGAGCAGCTGAGAGCAGTCCCTGGGGGGGAGAGCAGTGCTGGAGCAGAGACACCTTCCCCTCTGGGGAAAGGAGAGAGGAGAAGGGAGAGAGACTGAGGGGCTGGAAACTCAACTGCACAGCTGGCATGGAACAGCACTGCTGGAAAGAAAAAGAATGAAATCTAGACACAGAAAGACAAAAGCCATCTCACCTTCCTGCCCCTTGCCCCAGCCAGGCTCACCTCACTCAAATGTGACTTTTTCTAAGATTTTACGTGTTTCAGTAAATAACTGACATCACTCTGGTGCAGGGTGCTCCTCCATGGCCTGCAGATCCACATATGCCCCTCCGTGCTCCTCCATGGGCTGCAAAGGACAGCTGCCCTCTCCCCACAGCCTGCAGGGGAACTTCTGTTCTGGCCCTTCCTTCATTCACTGACCTTGGTGTCTTGTGGAGGGCTGGGAGCAGGCTTCCACCTCCTTCTCCATGGACATCTTGGGCATTTTCTGCCACAGACAGTCCATGGTTACCCAGGGCAGCTGCTGACTCCTGAGCGAGGTGCTCTCCCAGATATGGGCACTCCAGGTGTCCACACCCCTACTATACCCCCATGGTCACCATGGAGACCCCCATGACAATGGTGTCCAGGCACCAGACCCTGCATCAAAAAGCCCTCGTGGTGGCTGTGGAGACTCCGAGGCCTGGAATTGTCTGGGTCTGTTTCACAGAACAATGGAATCATGGAATGGGTTTGCTGGGAAAGGTAAAAGATGATCTAGTTCCTACTCCCTGCATGCATGAGTAGGGACACCTCCCACCCAACTGAAGCCAACCCTCACTTCTTAATCCCATCCACAGCATCAGCCTCAGTCAGCAGTAGTGTCTCTTGGAGCTGTTTGAGGACGAGCTTCCCATGCTCCTCCTAAAGTATGATCCTACATACCATTCCCATGACCCTCCACATCATTCTGAACCACAGAATACCTCAGGCTGGAAGAGACCCCTGAGCATCTCCTTGTCTAAGTGCCCTGCTCAGGGCAGGATGAGCCAGATGAGGTTGCTCAAGGGCTTCCGCAGCATGGCTTCATCCACACAGGGATAAAAGTGCCTTTTTTCCCACCCCACAGGAGGATTATAAAGGCAGGAAACAGTGTTGGCACAAGTGTTTGAAAGTGAGGCACCATCACTGCTTGCCAGGAGGACTTTGGATCACTGATGGCACTGTGACCCTCACCATCTTGTGAACTTCCCACCCACCACATAACCCACCAGTCTGTCTACAACAGGACAATGGTAGAGCATGGCAAAGAGCTTGCTAAAGGCCAGGTGCACCCCATGCCTTTCTATCCCCTGCCCACTCTGCTTCAGCAATCCCCTCTTTGTCCTTCACCTGCCTGGAGCAGGCTGGACCCCATCACTGTCCCAGGGACTGGGGTCATAGAATCATAGAATCCTAAAATGTTAGGGGTTGGAAGGGACCTCTAGAGATCATCCAGTCCAAAGTCTCTGCCAAAGCAGGATAACCCGGGGCAGGTCACACAGGAACACACCCAGGTATGTGTTGAAAGTCTCCAGAGAAGAAGACTCTAAAACTTCTCTGGGCAGCCTGTTCCAGTGCTCCCACAACCTCACAGTCAAGAAGTTTCTCCTCATGTTTAGATAGAAACTGCTGCGTTGTAGCTTAAACCCATTTTTCCACTGAAAAGAGATTGGCCCCTTCCTTTTGACACCCATCCCTCTGCTATTTATAGACATTGCTAAGATTCCCTCCTCAGCCTTTTCTCAAAGCTAAACAGCTCCAACTCTCTTTGTTATTCTTCATATGAGAGATGTTCACATCCCTTAATAATCCATGCTCTCCCTGGTACTCTCTCCAGTAGATCCCTCTCTCTCTTGAACAACTGGATGCAGTATTCCAGCTGTGGTCTCACCAGGTCAGAGTAGAGGGTTAGGAACACTTGACACACTTTTTTGCTGGATTTGCTGGACACACTTATACACCTGACTCTGTTCATCGGCTGTGCTGGTCAAGCTGGGAGGCAGACCCAGCTGATGGTGCTCACGGCCACTGATCACCTCCCACACAATCTCTTGGGTGCCCATGGAGAGCAAGTGTGGAAGAAGAGCTGAGCTGAGGAGATCCCCTGTGATGATGGAAGGGCTGTTCTGGAGGCCAGCTCTGTCACAGCAGTGCCTGTGCCCTGTCCCTGCCTGTGGGCACAGGATTGTCACACCGCAGGGCTGTGACTAAGCTGCCAGAGCACTCAGGCCTTACCCAAGGGTGCAGAAGGAGACTGTGGAGGTGGAAAGTGGACAGCTTGGAAAAGATCAAGCGCTGGTGCTCCCGGGCAGTGCCCTTGTGCCAGGACTCTTTCCCCTCCACCGCTGCACACAGGCACTGCCCTGCAGCTCCAGAGAGGGTCTCAAAGGAAGGGCCTCAGGTAAAAAAGTCACTGGAAGGTTCTTTATTCTGCTTAAATACACACAGAGAGAGCACAGTTCCTCACTGACACACCTCTCTAGGTAAAAAAAAATAAAATACAGAGACACATAATGAGAAAGGTGTCCTGGTTTGGGCCAGGATAAAGGTGATTTCTTGTCTTGTACTTTTGCTTTTAGCTAAATCTCTTGTAAGTAGTTGCACTTGCTGAAATTAACAGCAAGTTTCTCAGTCTGTGCTTCTAGGACTGATAACACTCGATGTTTATAGTTACTGCTAGAGACTGGTATGCAGAGCCAAGGACACTGCTCAGCTCTGAGGAAAACTTTTACCCTCCAGAAGGAAGAAAGAGGTCCCACCTGCAGCCCTCCCTTGGGGAGGAACAGACAAGATAGATGCCAGAATTGACCAAACAGAGTATTTCATCCCATATACGTCACACTCAGTGTAAATTTGAGGCATCATGAGGGCCAAGCCATGCTTCCAGCTTCCGGCTGCCTGCTCTTCCTGCCTTTCCTGCTTCCCTTCCTTCACCCGGCATCCTGGAAGGACTCTGTCCATTCGTCTGCCTGTGGTCCTGATCCGTGCCAGCCCATATCTGTGTGTTCCTGCCTCCAGTTCCTGACTACTGCCGACTCCAGGAGTCCAGCCTGGACTTTCCCGGGGCTGCCCTGCAGCCTCGGTGGTAACGTGAGAGTTATTGGGGGGAAAGGGGGGAGGAATGTGGTATCCATTTTCCTGTATATTTGTATATATTAAGTAATTTTTTCCTATTTATCATTACTGTTTCATTAAAGTTGTGTAGTTTAGTTTCCAATCCATCAGTCTCTCTCTCTTATTCTCTCTCCTTTCTTATCAGAGAAGAGAGAGAGATTAATAGAGAGCATCTGTTACTTGGTTTAATTGCCGGGCCAGTGTTAAACCGTGACAAAAGGGCACACTGCTATTTGGGGAATAATTTGAAAGGGAAAAGAGAAAAATCTAAATCATATAACCCACATCGACAACCAAACCAAATAAAAAAAACCCTGAAGACTAGTTGGGTTTGTTAAGAGTTATGTTAGAAGAGAATTGTAGATTTAATCAACCATTTTAATACTTTTGAAAAATCATCCAGACATCCAGTTTCTTCAGGGCATTTTTGAGCTCCTGGTTCCTCATGCTGTAGATGAGGGAGTTAACTGCTGGAGGAACCACCGAGTACAGAAAAGATAGCACCATGTTCAGGGATGGGGAGGAGATGGAGGGGGGCTTCAGGAAGGCAAAGATGCTAGTGCTGATGAACAGGGAGACAACGGCCAGGTGAGGGAGGCACGTAGAAAAGTCTTTGTGCTGTCCCTGCTCAGAGGGGATCCTCAGAACAGCCCTGAAAATCTCCACATATAACACCACTAAGAAAGCAAAACAGCCAAAACTTGTTAAACAAGTTATTATAATAAGCCAAATTTCCCTGAGGTAGGAGTTTGAGCAGGAGAGCTTGAGGATCTGGGGGATTTCACAGAAGAAGTAGTCCAGGGCATTGCCCTAGCAGAGGGGCAGGGAAAATGTATTGGCTGTGTGCAGCAGAGCAGTGAGAAACCCAGGGCCCCAGGCAGCTGCTGCCATGTGGACACAAGCTCTGCTGCCCAGGAGGGTCCCGTAGTGCAGGGGTTTGCAGATGGCCATGTAGCAGTCGTAGGACATGATGGTCAGGAGAGAAAACTCTGCTTGAATGAAAAACAAAAAGAAGAAGAGCTGTGCAGCACATCCCTTGGAGGAGATGTCCGTGTTGTCCCAGAGGGAATTGGCCATGGCTTTGGGTAGAGTGGTGGAGATGGATCCCAGGTCGAGGAGGGAGAGGTTGAGGAGGAAGAAGTACATGGGGGTGTGGAGGTGGTAGTCACAGGCGATGGTGGTGATGATGAGGCCGTCGCCCAGGAGGGCAGCCAGGTAGATGCCCAGGAAGAGCCAGAAGTGAAAGAGCTGCAGCTTCCACCTGTCTGCAAATGCCAGGAGGAGGAACTGTCTGATGGAGCTGCTGTTGGACATCTGATGCCTCTGGGCATAGTGCACTGTCAGAGAAAGAAAATGTTAAATAAGTAATGTGAGAATTTTCTTGGCAGATCCATTCAATTGCTGACAGAAAACCCCAAAGCACCTTGCTCCATACGGGACTAATTTTGGCAAGTCCCATTCATTAGCAGAGGTTGGTTCTGGCTGATGGTTTCATATGGACAAAGCACTGCACTCTTGGATCTGCAGGTGTCAGTCATGCCCTACAGAAATTGGTAAAAAGGAACACGGAAGGAATTTGGATTAAATCCATTCTAGACATTCACAAACATTGCAGAATTTTTGCCCTCAATGTACCATCCTGCAGAGCATACCAGAAGGGAAAGTTTTCATTTTTTCTCTTCGACTTACCCCATAAATAATGACAAGTATTTTTAAGGCAGATATGCCTGAGATATCTACTGGTCTCTATTGGAAATCTGGAGGTAAAGTGTCAGTTTCGTAGAGCAGTGAGGACATGTGGTCTCTCCATCAATTCTGCTCTCATTTGTTTCCTTCTGGAGGGCAGCCTGCAGCTCAAGAGGAACCCCCAAAGAAAGAGACACTGTTAGTGGTTTTGTCACATCAAAGCAGTACTAAACGAAAAGGGTCATCTGCATTCTCAGTACCAAGGAAGCAGGGTGGCAAAAGGCATTTTCAAGAAGGTTTGGGTTTTTATTTCAGCTCTCCTCATCTCTCCTGTGGAATGTTCTTGGATGTCTCAATCCCTCAGCATTTCTGCTGCACTCAGGGAGAACAGAGCAAGGCAAGAGGATTGCCTGTGGCTGCATTCAGAGGAGAGGGAGCTGGTCTGATGAAGGGAGGGTCAGGTCCTCCCCAGCCTCTTAGAGGGCATTGCCAAGAGCTCAAGAGGGCAGAGAGAAGATTGCCATCTCCTTGCCATGGACACATCTGCTGCCTGGAGCTGCCCCAGCCAGGAGCTGGTTCCTTGGCCCCATCTCCCTTCCTGCCCCTACTCACAGAGTCCAGCCGAAGCCATGGGTGCCCAGCTCTGCCCTGCAGCCACTCGGGGGGTGCAGGGGCTAAAGAACAGGGCACACACCCCCTGAGGACAATGGAAAGGGGAGACTGAGCTAAGCTGAGCTGCTGGGGGGTGGTGGGTGGAGGCACTGCCTGAGGTTCCCATTCCCGCTCCAGGTGATGCTTGAGGAGTCTCAGTCCCTGATCTCGCCTGCACAGCTGAGTTTCCATCCCCCCAAGCTGAGCCAGAGCCAAGTGGAAGCAGAGCCTAAAGAGAGCCCAGAGTGGAGCAGGAAAGCCCTGCCCTGAAGGGACTCCTGAAAAGTCCCCTCAGAAATATTCTGGGCATCAGCTGGAGCTCTGAGCAGCCCTGAGCAATTCATCCCTCTCTCACCAGCACCAGGACCCTGCCCTGTGCTCCCTGTCTCCTGCCAGCCACAGCTTCTGCCAGCACCAAGGAGCTCCCCGGGCAGGGTGAGAGCTGCCCCTGGCAGGCAGGCAGCAGAGTCCCTGCCCCTGCACACAGCCCCTGGGCTGCAGGACCCTGCTCTGAAGGACAGCCCTGGGCACCCCTGCCTGCACACAAACCCTCAGCCCCTGCAGCCATCCCCAGCAGAAGGCAGCTCCATGCCCTCTCCCTCTGACACTGCTCCAGGACAGCCCTGCTCTGCCAAAACTTTTCCTCCTGCCCACCAAAATCCTCCACAAGGATCCCAGCAGCTGTGGCACAGGCTGCCAGCTGGAGAAGGAAGACCCCCTCCAGGAAGCCCAGCTTCACTGCCCTGCAGCCAGAGACTAACCATGGCAGAGCCTGTGAAGATTTCTCCCCCAGGCAGCTCTCAGCTCTCCTCCCAGCCCAGGCTGCCTTTCTCCTCTCTCTCCCTCCTCTGCCCTGGACTGCTGCCTGCAGGCAGTGCCCTCAGCCCTGCTGCACTCTGCAGAGGAGCTGCTCCTGCCCAGAGCTCTCTCTCTGCAGCACTCTCTGCTTGCCAGCAGCTCTCTCAGTCTCAGGAACCCGGCCCAGCAGCACAGGACCAGTGCCAGACTTTGCCACTTGCTCAGCTCTCTCGGGGCTCCCTCCAGCTCTCCCTGGGGCTCCCCAGGAACCCAATGTGATACACACTGAAGTCATCGCTCATGTCCCCTCCCTCCCTCCTTTCCAGCACAGCCAGTTGCCCTCTAGAGACACAACCTCTTCTTCTCCCACTCTCACATTTTGACACCCAGGCAATGCCAGGGGGAATCTCCTTTCCCTCCTCTTCCTCTGCAAGACACGGGTGACACTGGAGGTGCCAAGGGTGGTCCAACCTCAGTCAGGGCAGCTGATCAATTGAGTGGCCAAGCACAGCCCTGTGGGGCTACAGGAAAAGTCAGGGCATTCCAGCACAACCACCTGCTGCTGGCACAACAGCACAGGACTGTCACATCCCATGGCCTGACCTAGACAACTTCCAAAGGAGATTCCATGTCCCAGGCCAGAGTTTCCTTTTGAGGGAAAAGTTACCCTTGGAGGGTAAACAAGGAGTGACAGCCTCCTGACACCATCCAAATACCCTTGATCAGATTAAAATGAAATGACACTCAAGGTCTTTTTCTCTACAGTCAAAATATCAGTTCTGTTCCTCTAACAAAGTTTATTTTTGAGCAAGTTTCAGGGAACAAAAATCACTGAAAGGTATGTATGAATATATATATTAAAAGCACAAAAGTAGATACTTCAATGTTCAGGCTGTGCAATCACAAGGGCTGATTGCTTGGATCACAAAAACTATATACTGTAATGGCATCTCAACAATCCAACCCCCTCACCCCTTGAGTCCAAATATCACAAGGCATGATGATATCATAAGGCAATATCATAAGGCAATGATATCACGATGGCTACAAGCTAAGCATCTTCACTCCAGCTTCTTCATTTCAGGCAGTGGTGATATGTGTGATAGGCAGAGTCCTTGTTCTTCAAGCAGTGTCACCTCCAAAGCTAAGGGTTCTGTAGCAACATCCTTAGGACCTGGTGTAGCTGTGAATTTAGTTCTCCAAAAGCATTTCTAATTCAATTATACAAAAGGTGCATTTTACAAACTGATATGTTTTAGGATAGGGCACTCCAAATTAGAGAATTATCGGTGGCATTATATGCAGTACAGTTATATCTGTACAATTATCACAAACTTCATAACAGTAGAGCATAACAAAACAAAATAAGAATTAAAAATTTACACAATATAAAATTAGAAATACAGAAAATCCCAATTTTGAAAATATTTATCTCTATCGTCTAATTGAAATGGTTAATTACAACATTTAATTTTAATTCCACCATTAGTTACTTTAATGATTAATTTTTTTATTTTCTTTCTGGTGGGAAATCACCTTTAAAATTTGTCCGTATGAGAGGACAAGAGGGCATGGCCTGAAGTTGCACCAGAGGAATTTTAGATTAGATCTGAGGAAGAATTTTTTACTGAGAGAGTGTGGCTTGGTCTTGGAACAGTCTACCCAGGAAGGTGGTAGAATCAACATCCCTGGAAGGATTTAAAAACCGTGTAGTAGAGATGATCCTGCTCTGTTGCTGTCAGCATTGTCCTGCAGTCTGCTGCCTCCCCCTTCTACTGCTCTCTCAGCTGCATTCCCAGCCTGCTGTGCAGGAAAAGTGTCCAGGATCCCATCTTGCCACATCCCTTTAGGAGGGTGTCATAATTGTAAATACTTTTTTATTTTTTCCTTATTTGGAAAAAAAATCCTTCATGATGCTGAAACAAATATTAAATCCCAAATTTAAAATGGGACACAAAGTGGTTCCTGAGCTGACTCCATTTTCTTGTTCCAGAAGAAGCTGAAGAAAGCATCGTTGGTGTGATGGAGCTTGGAAAATGAGGTCAACTTGACCCTCCATACTTGGCGATGGCTGTGATGGGTTGAGTAATGATAGATGAAATCTAATTTCCAGTAAAATCTCATCTTGCACTGAGTGTACCTTTTATGTTTTTCATTGGTATGGAGGCGTTGATGGTTCTTCAAATGGGAACGCTGACGGAAGCTCTTTCCACAGTCGGGACAGTTGTAGGGACGTTCACCCGTATGGATCCGTAGGTGTTGGGTGAGATTCCCTCTGGCTGTGAAGCCCTTCCCACACTGGGACACCTGTAGGGTTTTTCCTCAGTGTGGACATGTTGGTGATTAATCCAAGAGGTGCTACTGTTGAAGGCTTTCCCACAATGAGTGCAGGGATACAAGTTCTCTCCTGTATGGATGCGGTGATGTTTTGATAAATTGGAACTCTGGGAAAACTCCTTCCCACACTCCAGACACTTATAGGATTTCTCTCCTGTATGGATGCAGTGATGCTCTGATAAACTAGAACTCTGGGTAAACCCCTTCCCACACTCAGAACATTTAAAGGGTTTTTCACCGGTATGGATGCGTTGATGCTGGATAACGGCTGATCTCCATCGAAAACCTTTCCCGCAGTCAGAGCAGGTGTAGGACATGGTGCCTGTGTGATGGTGTCACCATTGGACCAGATCCAAGCTGTTGCTAAACCGTCTCCTGCAGTAAGGACATCTCTGGGGTCTCTCACCCCAATGGATTTTCTGATGGTGGAGATGGGATGAGCAGATCCTTAACCTCTTACCACGTTCATCGATGATGTCAATTTTTTCTCCTGGATGGATTTAGTGATGTTTCACCAATGTCACACTTCGACCAAATGCTGTCTGATCTTTGGGTCACCCAGAGATGTTTTTGCCCAGATGGAGTAACCACATGTCTGTGGAAGAAGGCATAGTGCAGCGAAAAAGTAGGGGCGGGCTTTTTCTGTGGTTGATGGCAGACAAAAACTACATCAAACCTACTGTGGGTGAAAATCAAGTGTGAGGTGGAAGAAGTCATTTACCCGTAGAGTTGGACACCTACTGATCATCCTTTACTACATCTTTAGAAGCTATACTGGCACCTAAAACCCAAGGAGGGGCATTGGGTGGGGCAGGGGGTGCTGGGGTTTTGAGCCACTCCTTGCTTGAGCTGGGATCACCCCATTGCACTTACACTCCAAGAGTTGATTTAGGGCTCTCCTATTTCTGTCAACAATCCCTGGCCTGATTAAGGGGTCACTGCATCCCACCCAAACACTAGACTACAAGTTTGGGTCCCTCATTATGGTACCAAATCCCACCATGACCTGGATGTTCCCCCATCACACCCACATGCAGGATGAGCTGTCATCCACTGGGATGAGTTGGGGTCTCCTGAGATGTTTTGGGAGCCCCTGATTGTGGCTCCTTAGCCCTGGGTTTATTAAGTCCCCTGGAAGGATTCCTGAGTTGCCATTGTTAACCCTGGCTCCAGTTTGATTTGAGGATCCCCAGTTGCAGCCCCCAAACCCTCGGGATGATTTGGGATGACCCTGTCACAGCTCTGCTCAACAGAATATTTTGGGCTCCTGCCAAATTACTTGGAGAGAGATAAAATCACAGGTCTGTCACCCTCCAGATGAGTTGGAGGGTCGACAATCCCACCACCCTCACCCCAGGGATAAGGTTAATTCCCCCCTCTCATCCATGCCCCTCCCACCCCATCTTGTGCTGCTCACCCCCAGTTTGGGCAGTACTGGGATAACCACCCCCCTCCCTGACCTGGGGGTGAGGTTGGAAGTTGGTAGGGGGGGGTGACCTGGCGGGGATGGGCACATCAGGCTTGTGTCCTGAGGGGGTTGGGGACATCAGGCTTGTGGCATGGGCAGGGGACACATCACAGCTGGGTGGTGCTGACCCAACCTCAACACAAAGCCCGCAGGCCCTGGAGATAAGAGGCTGTTAATTCACTGCTTTCAGGTGTAAACTCAGGGGGACAATGACTAACCCAGGTCAGGGTTACTGCCCTGAAGGTTCTTCTTTCTCCTTCATTTCCATTTCACACTTCGCTTGTTTCTGCTCATAGAACACAATTCATTCTTAAATATTTATTTCTGTTCAGAGCACCTCGAGTTCTGGGTGGCTGCAGAGTCCATCTCTGATAGAATAAGAGAGATCAGAGGCATTAGGTTGTGGTGTCAGGACTGGAAATGTGGCAGCTTCCACAAGCTTCTCACAGGAGCCATCCCTGTAGCCTCCCCTGCTTCCAAAAGAACACTGCACTATACCAGGGCAGTTTAAAACTTGAATACTGAGTTTATAGATTAGATATTAGGACAAAACTCCTAGGGCTGTAAGGCACAGGAATATTTTGTCCAGAGGAGCTGCGGATGCCCTCTCCCTGGAAGTGATCAGGGCCAGGTTGGAGGGGGCCTGGATCAATCTGATCTAGTGGGAGGTGTTCCCTCCCATGCAATTAAATGATCTTTAAGGTCCCTTCAAACCATTCTATGATTCTATTATTGTTTAACTGATTTCTCTGTCCCATTTGGAATGGCAGTGCTCAAAAACATCACTACCCTTGCTCAAAGAGTCAGGGGCTTTTTGTTAGCAGGCGTCCCTCTAGCCTATGGGTCGTTATTTCAGTACAGTAATAGTTCATTAACATGTTAATACAATTAATATAATTACTGAGTGTTTTTCTACCCAGAGCATTCAAAGCTGTGACCAAGATAAGTTGTGGGTAAGCTGTGGGGAGTGCTCCTTCCCATCACTGCCATCTCTCTTGCAGGTATCTTACAGGTCTGTCTCAAGGCCAAGCTGTTGCCTACTTGGGATGTTTTTTCCCAAGAATTAGAACTTGGTTTTGTCTACTTCTCACTTGTTCACTGCTATGTGAGCCCTATTATTCTTATGTCTCTCTCTCTTTCTTTCTTATCTGATTTTCCCCCCAGATCTTTATTTCTTTCCATTACTAAATGCCATCAGGGCTGTGCAGTCTGTGCTCCCCTCTCCAGTGGCTCCTGCTGCCCTGTCACTTGTATGGGGGGGGATCCTCGTCTCCCCTCCGTCCCCCTGGTACTGGGCTGGCCTAGCTCTGCCTGCTGCCCAGAGGTGCCTGGCTCTCCTGTCCCTGAGCTGGGTTCCCCTGGCTGCCAGGCTGGGCTTGGCTCTCCCCTGCATTCTGGCAGAGCTCTCCTCCCTCCCAACATGGGCCCAGCTCTCCCTGCTCCTGGGCTGGGCTCTCCATGCTCCCAGGCTGGGTTCGGCTCTTCCCGCTCCTGCCTCAGCTCCAGGCCTCCCCGCACCCTACTGCAGCTCTCCCTGCTCCCCAAAGGGGTCACTGTAGCAGACGAACCTTTCTTGGGGCACAGCGCTTCAAAGTCAAACAGGTGTTCTTGCCAAGGTGCACAAACAGTACTACGATCTTGCTGCCTTTAGACTTGGGTAGCCTTGTTTGGGGCTTCTGATCCAGACTCAGCTAACCTCCTCCTCGGTCTGTTGGAGAGTGAGCTGTGCATACATTCGGACCTCAAATTTAATTGGTTGCCCAATCCTACTCATGCACAGCTGAGGTAAGCCCTAATTGGGCACAGGTGGGCTTAACACAAGCTCACACCTCCCACGTCGTAATTAGTAACACCTGATTGCCTCATTTCACTACAGGCCACCTTTCCCCGCTCCTTGGCCAGGCCAAGCCCAAGGGTGGCCAGGTACAGGCTGAGTTGCTGCCCCATGTCCTACAGCAGCCCGGCCGCCCGCGGCCGGTACCAGAGCTCCCTGCCAGGGTCCAGCCCGGCGCGGCACCAGGGACTGTGGTCCAGCTGCTGGCAGCTGAAGTCCCAGCGCTGGCCCACTTTGCCACCAGCCCTGCCAATCTCCCAGGCCTCCATGGCCATCCTCACACAAGCAGGGACACACAGGGACACCCTGAGGGCTGGACGCAGGGCAGGGCAGTGGAGAGGAGCCAGGGAGCCAGCGCTGGCTCTGCTTCCCCTTGCCTGTTCTGATGCACAACGCTTTCTGGGGGGGCAGGGGTCCCAACGTTCCAAACCTCCCACCCCTCCTGGGACCCCCATCATCCCTTGGGGCCCCCTCAGGGCCCTGCTTGGGCTTCCCCCAGCATCTCAGATCCTTTCAACATTCCCACGTGCAAAAGTGCCACAGCAGCACCTGCCAAAGGGGGGTGTGGGGACTGTGTGGAGAAAGGGGAAAGGGTGTGCAAGGCCTTGGGTGTGCAAGGCCCAAGGGGCGTGCAAGGGCCAAGGGGTGTGCAAGGGGGTGCACACAAAGCCCCCTGCAAAGGCCACGTCTGCAGCAGGGCAGGGATGTGCAAGGCTTTGCCATTGCAGAGAGGTGCGCAGAGGCCCTGTGTGCAAAGCCAAGAGGCAGTGCACAGCTCAGGTGTGCACAGCTGCACACCAGGGCCACGTGTGCCAGAGATGAGGCGTGCAAGACGCACGCAGCTGCAATCAAAGGCCCGATGTGTGCCGGGGTGTGCAGGGACTGCCTGTGCCTGCCAGGGCTCTGCAAGGTTGCTCACCACTCTTCACCTGGGAGCTGCTGAAGGAGTGCTCCTTGATGTCCTTCAGCTGCTGCCTCAGCTGCACAGCTCAGGCAGTGCCACAGCATGGCTCTTGCCCTTTTGCAGGTGGAGGACTTCAGCCCCAAGGCCCCCACCTTGGTGCTGCCCATGGTCTTCATCTGCTCCAGCTGACAGTGCTTCTGCTCAATGAAGATCTGCTGTGGGGATGGGAGGGGTGATGTGGGGCTTCAGCGACAGCTCTGCTCCAGGCTTTGCTGGGCTCTGGGCCAGGAGAGAGTCCGGGCAGGGCTGGGAGTTCCTCCCATGCAGGCACTGAGCCCAGCAGGAGGATGGAGATGCTCTGGCAGAAAGATTCAGCCTCAACTGAGGACACCCATGGTTTTCTCTGCCAGGGTTTCACTTGCCAGCCCAGAACAGCTCCCTCCAGGCTCTCCCACCTCCCCTCTCCTTTCTCCCAGCACAGCCCAGTTGCTGCTGGCCCCACACCACTGCCCAGCCCAGGCTGCTCTGGGCAGTCCCACCACAGCCCCAGCCCCTCTGAAAGGCACAGCAGCTCCTGAGGGGCAGAGAGAGCTCAGAGCCCCAGATGGGTGACCATGCATGGCAAAAGGAGCAGGAGGCACCCTGTGTCCCCTTATCTCCTCTCCAGGAGATCCGCAGAGGTCTGCAGCCCCTCAGGGCCATCCCCTCTCCCCAGCCCAGCACAACAGCCCTGGCCCTTGTGCTCCTCAAGAGCTCTGACTGATCCAGGCACAGAGCAGTCTTCCCAGACCTTCTGCAGTCAGGGAGGGGTTCTCATTTCCCATTCATTCCTGATACACAGAGCAGGGATCTAAACCAAAAATCTTTCTGCAGGTTCATTTTTTTGACATAAATCCAGTGTAGGGTCTCCATTTACAGAAAGTTTCTGTTTTGGAGATAAAAAATGCAGATAAAGTTAAGTGGGAGGGATGAATAATGACATTACTTTCCCTTACCGTTCATTTTTGTTGCACTTAGGAGGGATCTAAGAGAAAAATAAAGTATTGAAGGTTCTTTTACTTAATACAAAACGCTATCCCATTAACATAAATATCTGTATCAGACAAGATGGGTGTAAAACAAAGAGGGGCTGAATACCACCCTGTCGCGATCCGCATATTATTTTATATATTAATTATGAGGAAAATTCAGCCACTGACTCAGAGATGACGCTTGAATTGACAAGTAACCAAATTGCTGGATTTAAAATTAGTTACAAAAGTTTATTTCTAAATAGGGAAAGCCGGTTTTACTAGCAACAAGGCCTTTTGTATAAAGTAATCACCTTAATCGATGGTCGTTAAGAGTAACAAAGGGAGAATCAAAAGAGAGAAAATATCACCGTCCGCGCAGGGCCAGGGATTCGGGCTGGAGGGTTGCTCCTGGTTCTTCGGGCTGGGGGCTGCTCCTGGTTTTTTCGCCGTTGAGTCGCTGCTATGCCTTTTCGTAGCTGGAAATCGGGGTGACAAGCTGAGGAGACGTCGAGCCGAAGAAGCCCACCTTTCCCGTCTTTTCCTAGGGTTATTTATCCCCCAAAAGAAAGGGGGGTCCCTTCATTCAAGATGGCCCTGATACATACAAATCTCCAGGCTTCCTGGGATGAGTCATTTCTTATCTTTGTCTCCTGGAACCCTGCTAGGTTTGGGCGACCAGGTGTCTGTCAGGCATTCCTTGAGGTAAACATATGATAATTACCCTTTCTTTAAGAAGAACACGATACGAGGTGGAAAATGGAACAAAACCAAAAATATGAAAAGACTTTACAATTTATGGCATACACGTGCAGCCATTTGGAGATAAAGGAAGCATTTCATGCCTCCTGAAAAATATCAGTCATCAGCTTCCTCAGAGAAGCCTTGAGCGCCTGGTTCCTCATGCTGTAGATGAGGGAGTTAACTGCTGGAGGAACCACCGATACACAAAATGACACCACCAGGACCAGGGATGGGAACGAGATGGAGGGGGGCTGCAGAACACAACTATAGGACACAACTATGAAAACAAAACACACAAATGATAAACAGGCAGTGACCACAAGAAGCCCAAGTTCCCTGAGGTAGCAGTGTGAGCAGGAGAGCTTGAGGATCTGGGGGATTTCACAGAAGAAGTAGTCCAGGGCATTGCCCTGGCAGAGGGGCAGGGAAAATGTATTGGCTGTGTGCAGCAAAGCATGGACAAACCCAGGGCCCCAGGCAGCTGCTGCCATGTGGACACAAGCTCTGCTGCCCAGGAGGGTCCTGTAGTGCAGGGGTTTGCAGATGGCCACGTAGCAGTCGTAGGACATGATGGTCAGGAGAGAAAACTCTGCTGAAATTAAGAAGGCAAAGAGAAAGAGCTGTGCAGCACATCCCTTGCAGGAGATGTCCCTGTTGTCCCAGAGGGAATTGGCCATGGCTTTGGGCAGAGTGGTGGAGATGGATCCCAGGTCGAGGAGGGAGAGGTTGAGGAGGAAGAAGTACATGGGGATGTGGAGGTGGTGGTCACAGGCGATGGTGGTGATGATGAGGCCGTCGCCCAGGAGGGCAGCCAGGTAGATGCCCAGGAAGAGCCAGAAGTGCAAGAGCTGCAGCTTCCACCTGTCTGCAAATGCCAGGAGGAGGAACTGGCTGATGGAGCTGCTGTTGGACATCTGCTGATTTTAAAAGGCATGGAGAACTGTTTGACAAGGAAACACAAATTCTCTTATATATGAGAACCATTTCTCATACACCACATGCGCTTATCTAGTTCTTCCTTGAAGCCCATGGCTGAAGCCCTGTTTTTTTTTTTTTTTTTTCTGGCTGTGTAAGGAGGAACAGTGACTCTGTTCACTGGCTGCCAAGTAGTCAGCCCAGCTCTGCAACAAGGGCTTCATGGGAATCGTGGGGACAGGGACCAATCCTAGAGAAGAAATTTTTCTTATGAAATCATTGGTGATGCCAAAGCCATGCAGCTTCTCTGCTCCCCACATAAAGGGAAAGTTAGAGAATTTTTGTGTTTTTTAGCTCCCCCCATATACTCTGTGGAGTGTTCTTGGTTATCAAAAACCCTCAGCATTGCTGCAGCACTCAGGCAGAACAGAGTGAGCAAAGAGCATTGCCTGCAGCTGCATGCAGAGAAGGGGGAGCTGGTCTCTGTCTCTCCCTGCTGAGAGCAGAGGGACCCAGCTCAGACCACTCAGTGTCTGACCCTTTATCAAGGTCTCAGCACCCCGTTTCCAAGCCAGGACACACGAGGCTCATTGTGCCCCCTGGAAGGCAGCTCCCAGCTTGGACAGACACCCCAAGGAGACAGCCCAGGGATGGAATGAGGGCATCTGATGAAGGGAGGTCAGCTCCCTGCCCAGCCTCACTCAGACTGCACTGCCCAGAGCTTCCCAGGGCAGAGCACAGCTGGACACCTCCTTGCCTGAAACCATCTGCATGGGAGGAGGCACAAGAGCTGTGCCTGCAGCTGAAACTCCAGGTCCCAGCCTGATATCAACAGCAAGAGCAGCTGAAGGGGGCATGGAGAGAGTCAGAGGAAAGGCACTCAGGAAAGCCTTTCCCTCCCCCAGCCCTGCACAACCCCTCCCAGATGGTGATAATGCCTGGCAGGTGTTGGGAAACGGCAAGGAAAACTCGTGCAACCAATATGGTTGATAAACAAGCTGTTTCTTTATTGCGCAGTAACTTTTTCTTATATAGTGCTTTTGTGACCACACCCCTGTCACCAAACATCAACATAACATTTTATTGGACACCCGGTGTGTTTACCTGTAGCACAGAGAATCCCTGGTGCAGGTAGCACAGGATTGTGGGCCGATCTCATTGGCCCCTCAAACATGCGGTTGGGCACGGCAAAGTGGTCACACCCCCTACCTTTCGGGAACATTCAAGAGCATTCTACGACATATCCCCCCTTTTCTTTTTGCACAAGCCCATGTTTGGTTAAACACTTTTGCAGTGCTAATTCTCAAACAAACATAATATAAACAACAAAACATGCAAAACCTAAGAATACACGCAATATCATAATGCCCTTTTGAAACAGTCTAAAACTACTCGGTTAACAAATTAAAAAAAAATGGTTAACAGGTTA
Organism: Calypte anna; assembly: GCF_003957555.1. Classification (NCBI taxonomy): domain Eukaryota; kingdom Metazoa; phylum Chordata; class Aves; order Apodiformes; family Trochilidae; genus Calypte; species Calypte anna. The sequence continues at coordinate 12,480,707 of NC_044276.1, read as the reverse complement.
TCAACCGGATTTTGTTTCCCTTAATCAAGTATAAATGGACTTCGCATTCATGGCATGTCTCCGTTTCACACAAACACTCATACACACGCACTCTCAAACAGAGCTCTGTTCAATATTAGGAAGGTCTGGCGTCCACTAGTGCAGAGAGCCAAAGGAGGGATAGGAGAGGCTTATCCGACGGAATCTTTGTCGGGGGGCCCCTATAATCGTCTCCAAGTCCCACTGACTCACAGCACGATGGAGTCCTAGTTCCTTCATAGTTGCCAAATTAAAATGCAATAGAAACCTAGGATTGCAACATTCAATCACTACACTCATAACGGGCGTTTTTTTTTGGGGGGGGGGTTTTTTTTGGTGATATATCCCGGAGTCTCTGAGGGTCTCATGACTTCTCAATATACTTCTTGTGTAACTGTTCACAATCTTTGGTGCTTAGTATTGGTCCATGTCCTTGTTCCTCAAGCCATTTTCCAACAAACCTTTTATCTTTTTGTACAATCATGATATTGGCAGCTTTGGCAAATAGCTTCTTAAGTATTGCTAACATACAACTAAGGCACACAAAAATTATCAATATGATGCAAAGTACAAGCACACCAGTCTTACATAAACTTTGAAGCCATCCAGTGAGGCCAAACCAATTGACTAATTCATCTATACCAAAGAATCCTGCATCTTGCTTGATATTTTGAGTATGTTCTACTAGCTGTTGTATCTCCTTATGTATTGATTTAGAATGATCACTCAAATTCATACAGCACATACCATCAAAATCTTCGCAACCATGGCCATGAGCTAAAAGCAGAAAATCAATGGCAGCTCTATTTTCTAATACTGAATGTTGTACAGAAGATAAATCATCAGCTAGTTCAGATAAAACCTTGCTGGTATCACTAGCATGCTTTACTACCCAACAACTCAGTTTCTCCAAGTTTCAATGTGCACGAGCGGCAGCTGCTCCTGGCAAGAAGACAGAAGTAACAATCACCTGCCATTTGGACCAGAGGTTAACATCATCATCACATTCTTGCGTTAATGTTTGAGCCAGGCTTCGCTTTCACCACACACGATGGGTACTGTTCGGATGTGTGTGAGGCATGGCTAAACTCAATTGACCAATGGTGCAAGGCCCTCCAATGGGACGGGAAGGTACACCTGACCATGCCCGATCTCCACAAATTAAAAAATACCCTGCTGGTAATTTCCTAGGAAGCTGCGTCCCACGCAATGGGTTAGCAGCACCATGGAGGGTGTAGTTGCACCATTGACTAAAATTGCCAATTGGGAAAACGTTGGTAGTAGCGCATTGTCTTCCCATACCTTCTGTGCAATCAACGGGTGAGCTACTCATCCAAAAACAATAAGTAGCATTTAGAGAGTCTATAAAGCTTGATTATTGGGGATCGGGCCCAACAGGCAAACGATCATCCCAAGTGTCATAATCACTTAAACACGCAACTAAGCTGGTCTTGGTAGGACATAAACTCTTAGTGTGAAATTGCACTTGTGTGCTATTCATAGCTGCTTGAAACATTGGCCAAGTTTCTTCAAAGGTTGGTACACCAACTAAACATGTAATAAAGGGTGATTGGGGGGTCGCTAGACTGGCACAAAAGGAAGTAGTGTTAAGCTGATGCGCAAGGGTAACCCAGATATTCTGTCGAGGGTCAAAGTTCGGGAAAGCAAAGCAATCAAAACTTAAAATGACAGTTAAACCTATGATGAAGCCAACACGGCAGTTTTTGTTTTCGAACATGCTGAGCACTTAATACGGCCGTCTCTGCTCTAGAGCTTATGCTTTCAAATTCGGCAGGGCGGGTGTCGGCTTGTTGGGCTATTGTCCCATGAACATACGCTGGCGCTAACTTTTGATCCCCAAATATGCACATATAATTCAAAACAAATAGAGTCTTTGCTAATCACTCCTGCGGGTCTTGCAAATCTGTAAATTTCATCAGATAATCCTTTAATGTTTGATTTGCCCTCTCTACTATAGCTTGACCTGTTGGTGAATGGGGAATGCCTGTGATATGCTGAATTCCCCACTGTTGAAAAAACCGAGCTAGCTTGCCACTAATATATGCCGGTCCGTTGTCTGTCTTTATCCGCTCCGGCACACCCATGGCAGCGAAACAAAGGGTGAGATGCCGTATCACTTTTCATAGGGTTGATCTCTCTGTTGGATGGCAGCCCACACCTGGCGAAATAAGTCATTTAGTCGCCGGTTTGCAACGTCTTAGAGATGAGTGTCTTCAATTCGCTGTACAACTCCTAAACCATATAAGGAATCTGAGACAACATTGAGATGTACATTCATCCAGCGTGAGAGGGCGTAAATGATGCCTGCTAACTCAAGAGTCTGTAGGGTATCATCCTCTCATGCGGACAGGAGTTCATGGCACCATTGCTCTTTGTCTTGCCACGTCACTGCGGCTAGTCGTGAGCGTTTTCCTGCATCGGTAAAGACCGTTAGTGCATCTTGAAGGGGTTCCACTGTAGGGGAACAACATAAGGAGTCTGCTAATCACCAAGGAGTGGGTGTGAGCCACTACACCTGTGCCCAGTTGAGGCAGGGCCCCACGGAGCATGCGCGAGGCCGTGGACCAATAAATAGTGAGTCTCACATCCACCAGGGAGCTCACTCCCGAACACTGTATTACCTTCATTGCGCCACTAGCGCTCATCACCTCCAAGGTGAGGCTCTCTGTGGAGTCTCGAACCCGGGGCCTTCGGCATTGCAGTACTGGGTCTTAACCAGCTGCGCCACGAGAGCCTCACCTTAGAGGTGATGAGCGCTAGTGGCGCAATGAAGGTAATACAGTGTTCGGGAGTGAGCTCCCTGGTGGATGTGAGACTCACTATTTATTGGTCCACGGCCTCGCGCATGCTCCGTGGGGCCCTGCCTCAACTGGGCACAGGTGTAGTGGCTCACACCCACTCCTTGGTGATTAGCAGACTCCTTATGTTGTTCCCCTACATTCCACAGATCGTTTTGGAACAGAAATCCATTCGTTGGGGAAACAGCTCAGAAATATACAGGTTGTGAGCAATCCTGACTTACTTCAGCTTAGGCTACAGTGGGTTAATGGTTATTGAGGCCTAGTTACAGGTTTTCTAAAAATGAGCTAATGGGAAAGAGATAACTTAATTGGCAACAGAAGAGGAAAATAATTATGTGAGAAGAGTGGTTCCGTGAGAATGGAATGTGTAATTGGAATACAAAGCCACCTGCATGATATGATTGTGTAAACAAGGCTTCTCTATATAAGTGAGTGCAAGTTGTTAATAAACGATTTCATACGATCATATTGATGTGCACATGGAATCCTTAAGCCGCTGCAGACTTTTTTCCCACAGCCATTCATGCAAGGGCATCCAGTCTAACGCAGTAGACCGCAATGGGGAAAGATCAATGGTTTGCACAGTTTCTAGGAGGCTTGACTGTAGGGCTGGAGAGTGCTGCAAATACCAGTCCAACTCTCCTTGTTTCATTGGGAGATAGGTTGTGCTGGGTTCATCTCCAATAATTTGTATAATACAGGTTCGGCCTTTACAAATTAGAAGGGACTATACCTCAGTCTTTGTCTGGATTGTAGTTTTTGGCTGTAGTGGTCCGAAGATCCATTCTAACACACGAATATCAGAAGACCCAGTCTCCCTCTTTTTCTTTTTGGACTGCGTGAGAGTGTCAAGTAAATGTTGCTTACCCGTAAGTGTGGGAAAAAAGTCTGCGGAGGCTTAAGGATTCCATGTACACATCAATATGATCGTATGAAATCCTTTATTAATAATTTGCACTCACTTATATAGAGAAGCCTTGTTTACACAATCATATCATGCAGGTGGCTTTCTATTCCAATTACACATTCCATTCTTACGGAACCACTCTTCTCACATAATTATTTTTCTCTTCTGCTGCCTATTAGTTATCTCTTTCCCATTAGCTCATTTTTAGAAACCTGTAACTAGGCCTCAATAACCATTAACCCACTGTAGCCTAAGCTGAAGTAAGTTAGGATTGCTCACAATCTGTATATTTCTTAACTGTTTCCCCAACACGTAAGAATGGTTAAGTCTATGGATAAGTTCACGTCACGGCGATTCACGGAGCGCTGAAAAATTGCCAGGCCAGTTTCAGTTACTATAATGTCAGGACTGCTCACATGTCTGTTCTTTTCCGAAAACCCTTTTTGTTTTTGAGCAGACTTGCTTCATCATGCAAGATAATGTGCTAATGATACATTGCCATAAAAACATAGTAATAATAGAAATGCAATAATAACATACTAATAATCAAAACCAATAATAACAAATATAACTGATAAATTTTGTCTGATTAAATCTCTTAGTTATCCCCATATCCTTAAGCGATTTAACCATTCATTTAACCCAGTATATGCAACAGTTAATGTTTTCATGTTATCTTAATCAATTGCTTTTGGTTGTGAATCGGCTCTAAATGATCAGATAAATTAATGCAGTACATGTTCAAAGTCTTCACAAACATAGCCTAAAAGCTAAAAATAAAAAATCAGTGGCAACAAGATTTTGCAAAACTGCATGTCTGATACTATCAACATCTTTTTAGCATCTGTGTTAAACTATCAGAAGTTAAGTTCTTCTGCTTAACAATACAACAAAATAGCACAATCATCAATCAACATATATCATAGCAACGATCAAGTGAATTACAACATTTACAAAAGCCTGTCGTGTTAGTTAAGGTTTGAAATGAGGTAGTTAAGGTTTGGTGGCCGGAAGATATCGTGCTGTACGGAAAGAGAAAATAGGGCTTCCCTCCTGACAACCAATAGGTACGGGTCCCTGACGCAAACAGACGGAAGTGACGATGTAAACCTAGGCTATAAAATGTGGTGTAACATAAACAATAAACGCCATTTGTCGTCCATCATATTGATGTCTGTGAGCTGATGGCCCGAGTGACCCGGGAGTGGTCGCCGTGTCGTTCTTGAACCAGGTCGCCACGCCTCGCTGGAGGCAACAAATTGGTACCGAAACCCGGGAACCGGAGAAAATTGAGGCCGGAATTGGATTCGGGTTTGGGAAATTCGCCTGGATTCGGGTGAACGGCAGCCGGAGCGGCAGGATCCAGCCCGGCGGGGAGGACGCTCCCGGACCGACAAGGAGGATGGAAGCCCTTGTAAAGATCGTATCTGAGTTGCATAGACAGTGGGGGATTGATTGTAAGCCCAAAGATTTTACTCTCGCAGTTGCGAGGCTGTTAGAGATAGGGGTCATTGACCAGGCGGTGGATATCCTCTACCCAGAGGTGTGGAGTAAATGCACTAATGCGTTAGCCGAGGAGACCATGTCCTCAGGCACGGGAAAACACCTTAAGGCATGGGGGAAGTTCAAGAGTGCCTTAAAAAAAGCCCTAGAGGAGCAGGAGACATGGAGGAAGGCAAGGGACTGTATACTAATCGTCCCGAAAACCGGGGTCGGTGCAGCCACGCAGACCGCACCCCCAACCAATGACGGTCCCCAGACGGACCGGCACGAGGGGGACACCCCCCCCCCAGCCTCCAAACCTTATTCCGCTCGCGGAAGAGCAGAAGCAAACAGAATCCATCTGGGACGGGCTAGCTGAGGAAGCCAGGGCTGCCGCGGAAAAATTAAACTGATGACGTTTGGGAGAGACTGCCTCCCTATGCGCCTCAAGATGGCGCCGATCCAAAAGAGGGAGGGCGAGGCGAAAACGCCCCTGCCGGAAACGAGGGGGGAGCACCGGAACTGATGGGCGTGCGTGGACAGGAAGGCGGGGAGAGCGAAAAGGAGATGGGAGGTGGCCCGGACCCACTCAGCCTCAGCCCGCTCTGCTCCGCTCCCTGCGCCGCGCCGAGCGTGCCGAGCGAAAAGGAGAAGGGGGTTGGTGCGGATAATCAAGAGGGGGGTGGAACCGCGAGCCGGGCAGCGGGAACCGCGAACCAGGCAGCAGGAACCAATCAGAGCATCCATCCGGTTCTACGCCCTTATAAGGAGAGCGAGGAGGAAAAGGACGGTTGGCTCCGCCCACAAATATGTCACTGTAGGGCAAACTCCTCCTCAGGCAGGCCATTGGGCGAGCCGAAGGGGAGGGAACTGCCCGCCCACAAAGGAAGTGGGAGGGGTTGGAGCCCCAAAAAGGAAAGTGGGCAGGACCGGAGCCGGAAGAAAAAACATCGGAACCCAGAAGTAGCCAGTCAGTCGAGTTCCGATTCCGAGTTGGACAGTTCCGGGAACGAGTGGCCCTGGGAAGACTCAGACTCAAATGATAGTAAGGTAGGGATCGGGACCCGACACACCCTCGGATGTAGCAAAGGGGGATCGCAGGAGGATATTCCCGTCATGGACTGGAGGAAAATAAACAATGCATGCGCAGATTGGGCCCCTTCAGCAGCATTAGCATTCCCGGTCAGGGTAACAGGAGAAGACACGAAGAGACACGAAGAATGTACACCCCTGTAAATCATAAGGATATACAGGCGATTGTTAAAGCAATTGCGGATAAGGGACTTAATTCTGCCATGGTTACCACCCTCATAGATGGGCTTTTTGGGGGAGATGACATGCTCCCGTTTGATATAAAACAAGTTAGCAGACTAATTTTTGATGGGGCAGGCATGATCGTTTTCAGGCAAGAATGGGAAGATAACTGTGCAAAGCAACTAGCCCGAGCAGTCGGGGCAGATCACCCACTGCATGGCTCCAACCTGCAGCGACTGATGGGTAGAGACTCATCAATGGTTACCCCCCCCAGGCACAAGCCCAAGGCATGCGGGCCCATGAAATTATAACAACCACCTGTGCAGCTAGAGAGGCCATTCGTACTACCTGTAGGGTTGTAGTCAAGCCATCACCATGGACCACAATAAAACAGAATGAAAGTGAGAGCTTTACACAGTTTGTGGACCGTCTGCAGGCGGCCGTGGACTCTTCGTCCCTGCCTGCGGATGCAAGAGGCCCAGTCCTTGCAGACTGCTTACGTCAGCAGTGTAATTCAAAAACCAAGGAAATCCTTCGATCACTGCCAGCGGGGTCAAGTATTGCTGACATGATTAAACATGTCATGAATGAAGAGCATCTAGCCCCAATTCAGGCAGCTGTTCGCACTGCAATAGCTGATGTGATGGCATGTTATAAATGTGGCCAAGCGGGCCATGTGGTGGCAAACTGCCCCCAACTGGTGAACCAGCCACCAGCATCTAATCCCCGCCAGAAGCAATGTAGGGGACCGTGCTGGGTCTGTGGAAAGAAAGGGCATTTCGCTAAGGACTGCAAATTTAAAAAGCAGGGAAACGGGATGGGGAGAGGGCGCCCGGGCCGCACACAGCCCTCTCCCACTTGGGATACGAGGCGGCCCAACTACGTCAACCCTGGATGGGGCAAGGCACTCTCGAACCTGCCGCCCCCCTGAGCAACAACCAACTATATGGCCCAACCAGCGGTCCAACCGAATCTGCCCACGCTTCAGGGACAGCCAGAACCACCCCTTGGGGGCGAAACCCCAGGGTGGCCCTGGCAGTAAGGTGCGATAACCCACCAGTGGTGTACGGGATCTGCTCCCTCTATAATACCTCAAATAGCACCACCATTAGCGTCCCCTTTTTAATTGACACAGGAGCAGATGTTACAGTTCTTCCTGAGGCAATTTGGCCCCCATGCTGGAAACTGGAAGACGCACCTATGGTGGGTGGAGTTGGGGGAGTAACCCGAGCTCGGAAGAGTGCTCAATTGGTAGCAATCACGCTTCACACTGAAAAGGGACCAGAGAAAACCATCACCCTCTTCCCGTATGTCATGCCAGGAGTTCAGATTAATGATAATAGCAATAGTAATAATAATAACAATAATAGTAGTGGAGTTAAACTAACAAAAACTGTAAGTTTCTGTTCACAGGACCAGCTCGTCGGGCACCCTCCTAACCTACATACCCCGGTGGGCAGCAAGGACGACGGAACAGCGAACGTCCTGACAGAACCAGAGAACCCCGCATCGACAGAACCCAGACACCGGCAGAACAACCCGTGCAGAAGGGATCTACTGCCATTTAGGTGTATCCTGTGGAACCCAAAAAACGGCCGAGTGATAAAGGAAAACATAACGGCAGGAGCCCCGACTTTTACTATTACATTTGGTGTTCTATTCCCCGGGGTAGCACAGCCTGAGGCGACAGAACCTAGCATTCAGGAACTCGTTCAGTCATATAGGGAATTATATTGGTGCCCCAGCTCACACCCAGGGAAAAGTTATTGTAACAATCCAGAAATTTGTGCACATTGGGGATGTGAGACCATAGTGACAGGCAGGAGCTGGATACCAGAAATAAAGGATAAATTTTTACAAGTAAGTTGGAGACCAAATCGTTCCCATTTGGTCCTGGAAATTTTAAACCCAGGTGATGCAGAATGGCTCAAAGGTAAGATGTGGTACCCATTCCTTCAGGGAAATTACAAAGATAGAGGAGTGCCTGTGCAAATTATTAAGTCCATACCACAAGCACCCAAAGCTGTCGAATCTAACCCAGCCCTTAACCCGCCGACAGCTAAGCCTTTAACATATGAGACCGAAGCTCGTACTATAATTCCCACCAGCACCACAACTACTGCCAGACACATGACCCCCACCGGTGCCGAAATAGCCTCACTGACTGAGCAAAATCAAAAGTTTCATTCCCTCAAAATAACAGTGGATGAGGATCTAGCTCGAATTGAGAAATCAATCAGTGCCTTAGAACAATCCCTGAGTTCATTGTCTAAAGTTGTCCTCCAAAATCGTAGGGGACTAGATCTCTTGTTTTTACAACAAAGAGGACATTGTGCTGCGCTAGGAGAAGAGTGTTGTGTATATGCAGACAACACCGGCGTTGTCCGCGATACCATGGCCAAGCTCAGAGAAGGTTTGGAAAAAAGAAAAAGAGACAGTGAAGTCCAGCAAGGATGGTTTGAGTCATGGTTTAACCACACACCATGGCTAACCACCCTCATTTCCACACTAATGGCACCGTTTATACTGCTCATCATAGCGCTGGTCTTCGGACCCTGTATATTGAGTAAGCTTGTGTTGTTTGTTAAAGATCGGTTAGAAAAAGATAATATAATGTTAGTAGAACGTGGACAGCTGCTTTAAGAACACACCTTCAGTTATATAATCCTAACGTTAGTTACCTCCCTTATAGATAGGTATACCCCATGATTAACGGTTACCCTCCACTAACACACTTGTTTGATGTGCCTTATGTTTTATACAAGCCTTTTATACAAGCCTTTATTATTGTAACACCTTAAGTTTGTCATATTTTTACTAATTTAGTTGCATGTACTGAGGAATTATTAGTTACCCCAGGTACTATGGACCTTTAGAAGTGCCTTATAACCCGGTGTGCCTTATACTTTTAATATTTTTAATGTTTTAAGTTTTCTATACTTCTGCCCATTTAGTTAAGCATAGGAAGGGGGGGAAATGTGGTAGTTAAGGTTTGAAATGAGGAACTTAAGGTTTGGCGGCCAGAAGATATCGTGCTGTACGGAAAGAGAAGATAGGGCTTCCCTCCTGACAACCAATAGGTACGGGTCCCTGACGCAAACAGACGGAAGTGACGATGTAAACCTAGGCTATAAAATGCGGTGTAACATAAACAATAAACGCCATTTGTCGTCCATCATATTGATGTCTGTGAGCTGATGGCCCGAGCGACCCGGGAGTGGTCGCCGTGTCGTTCTTGAACCAGGTCGCCACGCCTCGCTGGAGGCAACACCTGTTATCAATACAATACAATACGAAAGGAAAGGCCTAATAAAACTGTTTAGAGACAGAATTCCAAGCCTATAAACGGCAAAGGCACCAGACACAATTGAGGTAGCAGGCTAGTGATGAGGCCACAGTTGCTCGTTCATAATAGCTATGTCTGCTCCTGTTGATGCTCTAACAAAATCAGTGCTTTGGGATGTTGATCCATCGGGAGGCATAGTAAAGCCATTTCTCCTGTGGAGCCAAACCCTGCTGTTCAGTGGGGAACTGTCGAAGAGGCGGCTGCTGCATCAGTTAGTTGCTGTGTCGGAACTAACTGGGCGATTCGAGTTCCTTTTGGGATTACCATAGGCGGTGTCCAAGTCATAGTACAATACAAATTTCTCCAGTATAGTCAGTGTCTATTACTCCAGGCAAGACAAACAAGCCCTTAAGTCCAGCAGATGATCGTCCTTATAAGAGGGTTCCACATAGTTTTCCCTCATATTTCACTGGGCTGGTGATACCCGTAGGGATCTTTTGGGGCTTGGTGTCAATAAAAGTCACGTCTACTGCGGTTGCCAGGTCCAGCCCAAGGCTTCCACTGGTTGCTGGTTGGAGGGAAGTGGCTGGTTGGAGTTGTTTGGAAGGGACCATACTGGAGCCACAGTTGGGGTCTTTGCGCCGTGGCTTCTCGCGTTCCTCAATTCGTTTCCCTGGCGTGTGCGGGCTTCAGTAGCATGACCATCCATTTTGCAGTGGTGACACCAGACTCTAGATTTACGACACTGGCTTCGAAAGCTTCCATTGCGTCCACAGCGAAAACATCTGCTGGTTGATCGTTGCAGCTGTTTGGTGTCAGTAGGACTTAGCAGGACTAGGGCCACCAAGGCTCGTTGCTGGATTGCAAAAACTTGCTGTTGGGCTGCAAGAGCTTGCTGGTGGGCTGTAAAAGCTTGCTGCTGGGCTTGCACCATACCTTTCCCTACATCCTGTATTGCCTCAATTAACATTGCCTGAGTCCCTACTGGCATTTTAGCTAACCGTTCCAGCATCTCCTCAATTGATGCTTCCGATGGCATAGAGGAAATTACATTTTTTGTAGGAGTGTTGCTGTTCTCCAAGACACACTGACGGAGCAATGCAACTTTCATCTGCTCTGGTACACAAGCCTGGTTAATAGCATCAGTGAGTTTATCTACAAACTGTGAGAATGGCTCATCTCTGCCTTGTTTAATTGACATATAAGATGGAACAGCTGGTGTGGTTCTAACTTTATTCATAGCTTCCCTCGCAAGTCTCATGGACTCTCTTATTATATGTGGGCCCAATCTTGCTTGTGCCTCAAAATTAGCATACTGTCCACAACCCATAAGCTGATTCACTGTTACCCCATACAGGGGGTCATTTTGTTCTCTAGGAATGTCTGCAAACCGTTGACATAATGTTTGCCAATGGGCTTGCCGTAACAGTAAGGCTGAATGAGTCATAATCATTCTCATAATTCCCTTTTTATCCTCTGGAAGCAACAATCCTGACCCCCAGATATAACTTATCATTTGCTTGACTGGTTCACCATGCAGCCCACATTCATTTACGGCGGCTCTTAGTTGTGCTAGCAATTTCCAATTTAAAGAGTCATACTACGCCTCCACATTTCCCCAATTATCTGTTGTACATATGATCGGGAAGGCTTGTGGGAGGGCATCTATAACTGAGGCTAAATCATAATCTTTATTATCAAGATCCTCCTCATGCATTTGCGACCAATTAATCCTTAAGATGCGGCAAAGCCGTGCAGCAGGCTTTTGTTTCTGAGAAGCGGCTGCTCGCGGCCGTGAGGGGGGAGCCGGCTGGTCGGAGGAGGGGGAGGAGGGGGGGGAGGAGGGGTGCTGCGGGCCGGGAACGTCGCCGTCGGATGACGTAGGGCGTAGGGGTGGGGCCGAAGTTGGGGCCCGCTGGGGGCTGCGACCAGCCCCGGAACTGTCCCCGCCGGATGACGGGTGACGTAGCGTTTCCGGATTGTGGTGCAGTTCGCTTCTGGCGCTTGAAGTGGTTACTTCCGTCTCGTCCCCACCTCCTGAGCCAGGTGGCTCAAGATGGCTGGTGCAAGCCACGTCAGAAAGAGGGGGGGGGGGCAGCGAGTTGCATCGGAATTTCACTGGAATTTCGAGCAAGCTGTACAATTATCTTTTCCCCCGTGGGGGCCACGGATCGTAATCAATCCCTAACTGATATAAACCTGGTAGCGGCTGGTCTTCTAAGTTTACAGAGTCTACCATAGCAATTTTTTTCTCTGCTAACTCACGAGCTGTTTTATCCTTGTTTATTACCTTATGCCATAAAATATCCCCGAAATTTTTCCATTCTTTCTCATCAAACAACTTAGCAGGGTCAGTAAAAGACTGGTATGCATGGGCATATTCTACAATCGCCGCCGGGTCTTTTTTAAGGTGTAAGTCTTTTACGGCACGATTCTTTAAGAAGCTAATAAGAAGGTCTAGGCCTACTTTGTTCTCCATTTTTGCGTACTAAGCTATCCCTTTATTATTTTGGTGCAGCCTTAATCCGAGCCTTTTGCGATCTTTTTGTACAAGCCTTTTGCGGGCTTTTGCAACTTTCTACGATTGAAAACCGGTAACCTTTCTCCACTGGCGAGCGAAACTCATTCGTTTTTCGCTCAGGCACGATTCGCCTCCCTGCGCCTGCGTAGAGAAGAATTTATTGCCCTCCATTTCCAGCTAAATTATTTGGTCTCAGTGGTTTTACCTGCCAAACTGTGATTGCTGTTTATCGATGGTTTGGTCCTCCACAAGGCTTCCCTGGTGAAAATCGGTCTTCCGCAGCGTATGCCTGTCGATTTCAGAACTTTTCAAACTTTTTTCAAAACTCTTCAGACTTTTTGATTGTTCAGGGCCTTTTCACCTTTCGGGCGCCACTTGTTGGAAAACGGTGAGGGAAAACTAATGTAACCAATATGGTTGATAAACAGGCTTCAACTTTATTGCGCAGTAACTTTTTTCTTATATAGTGCTTCTGTGACCACACCCCCGCCACCACACATCAATATAACATTTTATTGGACAGCCGGTGTGTTTACCTGTAGCACAGCGAATCCCTGGTGCAGGTAGCACAGAATTATGGGCCGATCTAATTGGCCCCTCAAACATGGGGTTGGGCACGTCAAAGGGGTCACACCCCCTACCTTTCAGAAACATTTGAGAGCATTCTGTGACATCTCTTCCCTTGTCTATCGATTCTGTGATATTCCCATAGAAGGGACACAAGGTTTGTCAGGCACGTTTTGCCCCTGGGGAAGCTGTGTTGATTATACCCAATCACCTGTTCATTACTCTTCTCCTCCAGCAATGCCTCCAGGAGGATCTGCTCCATTACCTTACTAGGCACAGAGGTGAGACTGACTGGCCTGGCATTCCCTGGATCTTCCTTCTTTCCCTTTTTGAATATGGGGGTTATGTTTCCCCTTTTCCAGTCAGTGGGGATTTCACTGGACTGCCATGAATTTTGGAATATAACAGACAGGGCTTTAGCAACCACATCCCCAGATCCCTCAGTACCCGTCTGTCCTGGTTTGGGCCAGCATAGAACTAATTTTATGTCTTGTAATTTTGCTTTTAGCTAAGTCTCTTGTAAGCAGATGTTATTGCTGAAATTAACAGCAAATTTCTCAGTCAGCTTCTAGGACTGAAAATGCTCGATGTTTATAGTTAATGCTGGAGATTGGTATGCAGAACCAAGGACAATGGGAAACATCTTGTGCTCCAGAAAGAGAAAAGGAGAAAGGAGGTCACACCGGAAACCCTCCTTTAGGGAGGAACGGACAAGATAAATGACCAAAATTGACCAAACAGAGGATTCCAATCCATACACGTTATACTCAGGATAAATTTGAGGGATCACGAGCGTCAAACCCCTTCCTGCTTCCCCTTCTTCACCTCTCCCTGTTTGCTTCAGCATTCTGGGAGGATTCCATCCGTTCCTCTGCCTGTGGTCCTGATCCGTGCCAGCATGAATCTGTGTGTCCCAGCCTCCAGCTCCTGACTGCTGCCGACCCCAGGAGTACAGCCTGGACATTCCCAGGGCTGCCCTGGAGCCTTGGTGGTGAAAACACAGTTATTGGGGGTGTATGGGGGGGACATGGTACCATTTTTATATGTATTTGTATATATTTAGTAATTTTCCTTTTTATCATTACTTTTTTAATTAAAGCTTTGTAGTTTAGTTTCCAACCCATGAGTCTCTTCCTTATTCTCTCTCCTTTCTTCATAAGGGCTCAGAGGGGCATTAAAAGAGACCTTCTGTCATTCACTTAATTGCTGGCCCAGCATTAAACCCTGAGAGATTTATTGGTGCCCACCATGGGGCTTAAGCTAATAAGTTCGAGTCCAGTTGAAATTTCAACTCATTTATATGAATAGTGTGAATTTTGACTTCAGTGGGAGGATACCCAGATGGCTCCGCTGAGTGGGAATCAAGCTATTTTCTTTGGAAATTTCACAGGGTTGGAAATTAAATCAATCATGCTGTACTTTTGGTACTCAAGGTATGTGGTACTCAAGGTTAGCGACTCGATATGGCACTCAGTGCCATAGTCTAGTGACTGTGGCGGTAGTTGATCAAGGGTTGGACTCGATGATCTCTGAGGTCCCTTCCAACCCAGCCTATTCTATGATTCTATGATTCTATGATCTGTGGCTTTTTAGCAGGGATTAGTGTTGCTCTGTGGTTCCTTCTTGATAAGAGCTGATTACAAACAGTAGTTGTGATATGGTCTTCAACAGTGTGGTGCATGGTACAGTGTTTTTTCACAGACCTAGGAGATACACAGAAGATATACAATTCATACACATAGGAAATATCCCTATAAAGTGGAAATAGACTGCCCACAGGTCAAAGCAGCCACACTTGGACAAGCTATAAGGTATCTGAAAGAATTGGCTGTACAAGATGTGATCTATACCGATGATGAGACTGTAGATCCTTATCACATGCCATGCCCTAAGCCTATGAGGCAAAGGTTTCTGCATGGTGCACCCTCCCCATTTAACCATACACCATCAGTAATGTTATGGGTTCCTGGAGAAACTGAACCAACTGTGGGTGATGTGATTAAAACAGCACGAGAATATGAAGATGCTGTCATGGCTCCTCATCAGGCCGGTGTCTCAGCTGTAAAGGGAACATATGAGAAACTGCACTTATCCCATCACAAAGCCCTGGTGGTGCTGTCGAGAGCCCAGGCCTGGAACTGTCTGGGATCATGTCACAGAATCATAGAATCATGGAATGGGTTGGCTTGGAAGGGTTTAAGGTCATCTTGTTCCAACCCCCTGCATGCTTGGTTAGGGACACCTCCGACCCAACTGAAGCCAACCCTGTCCGTATCCCCATGGAACTCACTAGAAATCTAGACACAGAGAGACAAAAGCCATCTCACGTTCCTGCCCCTTTCCCCAGCCAGGCTCACCTTGCTCAAATGAGAGTTTTTTTCCTAAAGTTTGCGCATTTCAGTTAATAACTGATGTCACCCTGGTACAGGGTGCTCCTCCATGAGCTGCAGATCCACATCTGCCCCTCCATGCTCCTCCATGGGCTGCAGGGGACAGCTGCCCTCTCCCCACAGCCTGCAGGGGAACTTCTGTTCTGGCCCTTCCTTCATTCACTGACCTTGGTGTCTTGTGGAGGGCTAGGAGCAGGCTTCCACCTCCTTCTCCATGGACATCTTGGGCATTTTCTGCTACAGACATTCCATGGTCACCCAGGGCAGCTGCTGACTCCTGAGGGAGGTGCTCTCCCAGATATGGGTACCCCAGGTCTCCACAGCCCTTATATACCCCCAAGGTCACCATGGAGACGCCCACGCAAATGGTGTCCAGGCACCAGACCCTGCATCACAAAGCCCTCGTGGTGGCTGTGGAGACGCCCAGACCTGGAACTGGTTGAGACTGTCACATAATCATAGAATCATGGAAAGGGTTGGGTTGGAAGGGTTAAAGATCATCTAGTACCAACCCCCTGCGTGGTTAGGTAGGGACACCTCCCACTCAACTGAAGCCAACCCTGTACCTGTCCCTATGGAACTTCCTTCTTAATCCCATCCACAGCATCAGCCTCCGTCAGCAGTAGTGTCTCTTGGAGCTGCTCGAGGATGAGCTTCCCGTGCTCCTCCTGCTGCATGATCCTACAGATCATTCTTAATCACGGAATACCTCCGGCTGGAAGAGACCCCTGAGCATCTCCTTGTCTGAGTGCCCTGCTCAATTCAGGCTGAGCCAGATGAGGTTGCTCAAGGGCTTTCCGAGCGTGGCTTCATCCACAAAGGGGCTGAAAGTGCCTTTTGTCCCACCACACAGGGGGATTATAAAGACAGCAAAAAGTGTTGGCACAAGTGTTGGACACTGAGGCAACATCACTGCTTGCCAGGAGGACTTTGGATCACTGATGGCACTGTGACACTCATCATCTCGTGAACTTCCCACCCACCACATCACCCATCTTTTAATCCAGACATTACCAGTCTGTCTACAACAGGACAATGGTAGAGCATGTCAAAGGGCTTGCTAAAGGCCAGGTGCACCCCGTGCCTTTCTATCCCCTGCCCACTCTGCTTCAGCAATCCCCTCTTTGTCCTTCACCTGCCTGGAGCAGGCTGGACCCCATCACTGTCCCAGGGACTGAGGTCATAGAATCATAGAATGTTAGGGGTTTGCAGGGACCTCTAGAGATCATCCAGTCCAACTCCTCTGCCAAAACAGGATCACCTAGGGCAGGTCACACAGGAACACATCCAGGGATGTGTTGAAAGTCTTTGGAGAAGGAGACTCCACAGCCTCTCTGAGAAGCCTGTTCCAGTGCTCCCACAACCTCACAATCAATAAATTTGTCTTCATGTTTAGGTGGAACTTCCTATGTTGTAGCTTAAACCCATTTTTTAAATGAAAAGCGATTGGCCCCTTCCTTTTGACACCCACCCGTCTGCTATTTATAGACATTCATAAGATTCCCTCCTCAGCCTTCTTTTCTGAAAACTAAACAACTCCAACTCGTTCAGTTATTCTTCATATGAGAGATGTTCATGTCCCTTAATAATCCGAGCTCTCCCTGGGACTCTCTCCAGTAGATCCCTCTCTCTCTTGGACAACTGGATCCAGTATTCCAGGTGTGATCTCACCAGCTCAGAGTAGAGGGTTAGGAAAACCTCCCTAGATTTGCTGGACACACTTTTCCTTATACACCTGACTGTTCATGGGCTGTACTGGTCAAGCTGGGAGGCAGACCCAGCTGATGGTGCTCACTGCCACTGACCACCTCCCACATAAGCTCTTTGGTGCCCATGGAGGGTGCTCAGAGGGGCCCTACCTGATTCTAGTGCCATGGGCTGTCTTTATTGCACAACATTCACCATCCCTGAGGGCTCTGGACACCAAAGAAGAGACAAAAGAACCAGCCCTGAGTCCCCAACCCCCTGCCCTGGGACCATGATGGCATCACAGGGAGCCCACAGAGAAAGCAGAACAGCAACAATCTCTGCAGAGTTGACTCCTTGGGCAGCTTCTTGAGAGCAAGTGTGGAAGAAGAGCTGAGCTGAGGAGATCCCCTGTGATGATAGAAGGGCTGTTCTGGAGGCCAGCTCTGTCACAGCAATGCCCGTGCCCTGTCCCTGCCTGCGGGCACAGGATTGTCACACCGCAGGGCTGTGACTAAGCTGCCAGAGCACTCAGGCCTTACTCAAGGGTGCAGAAGGAGACTGTGGAGGTGGAAAGTGGACAGCTTGGAAAAGATCAAGTGCTCCTGGGCAGTGCCCTTGTGCCAGGACTCTTTCCCCTCCACCTCTGCACACAGGCACTACCCTGCAGCTCCAGAGAGGCTCCCAAAAGAAAAGGCCTCAGGAAAACATTCACTGGAAGGTTCTTTATTCTGTTTAAACACACAGAGAACACATTTCCTCTTTGAAAGTCTCCTGGTTAAATAATACATGGAGACACCCATGATGAGAAAGGGCACAAATAATGACATTACTGTTTAGGCAAATATTTGAAAAGAAAAGCAAAGAAAAAAACCAATACAAATAATCAGTATCGACAACAAAACTCAAAAAAAAGTTCCTGAAAACTGCTTGGGCTTCTAATGAGTTACATAAGGAGAGACATGAAGATGAAGCCAATCATTTTGACCATTTTGAAAAATTATCAAGATATCAGTTTCTTCAGGGCATCCTCGAGCTCCTGGTTCCTCATGCTATAGAAGAGGGGGTTCACTGCTGGAGGAACCACTGAGTACAGAAATGAAACCATCAGGTACAGGGATAAGGATGAGATGGAGGGGGGCTTCAGGAAGGCAAAGATGCCAGTGCTGAAAAACAGAGAAACCATGGCCAGGTGAGGGAGGCATGTGGAAAAGGCTTTGTGCCTTCCCTGCTCAGTCTCGACCTCTTTTCAGCCAGAGATCAGCAAGTCTGTCTGGAAAAGATTTTGTCCTTGATTCTGGACACCACTCAGACAGGAACAGACCTTGGGCAGTCTCCAGCCCAATCTCTTTCTGAAGGCAGAGTTCCCACTGAATTCAAGCCTGGCTACTCACAGCTTTGTCCAGCTGGGTGGTATTGCTGCGTAACCTTGCTGTTGGAGGGTTTCTACCGAGACCAATCAGCTGTAAGGGGGCGGCACCCACCCGGACCACGAGGGATTTAAAGCGCCTGCTGGGAGCCCCAGCGACCCGGAGCGCGGCGAACAGGAGCAGGCAAACAGGAATTAGAAGCGGCAGTTAACGAGGCAGTTTGCGCAGGCAGAGCAAGCAGGAAGGGCACAGATAACAATGGTTTCAAAAAAAGCAAAAACTGCTGCTGTTGAGAAAAAGGGTGTGTCCGTACAGACAGAATCCCTTAAGAGGAACAGTAAAATGGACGTAGCTGTTCAAGTCTCTGGCTGTGAAGAATGTTTAAGCCTCGTCCTGGCACCGGCGGACAGTGAAAATAAGGTCTGTGTGAGATGCGAGCAGGTCAACGACCTGCTGAGCATGGTGGCAGAGCTTAAGGAGGAGGTGGAGCGACTAAGAAGTATTAGGGAAAGTGAAAACGAAATTGACTGGTGGAGTCACACCCTTTCAACTACAATTGAAATCCAACAGGAGACGGTGAAGTCCTGCCCCTCCTCCTATCAGGCAGCTGATGCAGACCAGGTAGATAGGGGAGAATGGAAACAGGTCCCCCACCGAAAAGGCAAAAGAATTCTCTCCCAACCCCCACCACTCCCCCAGGTGCCCATAGAGAACAGATATGAGGCCCTGGACTCAGAGAATCAAGAAGAGGACAGACAAGAGGACGATCTGTCCATAAGGCCTCCCGTTCACCCCCTGTCTGGCAGACGGATTAAAACTTCACCTACAAAGAAAAGAAGAAGGGTAGTCGTAGTTGGTGACTCTCTTCTGAGGGGAACTGAGGGCCCTATATGTCGACCTGACCCATCCCATAGAGAGGTCTGCTGCCTTCCTGGCGCCCGGGTGAGAGATATTAGTAAGAGACTCCCTCAGCTAATTCAGTCCTCGGACTATTATCCACTGTTGGTAGTTCAGGCTGGCAGTGATGAAATTATTGGAAGAAGTACAAGAGGGATTAAAAAGGACTTCAAGGCCCTGGGTCGGTTAGTCGATGGGTCAGGAGCACAGGTAGTCTTCGCCTCAGTTCCTGCAGTGAATGAGGAGAGGCTTGAATGAGGAGAGGCTTGAATGAGGAGAGGACTAGGAAAACCCATCTCATTAATAGGTGGCTAAGGGACTGGTGCCACCGGCGGAACTTCGGGTTCTTCGACCATGGGGCAAATCCCAAACTGCCTTGTGTCATTAGATCTGATGGACTTCATCTAACTAACAGGGGGAAAAGGACTCTAGGTCATAGGTTGAAGGGGCTGATAAGGAGGGCTTTAAACTAGGTTTGAAGGGGGAGAGGGTTGAAACTGAGCTCTCCAGAGAGGAACCTAAAGGTGGACTACCTGAGATAAATGACAAATCAGCAGCCCAGCTGAAGTGCATGTATACCAATGCACGCAGCATGGGCAACAAACAGGAGGAGCTGGAAGCCATCGTGCGGCAGGAAAGATATGATGTAGTCGCTATCACGGAAACGTGGTGGGATGACTCCCATGACTGGAGTGCTGCCATGGGTGGATACAGGCTCTTCAGAAGGGACAGGCAGGGTAGGAGAGGTGGAGGGGTAGCCCTATATGTTAGAGAATCTCTCAACACTGTAGAAGTTGAGACCACCAATAATAGGGCAGAATGCCTGTGGGTTAGAATCAGTGGGAAGGTCATCAAGGCCGATATCGTGATGGGAGTCTGTTACAGACCGCCCAATCAGGATGATGAGGTCGACAAAATATTCTACAAGCAACTGGAGGATGTTTCAAAATCATCATCCCTTATTCTCGTAGGTGACTTCAACTTGCCAGACATCTGCTGGGAACTCCACACCGCAGAGAGGAGGCAGTCTAGGAGATTCCTAGAGTGCATTGAAGACAATTTCCTGCTCCAACTAGTAAATGAGCCCACCAGGGACGGAGCCCCACTTGACCTTCTTTTCACAAACAGAGAGGGGCTGGTGGGAGATGTGGTGGTTGATGGACGACTGGGACTTAGTGACCATGAAATAATAGAGTTTTCAATACTCAGGGATACAAGGAGGGTTGTCAGTAAAACCTCTGTGTTGGACTTCCGGAGAGCAGATTTTGGACTATTCAAAAGACTAGTTCAGAGTATACCCTGGGAAACAGCCCTTGAAAACAGAGGGGTCCAGGAGGGATGGACATACTTCAAAGAGCATATTCTGAAAGCACAGGAACAGGCTGTCCCAGAGTCCCGGAAGGCGAGCCGGCGGGGAAGGCAACCAGTCTGGCTGAACTGGGAGACTCTGAAAGAAATTAGGATTAAGAAGAGGGCCTATCAATTATGGAAAAAAGGGCTAACTTCTCAAGAGGAATTTAGGAATATAGTCAGATCATGTAGAAAGAAAATCAGAGAGACAAAAGCACAACATGAACTGAATCTTGCTACCTCTGTGAAGGACAATAAGAAATGCTTCTACAGATATATCAATAGCAAAAGAAGAGGCAAGGAAAACATTCATTCTGTACTGGACATGGGTGGGAATATAGTTATCAAAGATGAGGAAAAGGCTGAGGTATTTAACACCTTCTTTACCTCAGTTTTCAACAGAAAGACAGGTTATCCTGTTGACAGCAGGCTTCTGGAGCCTATAGAAGGTGATAAAAATCTAAACAGCCCCCCTGTAATATTGAAGGAAAGAGTCAGTGACCTCCTGAGCTGCTTGGACCCCCACAAGTCTATGGGACCGGATGGGATCCACCCAAGAGTGATGAGGGAGCTGGCAGAAGAGCTCGCCAAGCCTCTCTCTATCATCTACCAACAGTCCTGGCTCACGGGGGACATCCCAGATGATTGGAAGTTGGCGAATGTCACGCCAATCCACAAAAAGGGCCGGAAGGAGGACCCGGGAAACTACAGGCCCGTCAGCCTGACCTCAGTGCCTGGCAGGGTTATGGAGCAGATCATCCTCAGTGCAATCACACAGCACCTGCAGGATGGGCAAGGGATCAGACCCAGCCAGCACGGGTTTAGGAAGGGCAGGTCCTGCCTGACCAACCTGATCTCCTTTTATGATCAGGTGACCCGTCTGGTGGATGAGGGGAAGGCTGTGGATGTGGTCTACCTGGATTTCAGCAAAGCCTTTGACACCGTCCCCCATAGCATACTCCTGAAAAAGCTGTCAGCCCACAGCTTGGACAGGAGCACCCTGTGCTGGGTTAGGAACTGGCTGGAGGGCCGGGCCCAGAGAGTGGTGCTGAACGGGGCTGCATCCAGTTGGCGGCCGGTCACTAGTGGTGTCCCCCAGGGATCAGTATTGGGCCCAGTTCTGTTTAATATCTTTATCGACGACTTAGACGAAGGGATTGAGTCCATCATCAGCAAATTCGCAGATGACACCAAGCTGGGAGGAAGTGTGGACCAACTCGAAGGCAGGAGGGCTCTGCAGAGGGACCTGGACAGACTAGAGAGCTGGGCCGATTCCAACGGGATGAGGTTCAACACGGCCAAGTGCCGGGTCCTGCACTTTGGCCACAACAACCCCATGCAGCACTACAGGCTGGGGACAGAGTGGCTGGAGAGCAGCCAGGCAGAAAGGGACCTGGGAGTCTGCATCGACAAGAAACTGAACATGAGCCAGCAATGTGCCCAGGTGGCCAAGAAGGCCAATGGCATCCTGGCCTGTATCAAAAACAGCGTCACCAGCAGGTCCAGGGAGGTGATTCTTCCCCTGTACTCAGCGCTGGTTAGGCCACACCTCGAGTACTGTGTCCAGTTCTGGGCCCCTCAGTTTAAGAAGGATGTAGAGGTCCTGGAACAGGTCCAAAGGAGGGCAACCAGGCTGGTGAAGGGACTCGAGCACAGGCCCTATGAGGAGAGGCTGAGAGAGCTGGGGCTGTTCAGCCTGAAGAAGAGGAGGCTCAGGGGAGACCTCATTGCTGTCTACAACTACCTGAAAGGAGGCTGTAGCGAGGTGGGAACTGGACTCTTTTCACAGACGACCTTCAACAAGACAAGAGGACACAGTCTTAAGTTGTGCCAGGGGAGGTTTAGGTTAGATATTAGAAAGAATTTCTTCACGGAGAGGGTGATTAGGCTATGGAATGGACTGCCCGGTGAGGTGGTAGATTCTCCGTCCCTGGAGACATTTAAAAAAAGACTGGATGTGGCACTCAGTGCCATGGTCTAGCAACTGCTCCGGTGGGTCAAGGGTTGGACTAGATGATCTCTGAGGTCCCTTCCAACCCGGCTAATTCTGTGATTGTGTGATTCTGTGATTGATCTGGGTGGAAAAAGTCTCCAAGAGCAGAAACTCCACAGTCTCTCTGGGACCCTACTCCTGTGCCACTGCTAGATTGTCTCCCTGGTCTTTTATTGACTTCCTTTTTCCCTTCTGTCCTGGTTTGGGCCAGGACAAAGGAGATTTTCTGTCTTTTAGTTTTTGCTTTTAGCTAAGTCTCTTGTAAGTAGTTGCGTTTGCTGAAATTAACAGCAAGTTTCTCAGACAATGTGTGTTTTTAGGATTGATAACACTTGATGTTTATAGTTACTGCTAGAGACTGGTATGCAGAGCCAAGGACACTGCTCAGCTCTGAGAAAAACATTTTACTGTCCAGGAGGATAAAGAGGTCCCACCTGAGCCCTCCTTTGGGGAGGAACAGACAAGATAGATGCCAGAATTGACCAAACAGAGTATTCCATCCCATATACGTCACACTCAGTATAAATTTGAGGCATCACGAGGGCCAAGCCAGATTTCCAGACTTCTGGATTTCCTGATTTCCCTTCTTCCCTTCCTTCACCCGGCATCCTGGAAGGATCCCGTCCGTTCGTCTGCCTGTGGTCCTGATCCGTGCCAGCCCATATCTGTGTGTTCCTGCCTCCGGTTCCCGACTGCTGCCGACTCCAGGAGTCCAGCCTGGACTTTCCCAGGGCTGCCCTACAGCCTCGGTGGTGACGTGAGAGTTATTGGGGGAAAGGGGGGAGGAATGTGGTTTCCATTTTCCTGTATATTTGTATATATTTAGTAATTTTTCCCTATTTACCATTACTGTTTCATTAAAGTTGTGTAGTTTAGTTTCCAACTCATAAGTCTCTCTCCCTTATTCTCTCTCCTTTCTTCATCGAGGGGAGAGAGAGATTAAAGAGAGCGTCTGTTATTCGGTTTAATTGCCGGGTCAGTGTTAAACCGTGACAGATTTATTGGCGCCCGACGTGGGGCACGAGCTAATTGGCTCGAGTCCAGTTTAAATTTTGACTAAATTGTCTGAACAGTTTGAATTCCAACTCCAGTGAAAGAATGGCTTTCCTGAGCTGGAATCAGACTTTTTCCTTTGGAAATTTCACAGGGTTGGAGGTTAAACCAATCGTGCCGTACCTTTGGTATTTAGGGTATGTGATGTGTATTTTTGCAGCTGGAATTGCTGCTGCTTTGTGGCTTGTTCTTCGTAAGAGCTGCTTAAGAACCATTGTTGCAATAGGGTCCTCAATACTGATGTATATCATGGTGCATGGTGCAGTAGTGTTTCATACAGAGATAAAAAACTTGGTTGGTAATTACACTCCCAGTTTCAATGTGGGAAATTATACCATTCCATCGTATTTTGGGCTGACTCCACCAGATTTTAGTAACAGTAGCATTTCATTTCTCAATCTTCTGGTGGGTGTTGTTAATTTCTCTCATATATTGGTGAGGAGTAACACAAAAACCACAGTAATGAGATTGAGTATGCCTTTTCGGAGGCCGAGAGTTGCTGTTCGGAGAGTGAGAGCTGCTCCTCGCACAGAGAGCACCCCCGCTACTGCCTCCACAGCCGCTTCTCGCCCCCCCTCACGCAAGGGTACAACTCAGATAAGGCCGGCCAGCATCGCCAGTGTTTCTGCTACAGCTCCAGTTGCTGTGTCTACTCCCACAGACACTGCTGCTGCTCAGAAAGCAAGCCCAGCTGCTGCTACTGCTGCAGACACCTCAGCCTCTCCCCCACAGCCCACACAGTTACTTGTTGACCCTGTAACTAGGAGAAAAGGAAAACAATGGAAATCAGAAACGAGCCTTAACCCTTCCAAGTCTGAACAAGATGACCAGGTGATAGAGGAAATAGAGGATAATACCTCTCCTCCTAGATCAGCTAGAGCATACTCCAAAGCAGAGTCAGCTGAGGACTCAGACTCAGAATCTGCTCAGCCCTATTCCATGAGAGACTTGCGTACTCTGAGAAAAGACTACAGCCGTTTTCCAGGTGAACCACTTCTCTCTTGGTTACTCCGATGCTGGAATGAGGGGGCTGCTACCATAACATTAACTCAGAAGGAAGCCAGGCAATTGGGATCCCTGGCCAAAGATGCAGGTATTGATCGGTCATTTGGGGAAAAGGCTGGAACTACCAGCCTGTGGAAACGACTCTTGTCAGCTGTAAGGGAGAGATATCCCTATAAAGAGGCAATAGATTGCCCACAGGTCAAAGCAGCCACACTTGGAAAAGCTATCAGGTATCTGGAAGAATTGGCTGTACGAGAAGTGATCTATAATGATGATGGCATTGAAGACCCTTATCACGTACCATGTCCTAAACCTATGTTGCAAAGGTTTGTGCATGCTGCACCATCACCTTTTAACCATACTCTATCAGTACTGCTATGGGTTCCTGCAGAAGTGGATACAACTGTGGGTGATGTGATTAAAACTGCACGAGAGTGTGAAGAGGCTGTCACAGCCCCTCATCGGGCCTGGGTCTCAGCTATCAAGAGAGCATCTGAGAAACTGCATTCACCCCTTTTTCCTCAGACAGACGGAGGACGCCCCATTGCCACCATTAAGAGGAGACGCCCTCCTATGAGACAGAATCGAGGGAAACAGAATATCCAAGAGGAATTCCTATGGGCACTCCTGTGTGAGTGTGGAGAGGACATGACAAAGTGGGACAAGAAACCTACTGCTGCCCTACAGGACCGAGTGTTTGAGTTGATGAGTAAGCCGAAGGCAAAAGGAGGTCCTTCTAAAAAGATGGCTGCTCAAGTCTCCAGTGTGGAGTTACCCAATCCAAATATGCTAGTGATTCAAGATCCCTGAACATCAGGTGTGAGTACTGGGGATGCAAACTCCAGTAATGCTCATACTGACAATGCTGTATGTGCTCAAGCTTAGAGGTGCCCTGCCTCCAGCCAGGTGGAGGAGAGGGACAACCGAATCTATTGGATTGTGTGGATTCGATGGCCTGGCACATTAGAGCCACAAAAGTATAAAGCCTTGGTGGACACTGGTGCACAGTGCACCCTAATGCCATCGAATCAGAAAGGCACAGACTCCGTCACTATTTCTGGAGTGACGGGGGGATCTAAAGAACTGACTATTGTGAAGGCTGATGTGAGCCTCACTGGAATAAAGTGGCATAAACACCCAATAGTGACTGGTCCAGATGCTCCGTGCATCCTTGGCATAGACTACCTCAAGGGAGGTGACTTCGAGGACCCGAAAGGGTACCGCTGGTCCTTTGGTACTGCAGCTATTAAGACTGAGAATGCAGAATGGCTGCATGCTTTGTTTGGCCTTTCAGATAAATCCTTTGTAGTGGGATTGCTGAGGACTACAAACCAGCGGCTGCCAACTGCTACTTCAGTAGTGCATCGTAGACAATATCGTGTCAACAGAGATGCTGTGATCCCCATTCACAAGCTGATCCGGCAACTAGAGAGCCAAGGAGTGATCAGCAAGACTCATTCACCCTTCAACAGTCCTGTATGGCCAGTGAAAAAGCCAAATGGAGAGTGGAGGCTGACAGTGGACTATCGTGCCCTGAATGAGGTTACACCACCACTAAGTGCTGCTGTGCCGGACATACTAGAACTTCAGTACGAGCTGGAGTCAAAGGCAGCCAGGTGGTATGCTACTATTGACATTGCTAATGCATTTTTTGCTATTCCTATAGCACCAGAATGCAGAGCACAGTTTGCCTTCACCTGGAGAGGTGTCCAGTACACTTGGAATCGACTGCCCCAGGGGTGGAAACACAGTCCTACCATCTGCCATGGACTGATCCATGATACCTTGGAAAAGGGTGGAGCTCCAGAACATCTACAGTACATCGATGACATCATTGTGTGGGGTGACACAGCAAAGGAAGTCTATGAGAAAGGTAAGACGATAATTGAAATCCTTCTAGAGGCTGGTTTTGCTATTAAAAGGAGCAAGGTCAAGGGACCTGCACAAGAGATACAGTTTCTGGGGGTTAAGTCGCAAGATGGACGTCGCCACATCCCAATGGACGTGATTAACAAAATAACAGCTATGGCCCCACCAACTACCAAAAAGGAAACTCAGTCTTTCTTAGGAACTGTTGGTTTCTGGAGAATGCATATTCCTTTTTATAATCAAATTGTGAAACCTCTCTATGAGGTTACCCGGAAGAAGAAAGACTTTAAATGGGGCTCAGAACAACAAGCTGCTTTTGAGGGTATTAAACAGGAGATTGTGCAGGCAATGGCCCTTGGACCAATTCAAACAGGGCCAGACATCAAAAATATTCTTTACACCGGAGATGGAGGTGATGGTCCTTCATGGAGCCTCTGGCAAAAAGCTCCAGGAGAGACTCGAGGCCGACCTCTAGGATTTTGGGGTCGAAACTACAAAGGCTCCGAAGCCAACTACACAGCTGCTGAAAAAGAGATATTGGCCGCATACGAAGGAGTTAGAGCTGCTTCAGAAGTGATTGGTACTGAAGCACAGCTCCTCCTAGTGCCACGATTACCTGTACTGGGTTTTATGTACACAGGTAGAGAATCTTCCCGTCATGCTACCAATGCTACCTGGAGTAAATGGATTGCTTTACTCTCACAGAGAGCTAGGATAGGAAGACTCAATCGTCCAGGAATTGTAGAAGCAATAACACATTGGCCAGAAGGCAAACACTTTGGAATGCCACCAGGAAAAGTGGTGAAACGGGCTGAAGAAGCCCCACCATATGACCAGTTACCAGAGAATGAGAACCAATATGCTCTTTTCACTGATGGATCCTGTCGTCTGGTAGGAGGCCATCGAAGGTGGAAAGCTGCCGTATGGAATCCTACACGACTAGTTGCAAAAACAGCTGAAGGAGATGGTGAATCAAGTCAATTTGCAGAGGTAAAAGCCATCCAATTGGCTTTGGACATTGCTGAACAAGAAAAGTGGCCGAGACTTTATCTCTATACTGACTCATGGATGGTAGCAAAGGCCTTATGGGGTTGGTTAAAGCAGTGGAAGCAAAACAACTGGCAACGTAGAGATAAACCTATCTGGGCTGCTGAACTCTGGAAAGACATTGCTGCTAGGTTAGAGAGACTTGATGTAAAAGTGCGTCACGTAGATGCCCATGTACCTTTGTATCGAGCTACCGAGGAACATCAAAACAACCAACGAGCAGATGAGGCTGCTCAAGTGTTCCAAATAGATCTGGACTGGGACCATAAAGGTGAACTGCTTTTGGCCAAATGGGCCCATAATGCTTCAGGTCATCAAGGCAGGGATGGAACATAACGATGGGCTCGTGACCGAGGGGTGGATTTATCTTTGGACGCTATTGCGCAGGTTATCCACGATTGTGACATATATGCTGCAATTAAGCAAGCTAAAAGGTTGAAACCTCTGTGGTATGAAGGGAGATGGTCGAAATATAGGTATGGGGAGGCCTGGCAAGTCGACTACATCACACTGCCTCAAACCCGCCAGGGTAAGCGCTATGTGCTTACAATGGTGGAGGCAAGTACAGGATGGCTGGAAACATATCCTGTGCCTCATGCCACAGCCTGGAACACCATTCTGGGCCTAGAAAAACAAGTCTTGTGGAGACATGGTACACCAGAGAGAATTGAGTCAGATAATGGAACCCATTTCAAAAATAGTCTCATAAATAACTGGGCCAAAGAACATGGTATTGAGTGGATATACCATATACCCTATCATGCACCAGCCTCAGGTAAAATTGAAAGGTACAATGGACTGTTAAAAACTACCTTAAAGGCAATGGGTGGTGGAACTTTCAAAAACTGGGACAAGCACTTGGCAAAAGCTACCTGGTTAGTTAATACCAGGGGTTCCATCAATCGAGCTGGTCCTGCTCAGTCAGATCTTCTACACACAGTAGATGGGGACAAAGTGCCTGTGGTGCATGAAAAGAATCTGCTAGGGAAAACAGTTTGGGTTTATCCTGCCTCGGGCAAAGGCAAACCCATTCGTGGGGTTGCTTTCGCTCAAGGGCCTGGACACACTTGGTGGGTGATGATGAAAGATGGAGAAGTACAATGTGTACCACAAGGAAATCTAACACTAGGTGAGAATTCCTAATTTCTGCTTGTTTAATTTAATCAGTAATGCATAGACTCTTAGGGAGTCGTGAACTTGTATCCCACCTTAACTACTGTTATGTGAACTGTTGCATAAACTAACAGTGTTCTATGAGTGTTTTTCAGGATGATTTTGTGGTGATGAAACCAGAACTAGGTTCATCGGCTGACATCCAGTAACTTCCTTGAAGTTACCATCTGCAACCTGCAAGTTGTGGACCATGGCCATGAACTGTAAAATTGCTCCTTGTTTTGAGAATCTGCTACAATAGATGAACATCTGCAATCATAGACTGAATTGCTTAATGAATTTTAGCACAGAGAGATAGTAATAATTTGTGTATAGATATGGTTAAGGATAAGAGATAGTAATGATTGGAGCATGATGCAAATGGTATGGAATAAGGGGTGTCACGGTTTAACACTGGCACGGCAATTAAACCGAATAACAGACGCTCTCTATTAATGTCTCTCTCCTCCTTGATAAAGAAAGGAGAGAGAATAAGGGAGAGAGACTTATGGGTTGGAAACTAAACTACACAACTTTAATGAACAGTAATGATAAATAGGAAAAATTACTAAATATATACAAATATACAGGAAAATGGAAACCACATTCCTCCCTCCTTTCCCCCAATAACTCTCACGTCACCACCGAGGCTGCAGGGCAGCCCTGGGAAAGTCCAGGCTGGACTCCTGGAGTCGGCAGCAGTCGGGAACCAGAGGCAGGAACACACAGATATGGGCTGGCACGGATCAGGACCACAGGCAGACGAACGGACGGGATCCTTCCAGGATGCCGGGTGAAGGAAGGGAAGAAGGGAAATCAGGAAATCCAGAAGTCTGGAAATCTGGCTTGGCCCTCGTGATGCCTCAAATTTATACTGAGTGTGACGTATATGGGATGGAATACTCTGTTTGGTCAATTCTGGTATCTATCTTGTCTGTTCCTCCCCAAAGGAGGGCTCAGGTGGGACCTCTTTATCCTCCTGGACAGTAAAATGTTATCCTCAGAGCTGAGCAGTGTCCTTGGCTCTGCATACCAGTCTCTAGCAGTAACTATAAACATCAAGTATTATCAATCCTAAAAACACACATTGTCTGAGAAACTTGCTGTTAATTTCAGCAAGTGCAACTACTTACAAGAGACTTGGCTAAAAGCAAAAGTACAAGACAGAAAATCACCTTTATCCTGGCCCAAACCAGGACACCCCATGTACTTCTTCCTCCTCAACCTCTCCCTCCTCAGCCTGGGATCCTTCTCCACCACTCTGCCCAAAGCCATGGACAATTCCCTCTGGGACAACAGGGGCATCTCCTGCCAGGGATGTGATGCACAGCTCTTTCGCTTTGTCGTCTTCATTGCAGCAGTATTCTCTCTCCTGACCATCATGTCCTATGACCGCTTGTCCTGGTTTGGGCCAAGATAAAGGTG
Source organism: Calypte anna (assembly GCF_003957555.1). Classification (NCBI taxonomy): domain Eukaryota; kingdom Metazoa; phylum Chordata; class Aves; order Apodiformes; family Trochilidae; genus Calypte; species Calypte anna. The sequence goes on along the minus strand of NC_044276.1, from coordinate 12,450,613 downwards.
ATTTTCTGTCTTGTACTTTTGCTTTCAGCTAAGTGTCTTGGAAGTAGTTGCACTTGCTGAAATTAACAGAAAGTTTCTCAGACAGTGTCTGCGTCTAGGACTGATAATAGTCGATGTTTATAGTTACTGCTAGAGATTGGTACGCAGAGCCAAGGACACTGCTCAGCTCTGAGGAACATTTTACCCTCTAGAAGGAATAAATAGGTCCCACCTGCAGCCCTTCTTTGCCGAGGAACGGACAAGATAGATGCCAGAATTGACCAAACAGAGTATTCCATCCCATACACGTCATACTCAGTATAAATTTGAGGGATCATGAGGGTCAAGACGCTTTTGCAGCTTCTGGCTTCCTGCCCTTCCTGCCTTTTCATGCTTCCTTTTCTTCACCCATTTCCTGTTTCCTTCAGCATCCTGGGAGGATTCCGTCTGTTCGTCTGCCTGTGGTCCTGATTCATGCAAGCCCATATTTTTGTGTTCCTGCCTCCAGTTCCTGACTGCTGCAGACTCCAGGAGTCCAGCCTGGACTTTCCCAGGGCTGCCCTGCAGCCTTGGTGGTGACTTGAGAGTTATTGGGGGAAAAGGGGGGAAGGAACGTGGTATTAATTTTCCTGTATATTTGTATATATTTGGTATTTTTTCCTATTTATCGTTACTCTTTCATTAAAGTTGTGTAGTTTAGTTTCCAACCCATAAGTCTCTCTCCCTTATTCTCTCTCCTTTCTTTATCACAGAGGAGAGAGAGAGATTAATAGAGAGCATCTGTCACTCGGTTTAATTGCCGGGCCAGTGTTAAACCGTGACAAGGCTGCACTTTGCATTTCCCCCTAAGAAAGGAAATGGTCGTTCTTGGCATCGCCCAGCACGGACAGAATGTCCTCGCTTCAGAAGAAAACTCAACAGAAAAAGGAGGGATACCCATTCCCACTGGCTCACGGGTGCCGGCTGTGCCCTCTGTGCCTCCCACCAGCCCTGGCCCTGCCGCGCTGGGTTTGCCCAGGGGCTCTGCAAGTGAAGAGGAGAAAGGGAGGGGTGGGGGCCAGTGAATCCAAATGAAAAGTCTCTAGCTGAGGCCAATAAAAGGTCAGGCTGTCCCACCAGGCAGTGCTCTGGGGGCCACATGGGGGTGGGAAGTGGCAGCACAGGTCCATGTGGAGGTGCTGAACGATTGACAGCTGACAGCCAGAGGTGGCAAGGTGGTGGTGATAAGGTCGTGGTGATAAGGTGGTGGTGGTGGCAAGATGGCAGTGGCAAATTGTCCCTGTTTCCCCTGGAAAATTTTACTCTTTTCCTATCAGACTTCTCCCCTGCAGGCTGCTGCTGGGTGTTAGGGCTCCTTTGCACCAGCTCCCAACCCATCTCCCTTAGAGAACTGCTGCACTCAAGCACAGCAGGAGTTTCCCTCTTTGCAAGCATTGAAAAGCAAAGCACATAAATTTTTTGTATTATTCCATTTTTAGCCATATAATTATTAGAACTAGCATTTGAATTACTGCTATTATTAATATTTAATTGTATCTTACTGCAATAATTAAAATATTTTTAGCCCAATCTATAAATATTCTTATGTTTTCTTCCATCGCCCTGTTGGGTGGTGTGTTAGTGAGAGGCTGTGTGGTGCTCAGTGTCTGGTTGGGGTTCAACCACAACAGTCTTTATTTGGGCCCAATGTGGGGCACAAAGGGCTGAGATAATGACAGATCTGATAAGAGTGTGTTAAAGCAAATTAGGTATAATTATTCCCTGTATGTGTTTAAGGGTTTCTGGTCACCATGTTTGTTGGTTTGGTCTCAGAGCTGTTCTTAGAGCTTTGGGATATCACACCTTCCTCTCTATTTGTTTTGCTGGCTGTCAGCTTAGCATCTGTTTACCTGTTTTGATGTCCCATTAAGTCCTTTCTAGCTCTGTCTGCTTGTGTTTCTGTTGCTCCTTACTAAAGAATGCATAACACATTCAAGATCCAAGATGCAAAAGGGGTTGAAATGACAGAAAATCAGGCCAGACCAACAGTACAAATTTTCAAATTTTAAACAGTAGCAGCACAGAAAAGCAGCAGTGTTACATTGTGGTTTAAGAACACATAGAAAATGTTCATGGCCTCCACTTGAAGGAAACCTAAGGACTCTCAATGCTTTTGGTCATCTGAATGTTGTTTCAGATCCTCTGCAGTGTCCTGCCATCATGAAAATATAATGGTCCTCCAGAGAGATGATTCAATGTCACATCTCACCACCCAGCAGGCAGCTCACATTAAAGTCTGGGCTCACTTTGCCATTATCAGAGACACAGAAAGGGAAGACCTGGAAGATGATTCACCTCTTTCTATGTGTGACACTGAAAAAAAAACCAGAAAAAATCAGTCTCGACCTCTTTTCAGCCAGAGATCAGCAAGTCTGTTTGGAAAAGATTTTGTCCTTGATTCCGGACACCACTCAGACAGGAACAGACCTTGGGCAGTCTCCAGCCCAATCTCTTTCTGAAGGCAGAGTTCCCACTGAATTCAAGCCTGGCTACTCACAGCTTTGTCCAGCTGGGTGGTATTGATCTGGGTGGAAAAAGTCTCCAAGAGCAGAAACTCCACAGTCTCTCTGGGACCCTACTCCTGTGCCACTGCTAGATTGTCTCCCTGGTCTTTTATTGACTTCCTTTTTCCCTTCCTTTCCCATCAAGTTGATCAAGAGTGACACAACTCAGCACACGATAACACGATGGAGGAGAATCACCTCCATGCTTTTGAACTTTTCTTAGCTGACTCTTAGAGACACTGCAGATGATCTGTGGGGTCCCTCAGGTGATCCCTCATACCTGAGGGTGGTCATCTCTTCACTGGATGTGTCACTAGATCCCTTTGACTACTGTCTGTGCTTTGACTGTTTCCCTTGACTGGTGACCTTGTTCAGACACAGCCTGAAATAGGTATTTGCATAAAACTCTTTAGGGTCACTGAAGGTGCTCTAGAGTACAAAGATTCCATGGTGGAGCACGACATAACAGGAATGCATCAGGAGACCGCTTTCCACCTTGAGCAGGATCAAAGCCAAGCAGAAAATCTGATTTTGTCTGACCAAACAGGAAGAACCTGTGATCAAGCAACCATGTACTACACTGGGATATCTGTTGCTATTTGGGACTATATTCACCACTCTGCAGTATCACTTTGTCCATAGGAGTTTCTTCAAGGCAATTCTCACCTCCTTGTTCCTCAGGCTATAGGTGACAGGGTTAAACACAGGGGTCACAATTGTGTAAAACAGGGCAAGGTGTTTGTCAGTGTCTACAGAGTCCCTTGAACCTCGCTTGAAGTAGAACACTGCGGCTGAGCCATAGAAGACAGTGACCACTCCAAGGTGTGAGGAGCAGGTGGAAAAGGCTTTGTGTCTGCCAACAACTGAAGGCATTTTCAGAACTGCCCTGATAATTTTAGTGTAAGAAAGAACTATCAAAGAAAAGGGAAGGACTACAAAAACTAGGACGATGGTGTACAGAGTCACTTGGTTCCAGAACATATCTGCACAGGCCAGTTCCATCAGAGGAGGAACATCACAGAAGAAGTGATGAAGGTCCAAAGACTCCGGACCTCTTTGGGTACCCAGTAAATGGACACGCCCTGCCGCAACCGGATCTCCAACGGACAACTCAGCACCCATTTCCAACAACGGCGCATTGTCCAGCAGCTCAAACTGAATAACCTTGCTGAACCCGCAGATTTGGACATCGTATCATTTTTCTTGTTTGTTGTTTGTGTTCTTTTCCACAAAAAAAAAAAAAAAAAAAAGGGGGGGGAAGTTTAGTGAAATGAGGCAATGAGGCAATCAGGTACGGCTAATTACAAGGTGGAAGGTGTGAGCTTGTGCCAAGCCTACCTGTGCCCAATTAAGGCATACCCCAACTGCGCATGAGCAGAATTGGGCAACCAATAAAAAGTGAGCTTCAGAGTGCATGCCCAGCTCACTCACGAGCAGCCAGAGGAGGAGGTGGTTAGCTGAGTCCGGAGCACAACCACCAAACAAGGCTAGCCAAGTCTAAAGGCGAAAAGATCGGAGCACTGTTTGTGCACCGCAGCAAGAACACCTGCTTGACTTCGAAGCGCTGTGCCCCAAGAAAGATTTCGTCTGCTACATGGGATGTCACACCTTCCTTGTTCCTTCTTGTGCTGGCTGTCAGCTCTGGAGCCTGCTCAAGGGCATCATTGGGCTGTGCTGTGTGACACTGATGGTGACACGGAGACGGGACCTGAAGCCAGAATGGCCATCCTGAATTTTTTAAGTTTTTAATGTCCTTGGAATGTTGAAACCTTTCTGGTTTTCTTGCCGGGAACCAGCACGTTCCTGAATGTGGTTCAGGTCTTCTTTAGGATTACCCTTGACCCATGATTTTTCTGCTCTTACTCTTCCATTCCTCTTTCTCCGATCCACCCAGAGGATACACAGAAGGGCAAAGTGAACACCTGGTTGGCCTGAAGTACTTGCACTGCTACAACAACCATCCCTGATCTCACCAGCAGTGTGACACAGAGCCCCCTGCTCACGATGAGGCTGTAGTGCAGAGGGTCACAGATGGCTGTGTAGGGGCCATAGGCCATGGCAGCCAGCAGAAGGCATTCGGTACCACCCAGCAAAACCAGGAAGTAGAGCTGGGCAGCACAGCCAAGGAAGGAGATCCTGCCATCTCCCATCAGGAGACCCACCAGCATTTTTGGCAGTGACTGATGTGCAGCAGATCTCCAGGAAGGACAAGTTCCTCAGGAAGAAATACATGGGGCTGTGGAAGCTTGAGTCCACCACTGTGATGAGTGCAATCAGGCTGTTCCCTGTGAGGACCACCAGGTAGATGAGCAGGAAGACTGTGAAGTGCAGGCCCCTACAGGCTGGAGTGGTCAGAAAATCCCAGGAGAATGAATGCAGGTCCAGCAGTGTGATTCTCCAAGCCTTTTCTTTGGGGCATTTTCCCTCCACAGATCAATCCCAGCAGCAGGCTCTTCAAGGATGCTGATGTCGTGTCCACCATCCTATGGCAAGCCTAGACAGAGAACGGGGAAACAAAACCCCCATTTTCAAACCTGGAAAAAAAGAAGAGAAGAACTCCAGGCCAATCAGTCTCATCTCTATCTCCATTCTGTCATACTATGATCTCTGTGCCTGGCAAGATCATGGAGCAGATCCTCCTGAAGGCTCTGCTAAGGCAAGCAGATAACAAAGGGGTGATTGGTGATAGCCAACATGGCTTCACTAAAGGCAAGTCCTGCCTGACTAATTCGGTGGCCTTTATCAGTGGGGTCACAGCTCTGAGGAAATGGATGGATGGTCACACACGAAGAATTGTGATCAGTGTCTCAGAGTCCAAATGGAGATGTGTGAGGAGTGGTGTTCCTCAAGAGTTGGTACTGGGACCAGTGCTGTTTAACATCTTTGTTGGGGACATGGACAGTGTAATGGAGTGCACCCTCAGCAAGTTTGCTGACACCACCAAACTGTGTGGTGAACTCAACATGCTGGAGGGAAGGGATGCCATCCAGAGGGACCTGGACAGGCTGGAGAAGTGAGCTTATGAAAACTGCATAAAGTTCAACAAGGCCAAGTGCAAGGTTCTGGCAAAGGGCTGAGGCACTCCCATACATGAATACAGGTTGGAAGGAGAAAGGTTTGAGGACAGCCCTGAGGAGTAGGAATTGGGGGTTGTGGTAGACCAGAAGCTCAACATGAACTGTCAGTGCCCATGTGCAGCATCAGAAAGACATAGAACTCCTTAAGCATGTCCAGAGGTGTCGGAGGACAGGCAATCACAGACCCCGGTTGCTACACTTATATAGTATTCCGATATGTAGTGGGATGAGCCTTTCTTACTCCTGAGGCTCGACGAGCTGCTGGCTTCTCCATTGCCTCGCACAAGAGTGAGCTGAGCTGCCTCTGTGGGTGTGGGTCCCACCTTTATTGGCCCCCTGGTCTTGCTCATGCCCAATACCGATATCTCGTGATTGATTTTTAGGTTACATCTAAAATGCTCTGTCTGGAAGAATTATGAAAATAGCACATTTTGATATATAAACATGCACTAACATAAATCCTTATCTAACCATTTCCCACAGAAGGCACCTGGTACTGAGACACAACATTCTCCAGGAACCACATTCCTCAGGATATTCACAGCACTCTGTTCCCCTCAGGGTCAAGCAATATCAGGCAGTCCACCAGGCACCTTCTGTCCCACGCAGTGTCTACACTTCTGCTCTTCTCCTACAATTCCCCACTTTTAAATTTGAAAGAGCGAAGTGAACCACCTTTTCTTCCATTCTCCTGGTGCTTAAAATCAATTAGCAATCAATCCAATATTTACCAAAATTATTATTCCTGCCAGAATCATCAGAAAACAGCGTAAAGATAGGCCTAATACATATATGTTTAAGGTATCAAGCATCTATTCTAACACTCCATAAAGGTACTGAGAATCCACTACAATATTAATATCTGTCACTGAAAATAATCAAAAGGCTTCTCTCACTGCACACAATTCTATGACCTGTGCTGATCCTTCCTGTAGCACGACATGTGATGGCCATCGGTCTGAAGCAGAATCATGCCAAGCTACCACTGCTTTGTGTGAGCGAGCAGATCCACCCAGGAATAGAGTAGGAGCTCTCTCTGGAGGTACTGTTGATAAAATAGAAGAACGCTGGATTGTTAACTCTTGCAGGGACTATAACAATTTGTGACTCAGAAAGTCGAACTGTATCTCTCCAAGGTAATCTGTTGAGGCAATTTGAAAAGACAGTGACGTTTGAATAGCTGTATCAAAATCCTGTTTTGTAATAGGGAAATGTATTATAGCAACATCCAATGGAAAAATACCTCTAGCACATAATCACAATTTTGTAATCACTTCAGATAACATTTCAAATTTAGACCATACTGTTTTGGTGAAATGATATGATAAAAATTGACACCCTAGCATCCAGAAATTTTTGTAATCTCATTGCCCTAATATTTCAAACAGATGGAAAGTTTTGTTTCTCACAAAACCTCTGAGAACTAATTTTGGATCATAACAATGTGCAAAAGAATGTTTAATTTTAGTCATAATACTTTCTAGTCCTTGAGATTCCTCAGCATTCAATTGCCTGGGTGATGTAAGATTTACTGCCAGTAAATAAATCAGTTATTTTAATTTTCTATTGAAAAGTCACAGGCATGCCGAATTCACGTGAAACTTTTACTGTTTGCATCAGGGCTGAAAACGCAGAACCTTTCTTGAAGCCTGACGCTCTCCCTCCACAGTTTTTCTCCACCCACCCTGCCTGTGGGGTGCTGCCAAAATGTCTTTTGCAGTCACGGTGGCACTGGCAGCTCTTGAAGGGGTGAGGGGGGTGTATAGTTCTGGCTCATTTTTAGGATCTGTTAACCCTGGATCAAAAGGGTCCCCATCCCTTGAAGACACAAAGTCCTCCATTGGAAAGCTTTGATGTGAAGTTTCAGAGTCAGTTAACAATGCATCAGTCATAGCAGGAATATCGATAAAAACAGTCTGTATTGCTGCATCATGACAAAGCGGTTTGGCCGTGGTGCCCGTACCCTCCGTGGTAAGGACAAGTGGCTTGGCCATGGCTCCCGTGTCTTCCGGAGTAAATGACATGAAAATTTTTTCAATCTTTTACTTATCTCCAGCATTCTAAGACTGCCCTGCTTCTCAAGCAACAATCAGATAGCCTTGGCGAGTGAGTCTGGTGGGTATATGATAAGCTCATAGCAGTCATTATCGTTCTCCAGGTTATCAGATGATCGGGTGAAAAGTCTTGACCGGCATCCCACGCCCTTGTCAATGCGTCACACTTTTTGCCATTCTAACACTTCACAAGTGCCTGATTTTGGATACCATGGGCACTTGTGCCATATCCATAATAATAACAAAGTAAATTTCTGGAGTCTTATTTTAAACCCCTGTTCTCTGGCTATATGCAGCAAAACCTCATGATGAAACTTCTGGGATGGGGTCACTGTTTGACCCATCTTTAAGTCTTCCTCCGGCCGCAGTCCTTGATTACCTTCCTTTGAGGATGGACGCGTCTTTGCTCACCTTCCCGTTTGGCTCATTGGGGGGGTTGTCCTCACAGAGATTTTCAGAATTCTCCTCTGAGTCTCAATTTCTTCTTGAATTCCTCACATGGAGTGTCATATGACGGAGGACATGAGGGCACAGACACCGATTGCTGAATACAATCAGAATCAGTTTATTGTTTGGTTCACTACATTAATAGAGTATCCCGATATCTATTGATTGAACTACAGTTTGTGCCTCAAAGTGCTCTATCTACTAACATAAAATCTTATCAAACCATTTCCCCCTTGGGGGCACCTGGTACCAGGACATAACATTGTCCATATGGCAAATTCCTCAGGATATTTACAGCTATTTGTTTCCTTCAGGGTAAGGCAGTTTCAGACAGTTTACATGGTTCCTCTGTATCACACAGTGTCCGCTCCTCTGCTGTTCTTCTACAGGCAACTGGGCTGATCAGGGGTCTGGAGAACAGGACTTATGAAGAGAAGCTGAGGAAACTGGGGCTGTTAAGCTTAGGGAAGAGGAGGCTGAGGGAAGACCTTATTGCTCTCTACAACTACCTCAAAGGAGGTGGTAGTGAGACAGACGCTGGCCTCTTCTCTCTTGTGACCAGTGATGGGACAAGAGGAACCGGGTTAAAGCTACAACAGGGGAGGTTCAGGTTAGATATTAGGAAAAACATCTTCACAGAAAGGGTGGTGGAGCATTGGAATAGGCTGCCCAGGGAGGTGGTGGGGCATCATCCATGCAGGTGTTCAAAAGACAGGTAGATGAAGAGCTACAGTGGGTGGTTTAGTGGTTAGGGGTTGTAGGATGTACAGTTGGACTCAAGGATCTCAGAGGTCTTTGCCAACCTTGATGATTCTCTGATTCTGTGATTCTAGGGATGCAGATAGCTTTTATTTCATCATCACTGTGCCCCAGATGGCCTCCAACCATCACATCAACCACAAGTCCTTCTCTGTTTGAAAAAAAGCAGGTTCATGTGGTATCTTTTCTGGTTGGTTCCTGCACTGGCTCTGTCAGGAAGGTCTCTTCAATACACTCCAGGAACCTCCAGGACTGCTCCTTCTCTGCTGGGCTGTATTTCCAGAAGACATCTGAGAAGGTGAAGTCCCCCCATGAGAACAAGATCTCAGATATCAAAATAATAGTTCATCTGCCTCTTCATCCTGGCTGGATGCCCTAAAGCAGACTCCCACCATGGTATCTGCCTTGTTGCCCTTCCCCCTGATCCTTTCCATTCACACTCCACCCAATCCTCACCATGGTTCAGCTCTGGGCAATCAAAACTCTCCCTGACACACAGGGCCACCTCACTGCCTCTCCTGCCTGGCCTATTGCTGCACAAGTGGCACAAACTGCTGAAGGAGAAAATAAATGGAGCCAGTTTGCAGAGCTGGAAGCCATCCAGCTGGCTGTAGACACTGGGGAAGGAGAAAAGGGGACAGTGCTCCAACTCTGTAATGACCCCTGGATGGTGACAAATGCCCCGTGGGGATGGGTACAGCAATGGGAGCAGAGCAACTGGCAGCATCTGGGCTGCTTCCCCCTGGCAAGGTGCTGTGTCCCATCCATAGAACCTCTCTGTAAAAGTCCATCATGTACCTGAGAGCTGGGACACAGAAGAATATCCAAAGAACCAGCAGGTGGGTGAGGCTGCTAAGGTCAGTGTGGCTCAGGTGGGTCTGAACTGGCAAGATAAAGGTGAATTATTTTATAGCTTGGTGGTCCCATCAAATCCATCAAGGAATAGATGAAACACACAGGTGGGGTCATGAGGGAGGGGTGGACTGAGCATGGATGATATTGCACAGCTGATCCATGAATGTGAAACATCTGCTGCAGTCAAGCACACCAACTTGATCTCTAGGTAGTATTCATAGAGAGTTATTTAACCCTGAACAAGGTATCACCCATACTCAGGGCCATGTTGGTTCCTGATAATGGGTTGGTACATGTTTTTGCATCCTAAGGATAGTAGAAATTTTTAAAAATTCGACTATAGTAATTAGCAATAGGGAGAATGAGAAGATCAGGAATGATGTCCTCTCCATAAAACAGAAAAAGGGAAAAGTGTAATTATAAATAATGTCCAGGAGATGACATCCAAAGGATGGAGACCAGTACGCACCAGTTTCTCCCAAAAAAACCCAGTAAGAACTGTAATTATTAGCAGTCTGCAGAAGGTGTCACCAAAACTATGGAGGTGACAGCCATACTGGCTGCAGGTCCTGACTCATTCTCACCAGCAGTGCCACACAGCACATCCCAATGATGCCCTTGAGAAGGCTCCAGAGCTGGAGAGAGGAAGGTGTGACATCTCACAGCTCTAAGAACAGCTCTGAGACCAAACCAACCAACATGGTGACCAGAGACAGAAAAACCCCAAAAGGAAATAATTATAACTAATTTGTCTTAACATGCTGTGATCAGATCTGTCATTATCTCAGCCCTTTGTGCCCCACATTGGGTCCAAATAAAGACTGTTGAGGTTGAACCCCAGACAGGAACTGAGCACCACGCAGCCTCTCACTCAGCTTTCCCCCAGCAGTGGGATGGAGGAATGGATTGAGACAAGAAAAGTTTAATGATTGATTAATGATTAAATACTCCTCTTTGCTCATTCCCATTCCTTTCACCTATGGTGATGCTCTCAGCTTCAGGAAGTCAAAGCTCACAAACATTTCAGCACTCTGATTGCCTCCTTAGACAACTCTGTCATTGTGTTTGCATCCATCTTTTTGTGTCTCCTGACAAAAAGTGTTTCTCATAAGGTTATCCCTTGTAGAAAGGTGACCTCATTAGGGGCAGCTCGTACTTAGAATATGGTTGAGGAATGTGTTTGGCCATGAAACTTTATCCTGCTTTGTTTTGTTTTGTTTGCAAAGAGGAAAACTCCTGCTGTGCCTGGGTGCAGCAGTTCTCTAAGGAAAAGAGGGGGGAGCTGGTGCAAAGGAGCGGTACCATCCAGCTGCAGAGACCAGGGGAGAAGTCTCATTTGAGGAGAAGTGATGCAAGTCCCAGGGGCCAAGGAGAGCAGTGGTGGGGTTGGGGAGGTGAGGAACAAGGGTGTCCATCCAATGTCAAACCTCAAGGAACTGGATCTCCTTCTGGTGCAGACCTCCTGAGGAGACCCTCTGGGTCATTATCACTTGGAGAATGCTGCTAGAACCTCTCCTCTGAAGTACAAAGTAATGAAATATTCCCTTTCAATTAAGAGTGCAAAGGTGCCCTTTGAAGTCTACCTCCTAAATTCAACCAGGAAAAAATGAACAACTCCAGGGACCTATACAGGTCTTCAAGACACAAAGGAAAATACAAAAAGGTAAAGAAATACTTTGGGCTTTTGAGAGTCATTAAATAAATTCTAGATAGAGAGAGAAGAATGAAAAAAATCTCTAATAAAGTCAAATTCTGAAGCAAAACCCAAAGTACCTGAAAAAAAAAATCCACTGATGGGTCCCCCTGAGCCTGCCAGAGCCTCCCCGTGGGCTCGTTAGAGCAGATCCCTGGAGGGCATGATTGCAGGAGGCAAAGGCCCTGTGCTGGTGGCTGTAATGCTGAGAAAACCCTTTGGTTTGTTGGATGCAGCAGAAAGACCAAGCCCTGACCCCAGGCCCTGGGAAGGCAGATCCTGAGAGCCTCAATAGGAAGTTTCCTCTCACCAGCCTTGGTGGCCGAGGACACTGCTATGGCCAAGGGGACAATGACCTCACTCCTTGAAAGAGCCCTTGGCCACCTCTCCTGCAGGCTGTCCTCCCCTGTCCATGCCTGCAGCTCCTTCCCTTCAGGCTGTTGTCACCCTTCCTGCTTTCCCACTTAACTCTCACCCCAACATTTCCAGACCTTCTCTGGTGTCTCTCTGCTCTAACTGGCTTTGCCTTTAAAACCAAATTCTGGGCTGATCCAGAACCCCTATGTATAAACCTATAAGACAAGGATACCCTTTGGGTGAGACTTCTTGTTCTTTCCCTCCAGTGGGAACCTTCCAAGGTGACCATTGTGATGGTTTTGGACTACCAAGAGAAGTTCCATCATAAAGTCATAGAACTGTTTGGGTGTGAAGGGATGTGACAGACCAGACTTGTATTCCTCATGATCACTCCAAAAGGACTGCCCATACCACCTTTGTGGAAACATCCCCATGGTACGGTGTGGAGTTTTGCTAGGATTGGTAAAAATTGAAGTGTGAGGTGGGCTGAGAAGAATTTGTTCCTCAGAGTCTGGGATGGATGCTTCTGATCCCATCCCTCAAATCCATCTTGCTCTGCGGATTTAGGAATGCCCCAGAACATTCCCATGGGGCTGCTCCCAGCCAGGAAGCCCCAGCCTGTGCCATGGCCCGGGTGAGTCCCCTGCAGGGGCAGATACTGGCACTTGTCCTTCTGAGATTTCTCTCCAGATGAGCTCTTCTGCTCCTTGATGCTTTTCTTGCAGGCACAGCCCAGGACAGGGTGCACTCCTGCTGGAGACAGCTCTATCTAATTGGATGGCCTCAGCAGTCCCTGGTGCTGTGTCACCCTGTGGCCGTCCTCTTGGGCAGCATCTCCAGCTCCTGGAGAAACCATGTCAGCTGTGGGGCTTCAGCAACATCTCTGCCCCAGGCTCTGCTGGGCTCTGGGCCAGGAGAGAGCCCAGGCAGGCACTGAGCCCAGCAGGAGGATGGAGATGCTCTGGCACAATGAGTCAGCCTCAACTGAGGACACCCATGGCTTTCTCTGACAGGGTTTCACTTGCCAGACCAGAAGAAGCTCCCTCCAGGCTCTCCCACCTCCCCTCCCCTCTCTCCCAGCACAGCCCAGTTACTGCTGGCCCCACACCAGTGCCCAGCCCAGGCTGCTCTGGGCAGTCCCACCACAGCCCCAGCCTCTCTGAAGGGCACAGAAGCTCCTGGGGGGCAGAGAGAGCTCAGAGCCCCAGATGGGTGACCATGCATGGCAAAAGGAGCAGGAGGCACCCTGTGTCCCCTTATCTCCTCTCCAGGAGATCCGCAGAGGTCTGCAGCCCCTCAGGGCCATCCCCTCTCCCCAGCCCAGCACAACAGCCCTGGCCCTTGTGCTCCTCGAGAGCTCTGACTGCTCCGGGCACAGAGCAGCCTTCCCAGGGCTGCTGCAGCCAGGGAGGGGTTTGCACTTCCCATTCATTCCTAATACTCTGAGCAGGGACAGTAGACAAAAATACCTGCAGGTTCTTTCATTGCAATTAAGTACAATGGGACAGTCCCCATTGACACACAGTCTTAGGGTCACACAAGATGGGTGAAAATGTAAGCAGAAGGGAAGCATAATGTCATTTATTTGAAGAGAAAAACATCATAAGAGGAAAACCTAGGAAATATGAAAGGAATGAAAGACAGACATTTACTGACATAATCAAAGAACCTGTTGCAGACAAAGGCAGGCAATCTGTAGCTGCGGAAATGCATCAGTAATCAATGTCCTCAGAGAACCACTGAGTACAGAAATGACACCACCAGGTCCAGGGATGGGGAGGAGATGGAGGGGGCTTCAGGTAGGCAAAGATTCCAGTGATGATGAAGACGGAGACCATGTGCTGCCAAGAGAGTCAGGACAAGGAGACACAGGCAGAGATTCCAGCATTTCTGCTCTCTGGTGGGGGGGTTGCTGGAAGGATCCTCAGAATTCAGTGCCCATGATCTGAAGGGCTGGGGGACTGTGTTGTTTAACAGATAGCAGGGTTTAGCTCTAGGGAGGGCAGCAGATCTGCAGGGGAGCAGGAAGTGCAGGAGGTACAGGAATCTCCCCCTGCAATCATCTTCCAGGAAGCAGCTCCCTCTCAATCCCTGCCCATCTTGGCTGCCTGCAGCTCTTTCTCTGTCCCCAGCTCTCCTCCTGAAGCAGAGAGAGACCCTGACAGGGTTAACTCCTGGCGGGATAAATTCCTGTAACTTTCCTCTAAAGCAGTGTGAACATCTTCTGTCTTGTAAGTACAGATCTTGCTTTTAAAAACAAGACACTGCCAAGGCCAACTAGGCAGTGAGGGGATTAACTTCTATAGAAGTGTAGGTCTTGTTCTCAAAACAAGGCACTGCCAAGGATAGCTAGTGTCGTGATCCGCTTTTTATATATTGATTATGAGAATAAATCAGCCACTACTTATAGACGACGCATGAATTTACAAAAGTAACAAGACTGTTGGATTTAAAATTAGTTACACGGGTTTATTTTAAAAACAGGGAAAGCCGGTTTACTGGCAAAAGGCCTTTGCATAAATTAATCACCTTAATGCGAGAGTTGTTAGAGTAAAAAAGGAGAGAACAAAAGAGGAGTTTTCACCATCCGCGCGGGGCCTGGCCTCGGGCTGGAGTTGCTTCTGGTTTTCCGCTGTTCAAGCCTCTGCTGTGTCTTTCCGTAGCTGGAAACCTAAGCGCCGAGAGGAGGAGGCGTCTGGACGAAGAAGCTACATTTTCCTTTTTTCCTAGGGTTTTTTATACCCCAAAAGAAAGAGGGGTCCCTTCATTGAATAAGTCCCTGATATATACAAATCTCCAGGCTTCCCGGGGATGAGTCATCCTTATCTTTTGTCTTCTGGTGTCCTGCTAGTTTTGGTCTCCACCCTGCATCAGGAGGCGACCTCATAAGTAATCTTATCTTTTAGGTGTCTGTCAGGCACACAGTGAGGTAAACATATGTTAATTGCAAGCAGGATGAAGGAAAGAGAAAAAAAAACTGATTCAAGAGACATATTTTATATTTTCAATTCCATGTATATACCACAGCTAGGCACCGGGGGAGTGCGAACACCTGCATGGCAGCAGGATGAGGATGCCACAACCAGCAGATAAGGGAAAAATTATCGCAAGGGTCCAATTTTGCTCTGTAACAAGAGGATGAAGTCATCAAAAACAGGAGAGATAAAGAGTTCAAGTTTTGAGAAAGATTTCTTACTTCATCCAAAGACCCCTCAGACATCTCCCAGGAGAGGACTCCGCCCAGGCTCTGCCCAGACCCCGCCCAGGCTTAGCCCGGGCTCCGCCTGGACTCCACCCAGACTACGCCTTTCATGAATATTAAAATTATATGTTGCAAGCTTATGAATATGTATGTAACATCCCCTGTAACTGTATAAATACCCTAACCCTTTCCCTCCGGGGGCGGAACTCTTTGTCCAGCGTGAGCTGGGAGTTCCCCGGATCCGAAAATAAATATCTTTGCTGTTTAAAGGCTCAAAACTCTGTCTCTAAACAGTTTTGCTGGCCTTTTTGGGCTTCACTCCTTGTCAGTGCTCACAGCAACCATCCCACCCACTAAGTGTTCCTGCACCTCCCAGCCATCCCCTGCAGAGCTGCTGCCTTCCCTAGAGCTAAACCCTGCTATCTGTCACACAGCACAGTCCCCCAGCCCTTCAGATCATGGGCAATGAATTCTGAGGATCCTTCCAGCAGCCCCCCCACCAGAGGGGAGAAATGTTGGAGTCTCTGCCTCTGTCTCCCTGTCCTGACGCTCTTGGTAGCAGAACTTTGGAAGGTTCCCCTCTTGCCCCTGCTGCTTCTGCTTTTTTTTTACCCCTTCATGTTTCTGGGCTGGGTGTTGAGGATTTGTGTGCAGCTCAGACACTGATGCTTCAGGTCCTGTCCTACTGCTGGGTCCGTGGAGGAAAAGCATTCAAACAGACTGACATCTGGGGTAGTGGGGAATTTGTGGGCTCAGCTTGGTGGTATGGAAACTCAGCTGTGCAAGGAAGAGCAGGGGCTGAGACTCCTCAAGCATCCCCTGGAGGGGGACTGGGAACCTCAGGTAGTGCCTCCACCCCCCAGCAGCTCAGCTCAGCCTCCCCTTTCCATTGTCCTCAGGGGGTGTGTGCCCTATTCTTTAGCCCCTGCACCCCCGAGTGGCTGCAGGGCAGAGCTGGGCACCCAGGGGCTGGGCTTGGCTCTTTGAGCAGGGAAAGGAAGGGGGACGGGGCCAAGGAAACAGCTCTTGGCTGGGGAAGCTCCAGGCAGCAGATGTGCCCATGGCAAGGAGGTATCCATCTTCCCTCTGCCCTCTGGAGCTCTGGGTAATGCCCTCCGTGCGGCTGGGGAGGACCTGACCCTCCCTTCATCAGACCAGCTCCCTCTTTTCTGAACGTAGCCACAGGCAATCTTGTTGCCTTGCTCTGTTCTCCTCAAGTGCAGCAGAAATGCTGAGGGTTTGAGACATCCAAGAACAATCCCCAGGAGAGATGGGGGAGCTGATTTAAAAACCAAACCTCCCTGAAACTGCCTTCTGATGCCTGGTTCTTCATCACTGAGAACACAGATTATTACAATCCCTTTTGTTTAGCACTGCTTTGATATGACAAATTTCACCACTAATAACTGCCCCTTAGAGATACAAGCATAGAGCTGAAGGAAGATCTCGTAGAAAAGTGTGTGTGTCTATACCAGGAAAAGATGACAGGGATTTTTTCTTTGATTTTCTAGACATGTTTTACCTAACTTTTTTCATTTTACTCCTTGGTCAGTGCCCCATGGTGAAAGCAGACAATGTCCAACAGCAGCTCCATCAGCCATTTCCTCTTCCTGGCATTTGCAGACAGGTGGCAGCTGCAGCTCTTGCACTTCTGGCTCTTACTGGGCATCTACCTGGCTGCTCTCCTGGGCAACGGCCTCATCATCACCACCATCGCCTGTGACCACCACCTCCACACCCCCATGTACTTCTTCCTCCTCAACCTCTTCCTTCTCGACCTGGGATCCATCTCCACTACTCTGCTCAAAGCCATGGCCAGTTCCCTCTGGGACAACACGGACATCTCCTCCAAGGGATGTGCTGCACAGCTCTTTCTCTTTGTCTTCTTCATTGCAGCAGAATTCTCTCTCCTGACCATCATGTCATAGAATCATAGAATCATAGAATTGGCTGGGTTGGAAGGGACCTCAGAGATCATCGAGTCCAACCCTTGAACCACCGTTGCGGTTGCTAGACCATGGCACTGAGTGCCACATCCAGTCTCTTTTTAAATATCTCCAGGGACGGAGAATCCACCACTTCCTGGGGCAGCCCATTCCAATGCTTGATCACTCTCTCCGTAAAGAAATTCTTTCTAATATCTAACCTAAACTGCCCCTGGCACAACTTAAGACCATGCCCTCTTGTCTTGTTGAAAGTCGTTTGGCAAAAGAGCCCAACCCCTGCCTGGCTACACCCTCCTTTCAGGTAGTTGTAGAGAGCGATGAGGTCTCCCCTGAGCCGCCTCTTCTTTAGGCTGAACAGCCCCAGCTCCCTCAGCCTCTCCTCATAGGGTCTGTGCTCAAGTCCCTTCACCAGCCTGGTTGCCCTCCTTTGGACCTGCTCCAGGATCTCGATATCCTTCCTGAACTGAGGGGCCCAGAACTAGACACAGTACTCGAGGTGTGGCCTCACCAGAGCTGAGTACAGGGGCAGAATCACTTCCTTGGACCTACTGGCGACGCTGTTCCGGATACAGGCCAGGATGCCATTGGCCTTCTTGGCCACCTGGGCACACTGCTGGCTCATGTCCTATGACCGGTACGTGGCCATCTGCAAACCCCTGCACTACGGGACCCTCCTGGGCAGCAGAGCTTGTGTCCACATGGCAGCAGCTGCCTGGGGCCCTGGGTTTCTCACTGCTCTGCTGCACACAGCCAATACATTTTCCCTGCCCCTCTGCTAGGGCAATGCCCTGGATCAGTTCTTCAGTGAAATCCCCCCCGATCCTTGTAGTGAAATGAGGCAATCAGGTGTGGCTAATTACAAGGTGGGAGGCTTGAGCTTGTGCTAAGCCCACCTGTGCCCAATTAAGGCTTATCCCAGCTGCGCATGAGCAGGATTGGACGACCAATAAAAGAAGCGCTTCTGAGCATATGCTTAGCTCACTTTTGAACAGCCACAGGAGGTGGTTAGCTGAGTCTTGAGTGGAAGCACCAAACAGGGCTAGCCAAGTCTAAAGGTGGCAAGATCGGATCACTGTTTGTGCCCCTTGGCAGGAACACTTGCTTGACTTCGAAGAGCTGTGCCCCAAGAAAGGTTCGTGTGCTACAGATCTTCTAGCTCTTCTGCTCACACTTCTGCCTTAGGGAAATCTGGGTTGTTATTTTTGGTTGCTGTTTAGGATTTGGCTGTTTTCTTTTCATAGTGCTGTGCTATGTGGAGCTCTTCAGGGCTGTGCTGAGGATCCCCTCCGAGCAGGGAAGGCACAAAGCCTTTTCCAAGTTCCTCCCTCACCTGGCCGTGATCTCCCTGTTCATCATCACTGGAACCTTTGTCTACCTGAAGCCCCGCTCCATCTGCTCCCCATCCCTGGACATAGTGGTATCATTTCTGTACTCGGTGGTTCCTCCTGCATTGAACCGCCTCATTTAAAGCATGAGGAACCAGGAGCTCAAGGGTGCTGTATGGAAACTGATGACAGGATTTTTCCTCAAATAATAAAATGCTCAATTTCTCATGCGTATATTTGATAACATATTTTCAGTCATTAATATTGTGTCTCATCACATGTTTAGCCTGAGTTCTGGGACTATTGGTGTTTGAGGTTTTTTCTCTGTTTTACATGTGATAATGATGTGCGCAAAGAAATCTTTTTGTTCATACCATTTCTAGTTCTGTGTCTTCCTTTCTGGTGTTAACAAAGTGTGCTGGAAAAGTTTTTGAAATCAGATGTATGTTCCCTTGGCACTGAAAAAATAAGGGATGCAGCAGTGAGTTCTCCACCTGACATCCTTTTTTTGAGATTCGTCTGATGTTACGGTTTGATCCAGCCATACCTGGAGTCCTCTGAGAAGAAGCTTAGAAAGCAAGAGGGTTCAATCTGATGCTTGTGACTCAGAGGGAGTTCCTTCCTCATGCTTTTCTCTGATCTCTGAACAAATCACTCCAGCTGAGTTCCGGCTCCTTTTCTACCATCCCTCTGGAAAACATTGCCTCAGATCCCCCTGTCAGCCACTGCAAGGGATGTGTGTGTCCCTTCTACATGGTAACAGAGCAATCCTTGACATCAAATCCTATTAAGTCAAAACTTGTATATAAAAATCACCTCTTCCTGATATCTTTGTCACATGTCAAGGGTCAGGATGACTGGGTCAGAAGTCCATGTTTGTGTTGAGGAGATGTCAGATCATGGAACAGATCGTCCTGGAAGCCATATCAAAATGTACGGGGGAGAGGGAGGTGATCTGAGGCAGACAACACAGCTTCACAAAGGGCAAACTGAGCCTCACCAACCTCCTGGCCTTCTGCCATGGAGTAATTGCAGCAGTGGAGAAGGGAAGAGCTGCAGACATCTACCAAGACTTGATATGATCCCCTACAACATTCTCCTTGCTGAATTGGAGGGAGGTGTGTTTGATAGATGGACAGTTGGATGATCAAGGAAATGACCTGATGACTTCATGCAGACAGTAATGGTCAATAGATCAGTGTCCAGCGGGGAAGGCAATAAAGAAGGATGTCCCTTCTGATTCTAAAGATAGCTTCTAAAAAGCAGTGGATGTCTTCAGTACTGATTGACATCTTCATCAGTGACAGGGACTGTGGGATCAAGTGATTCTTCAGCAAGTTTGCAGATGACACCAAGCTCAGTGGCACAGTTGATTCACTTGAGGGTAGGGATGACAACCAGAGGGACATGGACAGATTTCAGTAGTAGGTCTCTGCAAGCCTCATGTAATTCATCAAGGCCAAGTGCAAGGTCCTGTACCTGGGAGGAGAAAACCCCCACTGTCAGTAAAGATAGGGAGATGAATGATTGAGAGCAGCCCTGCAGTGAATGACTTGGGGATCCTAGTGAGGCAAATCTTTTATGACAGTGTAACCCATCTAGCTGATCAAGGGAAGCACATGGATATCATATTTCTGGACTTCAGGAAGGCTTTCTGTACTGTCTCTTGTAGTGAAATGAGGCAACCAGGTGCCACTAATTGCCAGGGAGTGAGCATAAGCTTGTGTCAAGCCCACCTGTGCCTAATTAGAGTGGGCCCCCACTGCGCATGAGCAGGACCAGGGGGCCAACAAAAGGTCCTGAAGCATAGGCTCACCTCAGTCCTGAGCACGTCTACAGAGAGGTCAGTTGCTCTTGGAGCACTGTATTACCTTCATTACGCCACTAGTGCTCATCACCCTCAGGGTGAGGCTCTGAGGAGTCTCGAACCTGGGGCCTCGGCATTGCAGTACCTTGTCTTAGACGGCTGTGCCACTCAAGCCTCACCCTGAGGGCGATGAGCTCTAGTGGAGCAATAAAGATAGTACACTGCTGAAAGCAGCAGTTAAGCCAAGCATGTCGAGATTGCGAGTTCCAGTGTGAGCTCCTTTTATTGGCCCCCTGGTCCTGCTCATGCGCAGTGGGGGCCCACCCTAATTAGGCACAGGTGGGCTTGACACAAGCTCATGCTCACTCCCTGGCAATTAGTGGCACCTGGTTGCCTCATTTCACTACAGTCTCTCATAGCGTCCTCCTGGATAAAATATCCATCATACAGCTGGACAACCCTGCTATGTGATGAGTGAGCAACTGGGTCACAGGTGGAGCACAAAGAGTGACAGTGAATGGGGTCAGATCAGGCTGGTGACCAGTCACTAGTGGGGTCCTGCAGGGCTCCATCCATGGCCCAGTCCTCTTCAACATCTTCATCAGTGACTTGGGTGCAAGACTGGAAGGAATCTGAATCATAGAATCATAGAATCATAGAATTGGCTGGGTTGGAAGGGACCTCAGAGATCATCAAGTCTAACCCTTGATCCACTACTGCTGCAGTTACTAGACCATGTCACTGAGTGCCACATCCAGTCTCTTTTTAAATATCTCCAGGGATGGAGAATCCACTACTTCCCGGGGCAGCCCATTACAATGCTTGATCACCCTCTCGGTAAAGAAATTCTTTCTAATGTCCAACCTAAGTCTCCCCCGGCACAACTTGAGACCATACCCTCTTGTCTTGCTGAAAGTTGCCTAGGAAAAGAGGCCAACCCCCACCTGGCTACAACCTCTATCGTGATCCGCTTATTATTTTATATTTTGATTATGAGGATTTCTCAGCCTCTGCTTCAGAGATGATGCATAAAATTGCAAGCTAACACGTTTTTACACTTAAACAAGTTACAAGGATTTATGTCGCGATGAGGGAAGAATCGAGACGCTTAATATAAGAATCCACCAAGCTTCGTTTATTGTATTCCAAGTTCAGGTTAATATACTCTTATTAATTAGCTCATACATATTGCAAAAGGTGAGCTTATGATTGGTGCTCTAATTAAAAGTTATCTACTGATAAAGCTGTATCTACATCCTGCTTTGCTAACCGCAATGGCATGTATCAGGACACCGTGACCGTGAGAACTGCTGAAATCCTTCTACTTTTATCATGCAGCTGCAGCTCAGGGAGTTTGCACCCTGAACCTTGCTAACTTGTTTGTAACTTTGCTCATGTCCATATGTCCTTGTTCTGCCAACCATCCTTCCACAATTCCCCCATTTTTATTTTGCACCATAAAGATTTTTGACACAGCTTTATCAAGCATTCGTCGAATACATTGAAAAATGCAAGGCAAAAGCAAAAGTAAAATCATGATAACAATGCCAACATAACAAAGCATTTTAACTAAAGCCAAAAGCCATCCTGAAAGTCTAAGAACATGAAACCAGGTTGTAAAAACATCATCGAGGGGACTTACTTGTTGCTGAATTTTTGTGTGTGTTGCTTTAAATATCGAATGCTGGCGTGGATACTTTCACTGTGATCAGAGAGATTCAAGCAACACATCCCTTCAAAATCCTGACAGCCATGGCCCTGGGCAAGTATTAAAAAATCTATGGCAGCACGATTTTGCAATAAAGCATGCCTTAAACTATTCTGGTCCATTCAGAGATTGTCTAAAATTTCAGTAGTAGTATTTGCCTGCTTCTCAGACCAACAACCCAATTTTCTGGGATCCTAATAAATTCAATTCTTGAGGGTCCCACGGGAGGGATTCCTTCAGGCCCAAAATCAGTTTTGCTGAACAATTTCCTAGTGAAAGGCTATCATCACAGGAGCCACTTGAAAATTGACCAAACAAAGAAACATTAAACCCTGGGACTCCTATTAAGCAGGTACGAAAAGGGTCTGTGGCGGAAGCCATTGCAATACAAAAATCAGTGGTACTGGTCATTGTGCAGTAATTTTTTCTTATATAGTGTTTCTGTGACCACCTTGTGGGCCGATCTCATTGGCCCCTCAAACATGGGGTTAGGCACGGCAAAGGGTTCACATATCCCCCCTTTTCTTTTTGCACAAGCCCATGTTTGGTTAAAAACTTTTGCAGTGCTAATTCTCAAACAAACAATACAAACAACAAAACATGCAGAACCTAAGAATGCACTCAATATCATAATGCCCTTATGAAGCAGTCTAAAACTACTCGGTTAACAAATCAAAACATGCTGGTTAATAGGTTATTAATCGGATTTTGTTTCCCATAATCAAGTGTAAACTGACTTCGCATTCATGGCATGTCTCCATTTCACACAAACACTCATACACACGCACTCTCAAACAGAGCTCTTTTTAATATTAGGAAGGTTTGGCATCTGCTAGTGCAGAGAGCCAAAGGAGGGATAGGAGAGGCTTATCCGACGGAATCTTGTCGGGGGGCCCCTATAAGCGTCTCCAAGTCCCACCGGCTCACAGCACGATGGAGTCCTAGTTCCTTCATAGTTGCCAAATTAAAATACAATACACGTCATCACAATCTTCACAAACATATCTTAAAAGCTAACAATAAAAGTTAGGGGCAACACGATATTGTAAAACTGCATGTCTGATACTATTAAAATCTTTTTAGCATCTGTGTTAAACTATCAGAAACTAAGTTCATCTGCTTAGCAATACAACAACAAAAAAAGGAAACCACAATCAACAATCAACATATAGATGAGGGATCCCATAATCAACATATAAACGGTCACGTGACTCACAACATTAACAAAAGTCTTTTATCAATATCTTACAATATGAGAGGAAAGGCCTAATAGAATTGTTCAAAGACAGAATTCTGAGCCTATAAACGGCTAAGGCATCAGACACAGTTTGTCCAGTAATGCTGTAATGCGACACTGGTCCAGTTGATGCTCTAACAAAATTGGTGCTTTGGGGCGTTGATCCATCGGGAGGCGTAGTAAGGCCGTCTCTCCCGTAGAGCCAAACGCTGTTGCTCAGTGAGAAACTGTCGAAGAGGCGGTTGCTGCATTAGTTAGTTGTCATGTCAGAACGAACTGGGTAATTCGAGTTCCTTTTGGCATTACCATAGGCAGTGTTCAAGCCATAGTCATAATACAAATTTCTCTAGTATAGTCACTGTCTATTAGTCCTGGTAAGACAAACAGACCCTTAAGAAGTCTGGCAGACGATCGTTCTAATAAAAGAGTTCCACATGGTTTTCCCCTCATATTTTACTGGGTCGGTGATGCTCGTAGGGATCTTTTGGGGTTTGCTGTCAATAAAAGTCACGTCTACTGTGGTTGCCAGGTCCTGCCCGAGGCTTCCACTGGTTGCTGGTTGGAGGGATGTGGCTGGCTGGAGTTGTCATTGGAGGGATGTGGAAGTGGCTGGTTGCTGGAGAGAGGTGGCTGTTTGGAGTTGTTTGGAGGGGTGCACACTAGAGCCGAAGTTGGGGTGTTCATGCCGCGGCCTCTCGCACTCTTCGATCTGTTTCCCTGGCGTGTGCAGGCTTCAGCAGCATGACTGTCCATATTGCAGTGGTGACACCAGACTCTGGATTTACAACACTGGCTTCGAAAGTGTCCATTGCGTCCACAGCGAAAACATTTGCTGGTTGATCGTTGCAGCTGTTTGGTGTCGGTGGGATGTAGTGGGGCTAGGGCTGCAAAGGCTTGCACTAAATCTCTCCCTACACCTTGTACTGCCTCAATTAACATTGCCTGAGTCCCTACTGGCATTTTAGCTAACCGTTCCAGCATCTCCCGGCAGCAGCAGCAGCGGCAGGGGGTGAGGTACAGGTAGATGAGGACCAGGACCACGCTCAGGATGCAGCCCACCAGCGTGATGTAGGCGGTGTTGAGGGTGTCGTGGGGACCGTGCAGGGTGAAGTTGTGCACCAGCAGCTCCACGTAGAGGGGCTCGTTGAGGACAGAACCCCCCACCCACCAGGAGTAGGTGCCAGCATCCTCGGGGCGCAGGGCTCGCAGCTGCAGGCTCCCGTTAGCCAGGAGCATGGTGCTGCCGTTCCCGCTTTCCTCCGGCATCTTCTCACCTCCCGGGGTCACCCAGCACCAGCTCTGCACCCCTTGCAACCGAGTGTCACAGCTCAGGGTCACCATGTCACCCAAGTGGCCTTCCAGCACCGCTTCCCTCGCCTCGCTGCAGTTGAGGGGCTGCCAGCTGGCCAGGCTCAGGATCCTGACGGGAGCCGGGAGGGTGGGAAGCACGCAGCTTAATTCCTCCTGGAAATCCATCACGGTGCTCAGGCGGCGGCGGTGGCTGCAGGACACCAGCTGGAAAAGGTGACAGTCACAGGCCAGGGGGTTGGTGTGTGAATTTTGCTGGCAGCGCGTACACCATACAGGACCAGCTTGGCATTCTCATCGCATATGTCCAGGGGCGCCACAGTGGAAACAGCGATATTTTGTTGCTCCGTTTTGCTGAGCACATCCAGCCGAGCTTTGCAGGGGTGCAAGAGCAGCTAACACCTGAGAGCTAGTAGTCTTTGCCTGTTCTTTTAGACTTTCACCTAAGTTCTTAACTGCCTCTACTAACATAGCATTTGGCCCATGAGGTACTTATTGCATACGCTCTAATAATTCCTCTATCGACCAAGTCCCTGGAAGCGTAACAATAACATTACGAGCTATGGAGTTACAATTTTGCATGGCACATTTTTTCAACAGAGCCCCATGCATATACTCCGGAACTCCTGCTGACTGAATAGCACTAGCAACTCTGTCCACAAATGACCCAAAAGGTTCTTCCCTCCCTTGTTTGATTCCCATATAAGACGGAACTCCTCCAGGCACTTTAATGCGCCTCAAGGCGAGACGTGCTAAATGCATAGATTCCCTGATTTTATCTGGTCCCAACAATGCTTGCGCCTCAGACCAACGCCATGGTCCTAGACCCATTAACTCCTCAAGTGTTATTCCGTACAAAGGGTCGCCTGCTTGCTTCTGCACTGCCACTGACTCCTGGCAATATGATTGCCAGTATGCATTGTATAGCAATTGCTGATGCTGAGTAAGAATCAATTTCATAATGTTCTTAATATCTTCTGGCAGAAGCAGATTACCCCCCCAGATATAATCCAACATTTGCCAAACAGGCTCACTCTGTACTCCATTTTCACTAACAGTAGCACGTAATTGCGATAGTAATTTCCAATCCAGATTAGTAATGTTCGCCTGCATGCCACCGGGCACTTGTGAATAAACTACTGGGAACGCACTGGTTAAAGAATCTGCTGCGTCCCTATCTCCTGCTCGCATAGCGTCTGCAGCAATAATCTGACACAACATTTGCCGTCTCATGGCAGCCGTTTGCAGCTCATCAGGAGGAAGAAATGGAACATCGTCCTTAAATGGATTTTTTGACAATTTAGAAGACTCTAAAAAGGATTTGGAGGAGCTTCAGGAGGATCTAAAAAATTTGGTGGGGCAGAATCCGACAAGGGAGTAGAAGGACCCTCCGGAGTAGGAGGCATAACAGGGGCAGATGGCAAATCATTTCCCTTTCCTAGGGACTCAGTCGGAATATTTATGACATTGGTAGCAGGGGGTAATGGGCAATTAGGCTCTGTTGCAACAACAGAAGGATTGCGTTCACCCAGGCGCTATGCCGCTGCATGGGCAGCCTGTTGCTCAGCCTTATGTTGTTGTAACGCATTGATAACAACCCGCCATTGTTTCCCTAATTTCTTAGCTACTTTATCATCCTCTAATGAGCCTTCCCATAACTTGTCACCAAAGTGCCTCCATTCCCCTTCATCAAAGACCGTATTGGGGTCTGCAAAATAACCTTTAGCAGCCCCTACCGCAAGCAATCCTGGCAATTCCTTTTTTAAATCTAAACCCTTAACTCCCCGCTTTTCTAAAAAGCACTGGAGCAATAAAAGCACCGCTTGCCTTTCCATATCGTCAGCGTGCTGTTGCAGCCCTGCAAAGCTTTGGCGGTGTTGTCGACCGAGACTCTTCTATAAGGTCGCTCAGGGCACGGAGTCCAGCTCTTCTGCCTCTTGTGATGCATTAAGATCAACCAACTACTGCATGGGACCGTGGCAACAGGGCTCTCACAATTAGTTTTGTCCCTGTTCGGGCGCCATTTGTCGCGATGAGGGAAGAATGGAGACGCTTAATATAAGAATCCACCAAGCTTCGTTTATTGTATTCCAAGTTCAGGTTAATATACTCTTGTTAATTAGCTCATGCATATTGCAAAAGCTGAGCTCATGATTGGTGCTCTAATTAAAAGTTATCTACTGATAAAGCTGTATCAACATCCTGCTTTGCTAACCGCAATGGCATGTATCAGGACACCGTGACCGTGAGAACTGCTGAAATCCTTCTACTTTTATCATGCAGCTGCAGCTCAGGGAGTTTGCACCCTGAACCTTGCTAACTTGTTTGTAACTTTGCTCATGTCCATATGTCCTTGTTCTGCCAACCATCCTTACACAGATTTATTTTTAGGGAAGGGAAAACAAAATTTCACAGTTATGAAAGTGTAAACAATTCACTATTTTTGGAGAGATGAGTCGCTAAGGAAAGAAAGGAAGAATAGAAAGGGTAATTTAAAATGTTTCACCGCTAGTTGGTCCTAGCGGAGGGGGGGGGGGGTAGGAGTCGTGTTACCGCACCGCCGCTGCAGTCGAAAAGCCGTATCGCCGCTTTTTTTTTCTTTCTTTCACGTGCTCGCCTCCCGAAGTGTGTGGGGGGTTAGAATTCAGGATGCTGTGAAAGCTGCTTGCTGCTTGTGCCTTCAGGACTGCTTGCTGCTGCTGGCTTCTGATAGCTGCTGCTGGCTTCTGCTTTTCGGTTCTTTCTGGGGGATTTTTATAATGCAAAGGAGAGCGGGTCCCCCTCTTTTTTCCTTTTGTGTGAGTTATTCATAAAACAGGCTTTTTTGGAATTGAGCATACTTCCCGAAAGTTACCTTATCAGTTCGTTAAGATATGTTAAATTCGCGACGTCTGGCCAGATGTCAGGCGCCAGGAATTTGTTGTCCTGTTTGCCAGTCTTTAGATATGTTAATGTGGCAGCATTTTTGATATGTGAGCTTAAAGTAAAAAAACTAAATAATTCTTGCTCAAGAATCAAAAATTTTTAAAGTGTTTACATCAACCTCCTTTCAGGTAGTTATAGAGTGTGATGAGGTCTCCTCTGAACCTTCTCTTCTCCAGGCTGAACAGCCCCAGCTCCCTCAGCCTCTCCTCATAGGATCTGTGCTGGAGTCCCTTCACCAGCCTGGTTGCCCTCCTTTGGACCTGCTCCAGGACCTCGATATCCTTCCTGAACTGAGGGGCCCAGAACTGGACACAATACTCGAGGTGTGGCCTCACCAGCACTGAGTACAGGGGCAGAATCACTTCCTTGGACCTGCTGGCCACGCTGTTCCTGATGCAGGCCAGGATGCCATTGGCTTTCTTGGCTACCTGGGCACACTGTTGGCTCTTGTTCAGCTTCCTGTCAATCCAAACTCCAAGGTCCCTCTCTGTCTGGCTGCTCTCCAACCACTCTGTCCCCAGCCTGTAGCGCTGCATGGGGTTGTTGTGGCCCAAGTGCAGGACCCAGCACTTGGCTGTGTTGAACCTCATCCCGTTGGAATCAGCCCAACTCTCCAGTCTGTCTAGGGCACTGTTTGTGGATGGCAAGTTTGTGGATGAGAGACCTCAGCAGGTTAGAGAGATGGGCAATCAGCAGCCACACGAAGGACAAGTGCTAAACCACAAGGGCAAGTGCTGAATTCTCTACCTGGGATGGGGCAACCCTGGTGGCAAGTACAGACTGGGCAATGAGTGGCTGGAGAGCAGAGGGGGACATGGGAGTCCTGGTTGATGGCAAATTGGAATTGTGCCAGCAGTGTGTCCTGGCAGCCAGGAGGGAAAACTGTGTCCTGGGGTTTGTTAAGTACAGTGTCACCAGCCACTCCAGGGAGGTGACTGTCCTGCTCTACTCTGCACTGGTACGGCCTCACTGTGAGTACTGTGTGCAGTTTTGGGTACCCCTAGTGTAGTGTAACGAGGCAACCAGGTGCCACTAATTGCCAGGTAGTGGGCGTGAGCTTGTGTTAAGCCCACCTGTGCCTGGTTAGGGCGGGCCCCCACTGCGCATGAGCAGGACCAGGGGGCCAAGAAAAGGCACCTGGTTCCTTCGTTACACTACACCCCAGTATAGAAAAGGCATCAAGGTGTTAGAGAGTGTCCAAAGGAGAGCAACAAGGATGGTGAAGGGTCTGGAAGGGATGACTTATGAGGAGCAGCTGAGGTCACTTGTATTGTTCATTTGTGAGAAAAGAAAGCTGAGGGGAGGACCCATTGCAGTCTGTGGATCCTCATGAGGGGAAAAGATGGGGCTGGTTCTGATTTTTTTACTCCTGTGACCAATGACTTGAGGAAATGGTAGGATGCTGAATTCTGGGAGGTTTAGGTTAGATATCAGGGAAAGGTTTTTCACCCAGAGGGCAGTTGAGCAATGGAACAACTTCACTGCTTCCAAGCAATGACAACTCCCCCAGAGAAGTGCTCACAGCACCAATCCTGACTGAGTCCAAGAAGTGTTTGAATGATGCTCTCAGGCACATGGTGTGATCCCGGGGGTACACTTCACAGGACAGAGGTGGACTTGATCATCCTGATGGGTTCCTTCTAACTCTGCATATACTATGATTCTATGATAACTCATATGGTATCAGCAAGAAATGGAGCCAGGTCCTTCCTGGGTGTGCATGATGGGAGGGTGAGGACCAATGAGCATCAGCTGAAGCAATGGAGGCAAACTTAAAAACTTGCTCCTCATCAACACACTCAAGCACTGCAGCTGGTGTCCCAAAGAGCTTGTATCATCTCTACCCCAGCAGCTTTTAAAGCCCCAAACTAATACCCCTGGGAAACCTTTCCTTACTCCAAACCAACCCTAATGAGACCAGGAGGTTGGCCTAGAGACCTCCTGATGATCAGGCCTCTGATCATCTTTGTGGCCTCCTCTGGACTTGTTCTAACAGCTCCAGGTCCATTTTGTGGTTGGGGCTCCAGAACTGGACCCAGCACTGCAGTGGGGTCTCACAAGAGTGGAGCACAGAAGCAGAATCTCCTCCCATGACCTGCTGGCCATGCTGCTTTTTGTGAAGCTCAGGACCTGCTTGGCTTCCTGGGCTGCCAGCACACATTGCCAGCTGGTGCTGAGCTTCTCATCAACCAGCACCCCCATGTCCTCCTCCTCCCCAGGGCTGCTCTCAATCCATGCTCTGCCCAACCTGTATTTGTGCTGGGGATTGCCTCAACCGAGGTGCAGGACCTTGTGGTTGTCCTTGTTGAACTTCATGAAGTTTTCATGGGCCCACTTCTCCATCCAGTCCCTTTGTCTTGACAGTCTGTGTCTGGAAAGGAGACTTTAGAAATGGTCACTGTATCACCACCACCAGGAAAGACTCTTTCTTGAGGCTTTGAACTTGGTTTGCTCCTCATCCCATCTTGGGGTAGACGGGAGGTGCTGTACATTTTCTGACATTATTGATCTTCAAAACCCACTGTCACCAAGAAGAATCCTGACCCACAATTGAGGGATGGGCTCTGCCTTCCCATTGCCTGGGGTTCAGAGTTTGGCCTCACTGCTTCATAAAAATAAAAATAAAAGCCAGTTTTTTTTACAAAGCCTTTGCCTCCCTGCAATCATGGCCTCCAGTGGTCTGTTCTAAATAGGCCATGGGGAGGCTCTGGAAGAAATGGTCCTCAGTGGGACCAATCAATGCTTCAAGGTGCTTTCAGGTTCCATTCTGACTTCTGGAGCACTTTGTTCATTCATCTCTCAGCACCTGAGGAACATGGACTCAGCACCAAACACACCCTGGGGCTCATTGAAATACAGAGTTCAGTAAAGAGCCATGGCTCTCCATGGGATATTCTTAACATCTTCAAGACTTGTACAGCTAAATGGAGAGGTTTTCACACTGCAGTTAAGGAGGAAAAATTTCATTCTCTCCTTAATGAAAACTGTTTGTGGTACTCTGGGGGATTTTGTTATTTGTTTTTTTGGGTTTTTTAAATCTATTTTAAGAGATTTGCTCTGAAGCCCAAAAAGGCCAAGAAAACTGTTTAGAGACAGAGTTTTGAGCCTTTAAACAGCAAAGGTATTTATTTTCGGATCCGAGGAACTCCCAGCTCGCGCTGGACAAAGAGTTCCTAAGGTTAAGGGAAAGGGTTAGGATATTTATACAGTAAAAGGGGAGGTTACAACATCGTTACATTCTCAATTCTTGCTGACTTCATTATATTGTTATAAGGCGATATCAGACCCTAGCCATAACTTTCTTCTTATCTGTTGGTGGTGACATCTTTATGTTCTTCTTGTGCAGATGTTCACGTTCTTTGGTGCACAGATGGGGCCTAAATGGCCTTGGCAGTGTCTTAAGAACAAGACTTGTTTTAAGAACAAGACTTACACTTTTAATTATCTCCGAGATAGAAGTTAATCCCGTTAGGACCTTGTATTGGTTACATTGTTCTAGTGGAAAATGACATGTCTCAGCTGCTTTGTTCACTTCTTTCTCAGTTTAACCCTGAATTTTATTGGTTATGAATACAAATTCATTCACATATATTACAAGTTTTAAGTAAATTCACACAAACAGCTTGGCCTGATCTCCTCTCCTTACAGGAGTTAATCCTGTCAGGATATTTCTCTTTTTCATCTCATGATTTTCATTTTAGAGAAGAGGCGATAGAAGTTCCCTGTGGTCTGACACTGTGTGGGCAACTTTACTTCTCACCTCCCCAGCCCCACAATTTCTGTCATGTCCTCCTTGGGACTTCCATCCCTGGACCTTGCATCAGACTTCTCCACTCCTCTCTGCAGCTGGAGGTTACAACTCCACTGCACCACCTCCCACCCGCTCTCCTTAGAGAACTGACTGCACACGGGCACAGAAGGAGTTTTCCTTTGTGCAATCCAAGAAAACTAAAATGGAGAGTGAAGAAGAATGTGAT
This sequence comes from Calypte anna, assembly GCF_003957555.1. Taxonomy (NCBI): domain Eukaryota; kingdom Metazoa; phylum Chordata; class Aves; order Apodiformes; family Trochilidae; genus Calypte; species Calypte anna. Next base: position 12,419,414 of record NC_044276.1, on the reverse strand, counting down.
GAGAAATGGTTTAGAGAGACAGATGGGAAAAGAAAGCTGTGATCATCATGACAGAGGTGGCTAAAGAGACAATCAGGCTGCTGAAAGACAGACAAGCTTTGAACAACCTGCTGCTCAAGGCAGCACCCAGGGAAGAGGCATCTGAATGAACAAAGAGTAGGAGAAGGGGACAATTGGAGAGGAATGGGAATGGCCTTTGTCTGAACAGTCTGTGTCTGTGGGAAAACAGTCTGCGGAGGCTTAAGGATTCCATGTGCACATCAATATGATTGTATGAAATCGTTTATTAGCAACTTGCACTCACTTATATAGAGAAGCCTTGTTTACACCATCTTATCAAGCAGGTGGCCTTGTACTCCAATAACACATACCATTCTCACGGAACCTTCTTCCCACATAATTATTTTCCTCCTCTGTTGCCAATTAAGTTATCTCTTTCCCAGTAGCTCATTCTCAGAAAGCCTCTAACTAGGCCTCAATAACCATTAACCCAATGTGGCCTAAATTGAAGTAAGTCAGGATTGCTCACAACCTGTATATTTCTGAACTGTTTCCCCAACATATTCCCCTTTTTGTTTTTTGAGCAATTCTGACTTATTTCGTTACATAAGATAACATGCTAATGATATATTGTCATAAGCAGCATACCAATAATGCAAAAGCAATAACATACCAATAATGCAAAAGCAATAATAACATATATACTAATACAAAAGCAATAATAACATACTAGTAATATAAAAGCAATAATAAAATATATAACTGATAAGCCTTGCCTAATTAAATCTGTAAGCCAACAAGCTAACTGGTATATTTTATGATTTTTATCAATTCTTACCAAAGGCTTTTCCTCTTGCTATGTGTGATACAAATGAAACAGCAAGAAACCCAAATTTCAAATTTTCTAGGCCTAATTCAAATATTCTAGGCCTAATTGTTGCATTGACCAGTTTGATCACAAATGTTATTGATAACTCATTAGTGCTCTCATCATGAGGTCACGCTCTTTTTTCTTCTCATGAGGGTATATGCTCTTCCCTTGTCTTTCCTTCTTTTTTTTTTTTTTTTTTTTTTTGATTCTATGAAATGAAAAAGGTTTTATCATTGAATCATGTATTCTAATGGTTTCAAACAAAACTTGAAGAAATTTCTTTCTATCACACCACTCCATGCATAGTATACAGTATTTTGCAGTGCAGCTTTGCAGCTTTGAGCATCTTTTAAAGTCTTTTAAATAATAGATCAAATTATAATCAATGTGCCCATCAAAGTAAGTTGTTTTAAAATATCTGAAGTTCGCATAAAAGCAGAGTAGTGACACTACCTAATTGAAGTTAAATTATTTTTTTTTATATGTAAATGTCTTCATCTTTTTATATGGCTTAACACATTAAAAAAAATTCTATTTCATGGATAGCTAAAATCTGTCAAAGAAAATATCACTATCTTTCATGAGTAGCAGGTAACCCTCAAGTTATTACCTACCAAGATTCATGCCTGGACATTTGATGCCCAGAACTATGTAAAAATGTTTCCCACTTCTGTTTCATACCTTTCAGAAGGCATTAGAGAAAATTTTTTTTTTTTTTTTTTTTTTCTTTAACGAGGCTACGTGGTGTCCTTTCCTCCCCCTCCCAGCAGGGCTCACAGCTACAGTATCTGCGGGGGCAGAGGCAGCACCTGCAGCTGTAGCAGCCTTGCTGGCAGCACCGCCAGGCACACGAAGGGGGGTTGAAAAGCAGCCGCGGGGGAAAGAGGCGGGGGGGGGGGGAATTTCTTTCTCTCCGCAGCATTTCTCGGCCTCTGAAAAAACATTCTCATTACTCTATCATACTCTTTACCAATATATGAGAAAAATTTAACAACACCTACCAAAAACTTTAAAAACCAAAACACTATTACTACTAAAATCTGGTGGAATCAGCCTGAAATAAAATAAATCAGTACAATCTCCCAAACCAAATACTTGTATCAGAAATATTATCACTGTGAATCCACATTTAAAGGCGTTTGTTTCCATGGTCGAACCCATCTGCTCAGTACCCAACGCACTCCAGTACCTGTAAGTAAGCACATATAACCTCGACCAGTCAGTTTCACTTCTGCTGGCCCTTCCCATTGTCCAGTGATGGAATTCTTGAATTCCACCAAAATTTTGTAGGAAGGTTCTGAAGCAAAGTCTGCTAAAGCTTTTTGGTGAATCAGTATCGGAGGTTCTGTACCTTCTCCTGTAAGGCGTAAATAGTTCATGACATACACAGCCTTACTTAACTGGTCCTGAGGAGGACTCCCTTCCTCCCCCCGTTTTTGTCTTTCAAGGAGTGTCTTTAGTACCGAATGGCAACGTTCATCTACTGCTTGACCCGTAGGGTTATGAGGAATACCAGTAACATGTCGAATACCCCATTGTCCACAAAACTGTCGAAAACGAGCAGAAGAATAAGTGGGGCCATTAGAATAAGCATTGTCCGTCTTAATAGACTGAGGTACTCCAAGAACAGCAAAGGATACATATAGATGTCTGATACCATGTTTCGTTGCCTCACCAGTCTGAGCAGAGGCCCAAACGGCCATAGAAAAAGTATCTATAACAACATGCACATATTTCAAGCGTCCAAACTGTTGTACATGAGTGACATCCGTTTGCCACAGTTCCAAGGATTTCAAACCTTTAGGACTGACTTCCATCCCAATACCAAGATCAACCTTTTGGCAATCAGGTCAAGATTTCACAATTCCCTGGGCATCCCCTAGAAGTAAATGAAATTGCTTCGCTAGCACTTTAGCAGTTTGATGGAAAAATGCATGAGATTGTTGAGCATGTGAAAAAACATCAACAGAAGAACCAGTCCATGCTGGTGCAACTAAATAGTCAGCTCGGTTATTACCGATAGCCAAACCTCGGTCACTAAAATGACTCCGGATATGAGTGATAAAATAAGGATGTTCTCTTTCTGCTAAGAGTCTTAATAACTTCTGCAATAAGAAATACAAATGCTTATTTGAAATTTCCTTCAAAATAGCATGATACATTCTCAAAACAATACCTACTACATCAAGTGAATCAGAGACTATATTTACAGCAGTATTATTCCACGTTTCAAAAACCCAAATAACCGCAGTAAGTTCAAGGGTTTGCAAAGAGTCAAATGACTTCCCTTGAATTAAATGTTCTTTCCATTGCCCAGGCGTCTCCTCCCAGGTAACAACAGCTTTATGGGATTTTTTTTTCAGCATCTGTAAAGACCATTATGCCGTCCACTGAACTGTCAGACAAAAAATTACATGATTCCTACTGCATGTTAGATAAAGGTGGTAACAAGCAATATGAGGGGTAAGAATTCGCTATTTCCCCGCTAAGCTGTCCCAAGGCTATTTGCAGGTCTGTGGAAGTTCGCAGTAGCCAAACCAAATAGTCTTGCATTAGGGGGCAAAACGATCTGTCCCTCTCGGGTCCACTCCAGCGATGTCTTGACATCGCGCTTGGTCCCTTTTTTTTTTTTTTTTTTCTCTTTTTTTTTTTTTTTTTTTCCAAAACCAATAATAACAAATATAATTGATAAACCTTGTCTAATTAAATCTCTAAGCTATCCCTATATCCCTAAATGATTTAACCATTCATTTAACCCAGTATATGCAACAGTTACTTTTTTCATGTTATCTTAATCAATAGTTTTTGGTTGTGAATTGACTCTGAAAGATCAGCTAAATTTATGCAAATACACTCTAGCCAAGTCTTCAAAAGCATAACCTAAAAGCTAACAATAAAAAGTCAGTGGCAGCACGATGTTGTAAAACTGCATGTCTGACACTATCAATATCTTTTAGCATCTGTGTTAAAATATCAGAAGTTAAGTTCATCTGCTTAGCAGTGCAAGAAAATAGCACAATCAACAATCAACATATAGACGACACATCCCATAATCAACATATAAACAATCACATAAATTACAACATTAACAAAAACCTGTTATCAATACAACACAATACTAAAAGCACAGTTCACACTACAGTGGAAGGGCTTAAATAACTTTTTAGTATGAGGAAATTCAGATGTACACTGGCGCGAAGAACCAAGGGGGTAGAGGAGGCTTATCCGACAAAAGTTTATCAGGGGGCCCCAAAAGCGTCCCCAGACCCCTCCCGGGTCACGGCACGGTGGAGTCCTGGTTTCCTCCATGGTTGCCAAATTGAAGCCCAAAAAGCCAAATAAAATTGTTTAGAGACAAAATTTTAAGCCTATAAACAGCAAAAGCACACACACACACACACACCTTTTTTTTTTCTCTGCTGTGGTGTCTGCAGCAGGGCTCATTTTCTGAGCAGCAGCAGTGTGTGCGGGGGGGCGAGAAGCGGCTGCGGAGGCAGTAGTGGGGGTGCTCTCCGTACCAGGAGTAACTCTTGCTCTCCACAGCAACTTTCAGCCTCCAAAAAGGCATACTCATTCTCATAACTGTGTTTTTTGTCTTACTTCTCACCAATATATAAGAAAAACTAACAACCACTAGAAGATTTAAAAATTAAATGATATTGCCACTAAAATCTGGTAAAGTTACCCTGAAACAAAATGAAATGGTACAATTTCCTAAACCAAAACTGCAAGTATAATTACTAACCAAGTTTTTTATCTCTGTATGAAACACCAGTGTACCATGCACCACAATATACATCAATATTGAGAACTATATTGCAATGATGGTTCTTAAGCAGCTTTATCTTAAGGATTTTTACCTCAAGCAGCTTCTAAGAATTGGGCTGCTGTAGCACCTTTTTGGGAGTAGTCCTAATGCACTTTTAGTTTTTTCATTAGCATTGTCATACGCCGACATATAAAAAATAATTTTTTTTTTTTTTTTCATCTCTTTTGACAAATCAAGATGTGACATTACCACTGAATATAAGTGATCCACAAATTTTGAATATGACTCTGCTCTCTCTGTTTAATATTTGTAAAGGAAAAGTCTGCTTGTGCAGGATCATAAACAATTTGCAAAGCTTTATATGCCAATTCTTGTGAAAGTTGTAACACTTCAGTTTGAAACCATGCCTGCAAATCTGCACGTAGAAAAGGACAAGCACCAAGTAACATTTGTGCTTGCACTCCGTGTAATGCATCGGTGTTCTGTCTAGGAATCACAGCTGCATTTTCACGTTGCATTTACCATTTATGATGAAATTGCAATTGTTGAGAAAGAGTTAACAGAGTATTAATGAGCATTTTTGTGTCATATGGCATCAACAATTGAGCAGTAAAAAGATACTGCAAAAGAGATTGAGTAAATGACTCAAACCGATTTCAAACCGTACTGCGCCTGTACTGTACTGTAATGTCACCTTTGGCTTCTTTTATCATTTTCCAATCTAATGCAACCCATTGACCTCCTCATCTTGGTCCCACAATCACTGGAAAACCATCGGACTCTAATTGGGAACCATTTCTCCTTCAACTATAGCATTTTGAATAATTCCCTTCCATCTAGTTACTGGATACACACTACCACCCCCCCCACTACCCTCCCCTCCCCATGTTGGATCTGGAAGAGGTAGAGCAGTGGGTGTTAAAGGGTTAAGGGAAATAGGAGCAGGAATAGGGAATGGATCAGGGGGTAAAAATGGATTAGTGCCCCATTGTTCAGGATGTTCCCTGGAGCAAAAACTAGGGTTTTTTTTTTCAGGGGTATACTCATCCTTGGTCTCCAGTTCTTTCAGTTTCTTCTGCAGTTTCCTTAGTTGCTTGTCTTCAAGTCCCAGTTCTTTCCTTGGTTGTTGCTCTATAGCAGGCACTGATGGTGTTGACAGGTGAAGCAGAGGATTAATTGAAGGCAACTGTGGTCAAGAAGATAAATCAGGCTTCAGAAGTGGAAAGGTGGCAGAGCAGTTGGGAGCCGCAGCAGGCGGGTGCAAGGGAGGGAGTCTGCATTCCAAGATTCCTCGCCTGTGTTCTCCGGCTTCTCTCCCTCTGGGAACTCCGATGATTCTGGTGGTGTTTTCGGTCGCTTTTGGTTTTGCTTCTCAGTCCCATTTTTACTTTTCATCCAACCCCCAGGGTCAAATGGCACAGTTGACTGAGTTTGAATCAGTACAGTCCCTTCAGGTGCTGGTAAGGGTATTTTAGGTGTCTCAAATAACTGTTTAGAGGTCAAGTCCATACCCTGAGCATTCATCGGTACTGGCAGATCAGATGTTAAGACAACAAATGCTGAGGCTGCTGCTGACCTCTCACTTTTCATTTCTTTTAAGGTTTCTTTAATCAACTTCCAAAGTGTCGCTAAGCATTGTGCCTCCTTATCTCTGTTGCTACTTTTATCCCATAGGGCAATACCTATGGCTCCCCAAGTAGGTAACTCAAAAACAGTACCCATCGAGGGAATCAAGTCTCTACCCTGTGCCCATTTCAGTAATTCACGTAAGGTCCTGCCTTCGTGTAATAAATCTCTCATAGAGAGAATATATTGGAGGAGCTTAACTACGGTCTCTTCTTGTTGTACATCAGAGTGTAGACCCCATCTCCTCCCCAGCCGCTCACCTGATCAGGGCAAGATTCTTCAATTCTGAGCTCGTTTATTCCATAGCCGGCACCAGCTACATAGATTGCCAGGGCAGCAATCTCCTTTCGGCTGGCTTCTCCGCTCCTCTTTCATTCGAGCTGTCTTCATCGCTCCTGGAAGCAACAGCATGAGAGTCCCAGGTCCGGGCCATCCTTAGTCCCTGGTCCGGGCCACCCTGGGTCCCTGTTCGGGGACACCCTGGGTCCCTGTTCGGGCGCCATTTGTGGGAAAACAGTCTGCGGAGGCTTAAGGATTCCATGTGCACATCAATATGATTGTATGAAATCGTTTATTAGCAACTTGCACTCACTTTATATAGAGAAGCCTTGTTTACACCATCTTATCAAGCAGGTGGCCTTGTACTCCAATAACACATACCATTCTCACGGAACCTTCTTCCCACATAATTATTTTCCTCCTCTGTTGCCAATTAAGTTATCTCTTTCCCAGTAGCTCATTCTCAGAAAGCCTCTAACTAGGCCTCAATAACCATTAACCCAATGTGGCCTAAATTGAAGTAAGTCAGGATTGCTCACAACCTGTATATTTCTGAACTGTTTCCCCAACATGTGTCTGGAAAGGTGACTTTAGAAATGGTCACTGTATCACCACCACCACAAGGCAGAAGTTTATGTTGCGTCTCTGCGCTTGGTTTGCTCCTTGACCCATCTTGGGGTATTTGTGAGGTGTTGTGCATTATTCCTACAGTTTTTAATGCTCATCTTCACACCCCACTCTCCCTAGGAAAAGTCCTGACCCGCAAGTGAAGGATGGGCTCTGTTTTCCCATTTCCTCATGTTCAGAGTTCGGCCTGAGTGATCCATAAAATAAATAAATAAATACACAAACACACAAATAAACAAATAAATAAAAAAATATTTCTGGCTTCAGAGCCACCTTTGCAGAATCTTTTCCTCCCTGCAATCATGGCCTCCAGTGACCTTCTCTAACAAGTCTCTGGGGAGGCTTTCCTTCCTGACTTTCCTTCTTCCCTTTCTTCGCCTGTTCCCTGTTTGTTTCAGCATCCTGGGAGGATTCCATCCGTTCCTCTGCCTGTGGTCCTGATCCATGACAGCCTGAATCTGTGTGTTCCTGCCTCCAGCTCCCGACTGCTGCTGACTCCGTTAGTCCAGCCTGGACTTTCCCAGGTCTGCCCTGCAGCCTCGGTGGTGACGTGACAGTTATTGGAGGGGAGGGGGGGGGAACATGGTATCACTTTTCCTGTATATTTGTATATATTTTTTAATTTTTTCTTTTTTATCATTACAGTTTCATTTCAAGCTGTGTAGTTTAGTTTCCAACCCATAAGTCTCTCCCTTATTCTTTCTCCTGTCTCTATCAGAGAGGAGAGAGGGATTAATAGAGAGCTTCTGTCTTTTGGTTTAATTGCCGGGCCAGTGTTAAACTGTGACATTGGTACAGAGTGAAAGGACTGAGGGTCACATTATCACTTAGAGGAGCAATTCTTTCTCTAGGAAAGAAACAAAACAGGCCTTACAAAATCAGACAAACAAACAGCAATAAGAGGAATGTCCTGGGGCATTCCTAAATCCCCAGACCAGAGGAAGACTGATTAGAGGGATGGGATCAGAAGCATCCATCCCAGACTCTGAGGCACATGTTCTTCTCAGCTCACATCACCCTTAAGTCTGTTCATGACTTTTTACCCATCCCAGCAAAACTCCACACCGTACCATGGGGATGTTTCCATAAAGGTGGTATGGGCAGTCCTTTTGGAGTGATCATGAGGAATACAAGTCTGGTCTGTCACATCCCTTCACACCCAAACAGTTCTATGACTTTATGATGGAACTTCTCTTGGTAGATCATCCTTCTGTCCCTTCTTATATGTGGGGATTACATCATCAGATTTCCAGCCTTCTGATGTCTCCCCAGTGATCCAGGACTGCTGATCAATGATGGAAAGGGGCTTGGCAAGCACTGCCACCAGCTTTTTCAGCACTCTTGGGTGCATCCCATTCGGTCACACACAGATTTATGCACATACTCATGGTGCAGCAGGACACTGACCATCTCCTTCTGGATTATGGGGGGATCTCTCTGCTCCTGGTCCCTGTCCCCTAGGCTAGGGAGTTGAATTCCCTGAATATAACTGTCCCTGCTACTAAACACTGAGGCAAAGAAGTTATTAAGCACTTCAATCATTTCCTCATTTCTTGGTATGTTCCCTCCTACATCTATCAGGTGATGGGTGGTCATCTGCCTCCGCATCCTGGTTGGGGGGTCTGAAACAGACTCCAAAGACAAGAACTCCCTTACCTGCCTTCCCCTCCATCCTTACCCATAAACACTCAACTTTGTCATCCCTGGAATCAAGCTCTATGAAGTCAAAATATTCCCTAACAGAGCCACACCACCACCTCTCCTTCCAAGCCTATGCCTTCTGAAGAGCTTATATCCATTCATAGCAGTGTTCCAGCTGTGACAGTCATCCCACCACATTTCTGTGATGACAACTACATCACAGCTGTCCTGGTGTGCAATGGCTTCCATCTCGTCCTATTTGTTGCCTATGGTCTGTGCATTGGCGTAGATGCACCTCAGCTGGGCCTTCTTTTTGTCTGGTAGAAGCCATAATAACCACCTGATTATACTCCAATATTTCCATAGCTCCCAACCTCAGACCAACTCCTGTCTTCCCCCAGCCATATGCAGTGCCATTCTCCTCCTTCACCAAGACACAGGACTGGGAGCCCTTGCTTGCACACCCTTCTCCCCCAGGTACTGGTATGTCACATTCAGGCTCCTCTCCAGTGACCCCACTTTCACCCCTGGTCCCCTTCATAGCTTGTTTAAAGCTCTGCTAATTAGCCCTGCTATCTCCTGTCCTAAAACCCTTTTACCTCTGTGGGATAAGCTCTTCCCATTCCTTGTTAGGAAGCCTGGTCTCCTGTAAATCCAGCCTTGGTCAAAAAACTAAGGAGGAGGGTCAGCAGAACTGTCACCTTGGAGGTTTGGCAGGCAAATTTTGGCCTCTTTCAGAGTCTGGTTGAGAAAATCCCTTGGGAGGCAGTCCTGAAGGTCAAGGGATTTCAGGAAGTCTGGACACTGCTCAGGAAGAAACTCTTAAAGCTGAAGGATCAGATGGCCCCATGTGCTGTAAGGTGAACTGGTGCTTCAATTTTTCTGTGAACACATTAGCAACAAAAGGAGGGTGAAGGAGAATCTCCATTCTTTATTGAATGCCAGGAGGAAACAGTGACCAAATGTGAAGAGAATGCTGAGGTACTTAATTCCTTTGTCTCAGCCTTCACCAGTAGGACCAGTTGTTCCTGAGGTACCCAGTCCCCTGAGCTGGCAGACAGGGACAGGGAACAGAATGGAGCCCCCATGATCCAAGGGGAGATGGCCAGTGACCTACTGAACCACTCAGAGGAAAACGAGTCTATGGAGCCAGATTGGACCCACTCTGAGGGAGCTGGTAGAAGTGCTCACCAATCTAGTAGATGATCTGAGTGCTATTAGAAATCATTTGCAGGAAAGCCAGGAGACGGGGGCCAGAAAGCATGGGTTTATGAAAGGCAGGGACTGCTTGACCAACATGATCTCGTTCTGTGACAAGGTGACCATTGACTGAATGAGGGAAAGGTGGAGGATGTTGACTACCTTGACTTCAGTAAAGATTTCAGCAGCATTGTCCACAAAATCCTTCTGGAGAAACTGGCTACCTCTGGCCTAGACCAGTGCCCTCTTCAGTGGGTCAAACCCTGGCTGATGTATGGGCACAAAGAGTTGTGGTGAGTGGAGCTCAGTCCAGCTGGTGGCTGCTCACCAGTAGTGTTCCCCAGGAAATGCTACAGATTTGGGGAGGAGTTGCTGGAAAGCTGCCTGGCAGAGAAGGACCTGGGTGTGCTGGTTGACAGCCAACTGAACATGGACCAGCTTGTGCCAAGGTGGCCATCAGCATCCTGGGCTGCATCAGAAAAAGTGTGGGCAGCAGGAGCAGGGAGGTGATTATTCCCCTGTACTCATCACTGGTGAGGCTGCACCTCGAATCTGGGGTCAATCCCAGGCCCATCACAACTAGAAGGGCATTGAGAGGCTGGAGCTGGTTACCCACACATTTCTGGGACCACCCCTGGCACCTCCAGTGTCACCCGTGGCTTGCATGGGAAGAGGAGGGAAAGGAGATTCCCCCTGGCACGTTATCAAATATACACATGAGAAATTGAGCATTTTATTATTTGAGGAAAAATCCTGTCATCAGTTTCCATACAGCACCCTTGAGCTCCTGGTTCCTCATGCTTTAAATGAGGCGGTTCAATGCAGGAGGAACCACCGAGTACAGAAATGATACCACCATGTCCAGGGATGGGGAGCAGATGGAGCGGGGCTTCAGGTAGACAAAGGTTCCAGTGATGATGAACAGGGAGATCACGGCCAGGTGAGGGAGGAACTTGGAAAAGGCTTTGTGCCTTCCCTGCTCGGAGGGGATCCTCAGCACAGCCCTGAAGAGCTCCACATAGCACAGCACTATGAAAAGAAAACAGCCAAATCCTAAACAGCAACCAAAAATAACAACCCAGATTTCCCTAAGGCAGAAGTGTGAGCAGAAGAGCTAGAAGATCTGTAGCACACGAACCTTTCTTGGGGCACAGCTCTTCGAAGTCAAGCAAGTGTTCCTGCCAAGGGGCACAAACAGTGATCCGATCTTGCCACCTTTAGACTTGGCTAGCCCTGTTTGGTGCTTCCACTCAAGACTCAGCTAACCACCTCCTGTGGCTGTTCAAAAGTGAGCTAAGCATATGCTCAGAAGCGCTTCTTTTATTGGTCGTCCAATCCTGCTCATGCGCAGCTGGGATAAGCCTTAATTGGGCACAGGTGGGCTTAGCACAAGCTCAAGCCTCCCACCTTGTAATTAGCCACACCTGATTGCCTCATTTCACTACAAGGATCGGGGGGGATTTCACTGAAGAACTGATCCAGGGCATTGCCCTAGCAGAGGGGCAGGGAAAATGTATTGGCTGTGTGCAGCAGAGCAGTGAGAAACCCAGGGCCCCAGGCAGCTGCTGCCATGTGGACACAAGCTCTGCTGCCCAGGAGGGTCCCGTAGTGCAGGGGTTTGCAGATGGCCACGTACCGGTCATAGGACATGAGCCAGCAGTGTGCCCAGGTGGCCAAGAAGGCCAATGGCATCCTGGCCTGTATCCGGAACAGCGTCGCCAGTAGGTCCAAGGAAGTGATTCTGCCCCTGTACTCAGCTCTGGTGAGGCCACACCTCGAGTACTGTGTCTAGTTCTGGGCCCCTCAGTTCAGGAAGGATATCGAGATCCTGGAGCAGGTCCAAAGGAGGGCAACCAGGCTGGTGAAGGGACTTGAGCACAGACCCTATGAGGAGAGGCTGAGGGAGCTGGGGCTGTTCAGCCTAAAGAAGAGGCGGCTCAGGGGAGACCTCATCGCTCTCTACAACTACCTGAAAGGAGGGTGTAGCCAGGCAGGGGTTGGGCTCTTTTGCCAAACGACTTTCAACAAGACAAGAGGGCATGGTCTTAAGTTGTGCCAGGGGCAGTTTAGGTTAGATATTAGAAAGAATTTCTTTACGGAGAGAGTGATCAAGCATTGGAATGGGCTGCCCCAGGAAGTGGTGGATTCTCCGTCCCTGGAGATATTTAAAAAGAGACTGGATGTGGCACTCAGTGCCATGGTCTAGCAACCGCAACGGTGGTTCAAGGGTTGGACTCGATGATCTCTGAGGTCCCTTCCAACCCAGCCAATTCTATGATTCTATGATTCTATGACATGATGGTCAGGAGAGAGAATTCTGCTGCAATGAAGAAGACAAAGAGAAAGAGCTGTGCAGCACATCCCTTGGAGGAGATGTCCGTGTTGTCCCAGAGGGAACTGGCCATGGCTTTGAGCAGAGTAGTGGAGATGGATCCCAGGTCGAGAAGGAAGAGGTTGAGGAGGAAGAAGTACATGGGGGTGTGGAGGTGGTGGTCACAGGCGATGGTGGTGATGATGAGGCCGTTGCCCAGGAGAGCAGCCAGGTAGATGCCCAGTAAGAGCCAGAAGTGCAAGAGCTGCAGCTGCCACCTGTCTGCAAATGCCAGGAAGAGGAAATGGCTGATGGAGCTGCTGTTGGACATTGTCTGCTTTCACCATGGGGCACTGACCAAGGAGTAAAATGAAAAAAGTTAGGTAAAACATGTCTAGAAAATCAAAGAAAAAATCCCTATCATCTTTTCCTGGTATAGACACACACACTTTTCTACGAGATCTTCCTTCAGCTCTATGCTTGTATCTCTAAGGGGCAGTTATTAGTGGTGAAATTTGTCATATCAAAGCAGTGCTAAACAAAAGGGATTGTAATAATCTGTGTTCTCAGTGATGAAGAACCAGGCATCAGAAGGCAGTTTCAGGGAGGTTTGGTTTTTAAATCAGCTCCCCCATCTCTCCTGGGGATTGTTCTTGGATGTCTCAAACCCTCAGCATTTCTGCTGCACTCGAGGAGAACAGAGCAAGGCAACAAGATTGCCTGTGGCTACGTTCAGAAAAGAGGGAGCTGGTCTGATGAAGGGAGGGTCAGGTCCTCCCCAGCCGCACGGAGGGCATTACCCAGAGCTCCAGAGGGCAGAGGGAAGATGGATACCTCCTTGCCATGGGCACATCTGCTGCCTGGAGCTTCCCCAGCCAAGAGCTGTTTCCTTGGCCCCGTCCCCCTTCCTTTCCCTGCTCAAAGAGCCAAGCCCAGCCCCTGGGTGCCCAGCTCTGCCCTGCAGCCACTCGGGGGGTGCAGGGGCTAAAGAATAGGGCACACACCCCCTGAGGACAATGGAAAGGGGAGGCTGAGCTGAGCTGCTGGGGGGTGGAGGCACTACCTGAGGTTCCCAGTCCCCCTCCAGGGGATGCTTGAGGAGTCTCAGCCCCTGCTCTTCCTTGCACAGCTGAGTTTCCATACCACCAAGCTGAGCCCACAAATTCCCCACTACCCCAGATGTCAGTCTGTTTGAATGCTTTTCCTCCACGGACCCAGCAGTAGGACAGGACCTGAAGCATCAGTGTCTGAGCTGCACACAAATCCTCAACACCCAGCCCAGAAACATGAAGGGGTAAAAAAAAAGCAGAAGCAGCAGGGGCAAGAGGGGAACCTTCCAAAGTTCTGCTACCAAGAGCGTCAGGACAGGGAGACAGAGGCAGAGACTCCAACATTTCTCCCCTCTGGTGGGGGGGCTGCTGGAAGGATCCTCAGAATTCATTGCCCATGATCTGAAGGGCTGGGGACTGTGCTGTGTGACAGATAGCAGGGTTTAGCTCTAGGGAAGGCAGCAGCTCTGCAGGGGATGGCTGGGAGGTGCAGGAACACTTAGTGGGTGGGATGGTTGCTGTGAGCACTGACAAGGAGTGAAGCCCAAAAAGGCCAGCAAAACTGTTTAGAGACAGAGTTTTGAGCCTTTAAACAGCAAAGATATTTATTTTCGGATCCGGGGAACTCCCAGCTCACGCTGGACAAAGAGTTCCGCCCCCGGAGGGAAAGGGTTAGGGTATTTATACAGTTACAGGGGATGTTACATACATATTCATAAGCTTGCAACATATAATTTTAATATTCATGAAAGGCGTAGTCTGGGTGGAGTCCAGGCGGAGCCCGGGCTAAGCCTGGGCGGGGTCTGGGCAGAGCCTGGGCGGAGTCCTCTCCTGGGAGATGTCTGAGGGGTCTTTGGATGAAGTAAGAAATCTTTCTCAAAACTTGAACTCTTTATCTCTCCTGTTTTTGATGACTTCATCCTCTTGTTACAGAGCAAAATTGGACCCTTGCGATAATTTTTCCCTTATCTGCTGGTTGTGGCATCCTCATCCTGCTGCCATGCAGGTGTTCGCACTCCCCCGGTGCCTAGCTGTGGTATATACATGGAATTGAAAATATAAATATGTCTCTTGAATCAGTTTTTTTTTTTCTCTTTCCTTCATCCTGCTTGCAATTAACATATGTTTACCTCACTGTGTGCCTGACAGACACCTAAAAGATAAGATTACTTATGAGGTCGCCTCCTGATGCAGGGTGGAGACCAAAACTAGCAGGACACCAGAAGACAAAAGATAAGGATGACTCATCCCCGGGAAGCCTGGAGATTTGTATATATCAGGGACTTATTCAATGAAGGGACCCCTCTTTCTTTTGGGGTATAAAAAACCCTAGGAAAAAAGGAAAATGTAGCTTCTTCGTCCAGACGCCTCCTCCTCTCGGCGCTTAGGTTTCCAGCTACGGAAAGACACAGCAGAGGCTTGAACAGCGGAAAACCAGAAGCAACTCCAGCCCGAGGCCAGGCCCCGCGCGGATGGTGAAAACTCCTCTTTTGTTCTCTCCTTTTTTACTCTAACAACTCTCGCATTAAGGTGATTAATTTATGCAAAGGCCTTTTGCCAGTAAACCGGCTTTCCCTGTTTTTAAAATAAACCCGTGTAACTAATTTTAAATCCAACAGTCTTGTTACTTTTGTAAATTCATGCGTCGTCTATAAGTAGTGGCTGATTTATTCTCATAATCAATATATAAAAAGCGGATCACGACACTAGCTATCCTTGGCAGTGCCTTGTTTTGAGAACAAGACCTACACTTCTATAGAAGTTAATCCCCTCACTGCCTAGTTGGCCTTGGCAGTGTCTTGTTTTTAAAAGCAAGATCTGTACTTACAAGACAGAAGATGTTCACACTGCTTTAGAGGAAAGTTACAGGAATTTATCCCGCCAGGAGTTAACCCTGTCAGGGTCTCTCTCTGCTTCAGGAGGAGAGCTGGGGACAGAGAAAGAGCTGCAGGCAGCCAAGATGGGCAGGGATTGAGAGGGAGCTGCTTCCTGGAAGATGATTGCAGGGGGAGATTCCTGTACCTCCTGCACTTCCTGCTCCCCTGCAGATCTGCTGCCCTCCCTAGAGCTAAACCCTGCTATCTGTTAAACAACACAGTCCCCCAGCCCTTCAGATCATGGGCACTGAATTCTGAGGATCCTTCCAGCAACCCCCCCACCAGAGAGCAGAAATGCTGGAATCTCTGCCTGTGTCTCCTTGTCCTGACTCTCTTGGCAGCACATGGTCTCCGTCTTCATCATCACTGGAATCTTTGCCTACCTGAAGCCCCCTCCATCTCCTCCCCATCCCTGGACCTGGTGGTGTCATTTCTGTACTCAGTGGTTCTCTGAGGACATTGATTACTGATGCATTTCCGCAGCTACAGATTGCCTGCCTTTGTCTGCAACAGGTTCTTTGATTATGTCAGTAAATGTCTGTCTTTCATTCCTTTCATATTTCCTAGGTTTTCCTCTTATGATGTTTTTCTCTTCAAATAAATGACATTATGCTTCCCTTCTGCTTACATTTTCACCCATCTTGTGTGACCCTAAGACTGTGTGTCAATGGGGACTGTCCCATTGTACTTAATTGCAATGAAAGAACCTGCAGGTATTTTTGTCTACTGTCCCTGCTCAGAGTATTAGGAATGAATGGGAAGTGCAAACCCCTCCCTGGCTGCAGCAGCCCTGGGAAGGCTGCTCTGTGCCCGGAGCAGTCAGAGCTCTCGAGGAGCACAAGGGCCAGGGCTGTTGTGCTGGGCTGGGGAGAGGGGATGGCCCTGAGGGGCTGCAGACCTCTGCGGATCTCCTGGAGAGGAGATAAGGGGACACAGGGTGCCTCCTGCTCCTTTTGCCATGCATGGTCACCCATCTGGGGCTCTGAGCTCTCTCTGCCCCCCAGGAGCTTCTGTGCCCTTCAGAGAGGCTGGGGCTGTGGTGGGACTGCCCAGAGCAGCCTGGGCTGGGCACTGGTGTGGGGCCAGCAGTAACTGGGCTGTGCTGGGAGAGAGGGGAGGGGAGGTGGGAGAGCCTGGAGGGAGCTTCTTCTGGTCTGGCAAGTGAAACCCTGTCAGAGAAAGCCATGGGTGTCCTCAGTTGAGGCTGACTCATTGTGCCAGAGCATCTCCATCCTCCTGCTGGGCTCAGTGCCTGCCTGGGCTCTCTCCTGGCCCAGAGCCAGGCAGAGCCTGGGGCAGAGATGTTGCTGAAGCCCCACAGCTGACATGGTTTCTCCAGGAGCTGGAGATGCTGCCCAGAGGACGGCCACAGGGTGACACAGCACCAGGGACTGCTGAGGCCATCCAATTAGATAGAGCTGTCTCCAGCAGGAGTGCACCCTGTCCTGGGCTGTGCCTGCAAGAAAGCATCAAGGAGCAGAAGAGCTCATCTGGAGAGAAATCTCAGAAGGACAAGTGCCAGTATCTGCCCCTGCAGGGGACTCACCCGGGCCATGGCACAGGGCTGGGGCTTCCTGGCTGGGAGCAAGCCCCATGGGAATGTTTCTGGGGCATTCCTAAATCCGCAGAGCAAGATGGATTTGAGGGATGGGATCAGAAGCATCCATCCCAGACTCTGAGGAACAAATTCTTCTCAGCCCACCTCACACTTCAATTTTTACCAATCCTAGCAAAAACTCCACACCGTACCATGGGGATGTTTCCACAAAGGTGGTATGGGCAGTCCTTTGGAGTGATCATGAGGAATTACAAGTCTGGTCTGTCACATCCCTTTCACACCCAAACAGTTCTATGACTTTATGATGGAACTTCTCTTGGTAGTCCAAAACCATCAACAATGGTCACCTGGAAGGTTTCCCACTGGAGGGAAAGAACAAGAAGTCTCAACCCAAAGGGTATCCTTGTCTTATAGGTTTATACATAGGGGTTCTGGATCAGCCCAGAATTTGGTTTTAAAGGGCAAAAGCCAGTTAGAGCAGAGAGGACACCAGAGAAGGTCTGGAAATGTTGGGGTGAGAGTTAAGTGGGAAAGCAGGAAGGGTGACAACAGCCTGAAGGGAAGGAGCTGCAGGCATGGACAGGGGAGGA